>NC_064639.1:980366970-980671570 GCF_023864345.2 Schistocerca serialis cubense | reverse complement strand
CGGTCGCAGGTTCGAATCCTGCCTCGGGCATGGATGTGTGTGATGTCCTTAGGTTAGTTAGGTTTAAGTAGTTCTAAGTTCTAGGGAACTGATGACCTCAGGTGTTTAAGTCCCATAGTGCTCAGAGCCATTTGAACCATTTTTGTCTAAAATTCTTCTACGCACTGTGTCTTTAGTGAGAGGAACACTTTTCAGCAGTTGAGTAAATGAGTCGCTAATTAGGGTTGATACTACATCAATCGCTGCTGGTAAAACTAGATTTTCTGCACCCGTGTATGTTTTTTTTGTTTTGCATTTAGCAATCCTATGTGAAATCTGGTAACAGGGTGAAATGGTCTTAGAAGTCACCATCGACGTTTCAGCAAAGCCCTGCTGGGTAGACAATAAAACATATAGTTTCCTGACAAAAATCTTTTAGCTTTTTAGTTAATTCAGGATGTTTGGTTTCAAGATGTCTCTTTAACTTGTTAGGGTCCATCCTATCAGCAGCTAAAACGATTAAACAAATTACGCATTTTAAATGCGAACATTTTATGTTAGCCTTTACCGTGACTGCTATTGATGTCGAATTGAACAACTAGTTTACTGTTACCAAACACTGTCTATTTATCTCCACGACGAGTTTCGAAGGTTTAAACCCCCGTCGCTAGGAGGATTTACATTTGTTAGTATGACATAAGTGTGGGTTGTTTTACGATTTTTAGAGGAACTAGTGGCGCTGTCTCCAGTGGACTCAGGTTCCTTTCACTGCCGTAACACATCACATGTAAACTTTCATATTTTGTTTATGACATAACACACACATATGTCATGTTAACAGATTTAAATCCCCTGATGATGGAGATTTAAACCTTCGAAACGCATCTTGGAGATAAACAAACAATGACTGGTAACAGTAAACTAGCTGTTTTATTCGAAATTACACCTAGCGGAAATTTTTCACCGTTGGCTGTAGTTTTCGTGAAGTCTAGCACTAAATAGTTCTAACCATACTTTCTCGTTTCGCCTTTGGAGTATCTCCCCCTCCTCTCCCTCCCCCCCCCCCCCCCCCCAACGTCGGTCGATGGGCCTCTGGCGTCTTCATGTTTGTCACCAAGGGCGCCCATACAATAACTGAAAGGGGGGGAGGGGGCTTCACCTGAGGTCCATCTTTGCAACCACAACACCATGAAGCGCGGTACAGATGAGCCCAACAACATGCCGAATGGACCGCTCAGGCATCACGATCTCCTCACCAATAAGTGTCGCATATGCCTTCAACTAGACAATAGTCGGAGACGTATTTAGAGGCAACCCAGTCAAGCTGAACCCCTTAAACACACGACAAGCGAGTGCAGCAAGGTGGAGGTTCCCTGCTGTTTTGGGGTGGCGTTATGTGGGGTCGACGAACGCCGCTGGTGGTCATGGAAGGAGCCGTAACGGCTGTACGGTACGTGAATGCTATCCTCCGACCGACGTTTTGTATTTTAATTTAAAAAACCTACCTGTTACCAACTGTTCGTCTAAAATTGTGCGGCACATGTTTGTGACTATTACAGCGCCATCTATCAGAAAGTGAAAAAAGTGGTCCAACTAAAACATTCATATTTCTTTACGTACTACACGAATATGTAATAAAAAATGGGGGTTCCTATTAAAAAAACGCAGTTGATATCCGTTTGACCTATGGCAGCGCCATCAAGCGGGCCAACCATAGCGCCATCTGGTTTCCCCCTTCAAGATCAATGGACCACCCTGTATGTATAAACATCAAGAAGTCATTTCTGAAAGTATTTGTATGGAGAGTAGCTATGTATGGAAGTGAAACGAGGACGATAAATAGTTCAGACAAGAAAAGAATAGAAGTTTTTAAATGTAGTGCTACAGAAGAATGCTAAAGGTTAGGTGGGTAAACCACGAAACAAATGAGGAGGCACTGAACAGAATTAGGGACAAGAAATTTCTGACATAATCTGATTAAAAGAAGGGGTCGGTTCATTGGACACAACAGGGATCACCAGTTTAGTATCGGAGGGAAGAGTGTGGTGTAAAAATCGTAGAGGGAGACCAAGAGATGAGTACAGTAAGCAGGTTCAAATGGTTCACATGGTTCTGAGCACTATGGGACTTAACATCTGAGGTCATCAGTCCCCTAGAACTTAGAACTACTTAAACCTAACTAACCTAAGGACATCACACACATTCATGCCCGAGGCAGGACTGGAACCTGCGACGTAGCGGTCGCGCCGTTCCAGACTGAAGCGCCTAGAACCGCTCGGCCACAGCGGCCGGCTAAGCAGGTTCAAACGGACGTAAGCAGCAGTGGTTATTCGGAGATAAACAATCTTGCGCAAGGTAGAGTAGTGTGGCGAGCTGCATCAAAGCAGCCTTCCAAGTGAAGACCACAACACGATTAGCAAATGAATTTGATTACTTGAACACGGACTACGTCCGAAATTGTACGATAGTACAGAAACTAAACCAAAAGTTGGTAGCTGTAAGCGAAATGAAGTCACAAAAAAATTGTTCTTTTTTTGGAACTTCCTGGCAGATTAAAACTGTATGCCGGACCGAGACTCGAACTGGGGACTTTTGCCTTTCGCGGGCAAGTTGTCTACCATCTGAGCTACCCAAACACGACTCACGCCCCGTCCTCACAGCTTTATTTCTGCCATACCTCGTCTCCTACCTTCCGAACTTTACAGAAGCTCTCCTGCGAACCTTGCAGAACTAGCACTCCTGGAAGAAAGGATATTGCGGAGACATGGCTTAGCCACAGCCTGGGGGATGTTTCCAGACTGTTTCCGCTGCAGAGTGAAAATCTCATTCTATTTGTTCTTTGTTCGTTTGAACCATAGTAGCTTTGGTAAATGCAGTACAAAGGAGGCGTCATGTCAGCGGAGAGGAAGAGAAAGAGAAAGCCATGAGACGACATTCCTGGTGGATGACGGATGCACGTAGCTCAGCAGCAAGCATGACAATTGGAAGCTCACGAGGGATAAAGTGCATGGGTCGATCCTAACAGTAGGAGGCAGGCAGCACTTGGATCCGCGAGAAAGCGAGTTTCGGCGCTTGGGAAAGCCTTTGAGACGCGGCGAGGCTACCTGCTGGTATCTTATCACGCGCAACTGCCGGCATACCGGCGGTTGCCAAAGCGGGACATCTTCCGTACGTCTGCTCGTGCAGCCTTCATGTGTCCATACGAGAATGGCGAAATTCTTACAATTTCACTGGTTTCAACAAGTGCTGGAAAAGTCTCAAAAGTAACGATACCTCTAACAATTATTTAAATAAAAACGAATGTATAATATACCAAGTCTTAAAGCGGAATTAAGGGTATAAAATAATTTCTTCTAGCCCCACACAGATTTACGTTGACCAGCCAGAACATTTTGGCCACCCCCTACCATCCATGTAAACCCATCCACGCGATAGCAGGGTCCCATGGTGACGAATTACTGCTAGTCAGACACTCCCACGGTGCACGTACGAGGGGGGACCTAAAAGAAACCGGATTGTTGTCATAAAAAAATTTATTGATGAACCTTTTTACAAAATTACTTCATTCACCTTCAAAATACTCTCCATTACATGCGATGCACTTGTCAAGTCTCTTTTCCCACTGTTGGAAGCATGTTTGGAACTCTTTAAGTTTGATATTGTCCAGTGCCCTTTGCGAAGCTGTTTTTACCGCCTCCACATCGTCAAAAACTCCCCTTTTAGCGTTTTTTTCATTCATGGAAATAGGAAAAAGTCGCATGGGGATAGATCCGGCGAATACGGAGCGTGGGGAACGACAGACCACCTCTGAGATGCCAAATAGTGGGTCACTCGTAAGGCCGTGTGTGCTGGAGGGGGTACGAATTCCCGATGCACAATTCCACGAACATCAAAAAAGACAATGATCATCGCCTTCACATTTTTTTTGTCTGGGAGAGTTGGGAGTTCTCCACTGGTTTGACGCTTGCTTGGTTTCTGGGTCATACCCGTAACACCAACTCTCATCCCTTATAATGACTTTGTTCAAGAAGTTTGCATCACGTGCAATCTCTGTTTTCAAGTCCTGACACACATTCATGCGGATGGTTTTTTGCTCCTGTATGAGAAGGCGCGGAACAAATTTAGCAGCAACACGTCTAATGTGCAAATCCTCACTCAAAATCCGCTGGCACGAGCTTCAATTGATTCCTGTCTCTGCTGAAATTTGGTCGATCGTTTGGCGACGATCCTCGTTGATCTTTTGGCGGACCTTTTCAATGTTCTCCTCATTTCGCGATGTTGAAGGGCGTCCAGAACGAGCTTGGTCTTCAGCACCCATCTCACCACGTTTAAAGCTCCCAAAGCACTCGAAAACCTGTGTGCGGCTCATAGCGCCCTCCTGGAAAGCTTCGTGAAGCATTTAGGGTGTCTCCGTTGCAGTTTTTTAAGCGGGAAACAAAATTTCACACACGCTATTTGTCCTTTTAAAGTTGCCGTAACGACTTCGCAGAGGTAACCCGCCAACAGTAAGAGAAACACAATACCACACTTGCACGTTCACCTCCACACTGACGCCGTCTGCACAGCTGTTTCATGAAGGTCTCTACTAACACCATCTAGCGTGAGAACCCTGCACTGCCGGCCGGCGTGGCCGAGCGGTTCTAGGCGCTTCAGTCTGGAACCGCGCGACCGCTACGGTCGCAGGTTCGAATCCTGCCTCGGGCATGGATGTGTGTGATGTCCTTAGGTTAGTTAGGCTTAACTAATTCTAAGTTTTAAGGGACTGATGACCTCAGATGTTAAGTCCCATAGTGCTCAGAGCCATTTTTGAACCCTGCACTACGTCTACGAGTGGCAGCGCCCTCGGAGTCCGGTTTCTTTTGGGTCCCCCCTCGTACTATCAGTGAGCGTGCTGTCCGTGTGTGGAATGGGGAAGGTGCGCGATCTATCTCAGTTTGACGATAGCAAATTGTGGTGGCCCGGAGGCACTTTTCCGTCTCTTTTGTCGACCCATTATTTTCAGTAAATTCCAGATTTCTTCGCCGCTTCGTAACTCGTTTCCCATGGCGTGTTTATGTTACGTTGTGTTATGTTAACCGGGGACCTAGAAACGACGGAGAGGCTCCGTCCCCGCAGCAGCCGCAGTGGTCCGCAACCCCACGACGACTATCTCAGTCCACTTCACCCCTCCGCCGCCCGACACCGAACCCAGGGTTATTGTGCGGTTCGGCCCCCGGTGGACCCTCCAGGGAAAGTCTCACACCGGACGAGTGTAGCCCCTAGTTTGCGTGGTAGAGTAATGCTGGTGTACGCGTACGTGGAGAACTTATTTGCGCAGCAATCGCCGACATAGTGTAGCTGAGGCGGAATAAGGGGAACCAGCCCGCATTCACTGAGGCAGATGGAGAACCGCCTAAAAACCATCCACAGACTGGCCGGCTCACCGGGCCTCGACTCAAATCCACCGGGCGGATTCGTGCTGGTGATCGGCGCTCCTTCCCGCACGGAAAGCAGTGATTTAGACCGCACGGCTACGTGTTTATGTTACTCATATTTTGGATCCTCCGACTTCAGGTTTCTTCAGCTATTTTTCAGATTTTATTTTGTGTGCTTTTAATATCTTCTCTTCGATAGCGATCTTTATCTTCTATAATTGTGGAAAACGCTTCAGCTGAGCCGACCGCTGTGTCCGAGCGGTTCTAGGCGCTTCAGTCCGGAACTGCGGTGCTGCTAAGGTCGCAGGTTCGAATCCTGCCTCGGGCATGGATGAGTGTGATGTCTTAGGTTAGTCAGGTTTAAGTAGTTCTAAGTTATAGGGGACTGATGACCTCAGCTGTTAAGATCCATAGTGCTCAGAGTCATTTGAACCATTTCTTTGAGCCTTAGCTGCTCCTCGCTGTCTCTTCATTAGACATAATCTTGCTCACGGCCATTTTCATGCACTCTTTATTCATGTTTCCTCTTCATCTTTTCTCATTTTCCGCTATTTCTGTCCGGAAAGAAGTATGAAAAAGAAAATGTTGTTGTTGTGGTCTTCAGTCCTGAGACTGGTTTGATGCAGCTCTCCATGCTACTCTATCCTGTGCAAGCTGCTTCATCTCCCAGTACGTACTGCAGCCTACATCCTTCTGAATCCGCTTAGTGTATTCATCTCTTGCTCTCACTCTACGATTTTTACCCTCCACGCTGCCCTCCAATACTAAATTGGTGATCCCTTGATGTCCTACCAACCGATCCCTTCTTTTAGTAAGTTATGCCACAAACTCCTCTTTCCCCAGGTTCTATTCAATACCTCCTCATTAGTTATGTGATCTACCCATCTAACCTTCAGCATTCTTCTGTAGCACCACATTTCGAAAGCTTCTATTCTCTTCTTGTCCAAACTATTTATCGTCCACGTTTCACTTGCATACGTGGCTACACTCCATACAAATACTTTCAGAAACGACTTCCTGACACTTAAATCTATACTCGATGTTAACAAATTTCTCTTCTTCAGAAACGCTTTCCTTGCCATTGCCAATCTAGCTTGTAAGATAAGTCGTAGGGTCGGTATTGCCTCGCGTGTTCCAATATTTCTACGGAATCCAAACTGATCTTCTCTGAGGTCGGCTTCTACCAGTTTTTCCATTCGTCTGTAAAGAATTGACGTAAGTATTTTGCAGCTGTGACTTATTAAACTGATAGTTCGGCAATTTTCACATCTGTCAACATCTTATCTTTCGTAATTGTGGAAAACGCTTCAGCTGCCTCCTCGCGGTCTTTTCGTTAGACATAATCTTGCTCACGGCCTTTTCACGCACTCTTCAGTCATGTTTCCTCTTCATCTTTTCTCATTTTCCGCCATTTCTGTTTGGAAAGAAGTATGAAAAAAATATAATTTAAAAATTGAAATTACTTTTGGCCGGTGCTGATAAACTATCGGTTTCCCGGTTGTGGACGACAAAGACGCAGTCGGATCTAGTCGTATTGTATGTTCCTTTCTTGAAATTATCATCAAACATTTGTAGGTGTCATTCCTTAAACAACAGATAACCGAAATATAGCGATAAAATTGGCCACTTGCATTAGAAACGGCTACCACAGGTCTCAAAATACTCTCATGTTCGCACCGAGCGAGGTGGCGCAGTGGTTAGCACACTGGATTCACATTCGGGAGGACGACGGTTCAATCCCGCGTCCGGCCATCCTGATTTAGGTTTTCCGCGATTTCCCTAAATCGCTCCAGGCAAATGCCGGGATGGATCCTTTGAAAGGACTCGGCCGACTTCCTTCCCCGTCCTTCCCTAATCCGATGAGACCGATGACCTCGCTGTTTGGTCTATTCCCCCAACCAACCCAACCCAACCCAACACTCATGTTTAGAAAAAACAGAACACCTTAAACGACTAGTGATAGGACTCCATATTCAAAGGATATGTACATTAGTATGGTCTACAGAAATGATTAGCATTTGAACCACGTCGACCAGCGGGTTCAAGGTCAACATCGATATTGCGGCGCAACACGACCTACTGGTAAAATGTGCCCACGGCTCTCGTTGTCGCAATAAACGGAAGGTGATGAATCACTGAGACTTGAGCAGAAGTGCAGAAAGCACGAGCGAGAGTATATGATACTGCCTACTTGCTAGAACGTCGCATAGCGGAAGCAATTAGTATCGTGTTTTCCGTACCCCGTAGTGGCGACAGGGGCAGCGCCTGACTGAGAAAGAAGCGCCGATTGTCGTGGCAGCGCCTGCAGGAGTTGCCCATGAAAACAACTTCTGTTGTTGTTGTTATCCTCCGGGGATGTTGGTGAGTGGCTCCGTAAGACACGTCGCCTGCAGGTAGGCGCTTCGGCCACCCGCGGAACTTGCAAGTTGCGTTCAGTAAGCAAGGTAACACATTTCTTTCCGAAAGCGGGTTGGTTTTATTCAGGCTTCCAATACATTGTATTTAAAAAAATGGTTCAAATGGCTTTGAGCACTATGGGACTTAACATCTGAGGTCATCAGTCTCCTAGAACTTAGAACTACCTAAACCTAACTAACGGAAGGACATCACACCCATCCACGCCCGAGGCAGGATTCGAACCTGCGACCGTAGCAGTCGCGCGGTTCCAGACTGAAGCGCCTAGAACCGCTCGGCCACATCGATACACTGTATTAGTCTCCACCTTTTTGGCTACAAAAATCTATTTTTCAATGTAATCTTCTTTGAACGCGATGGCATTACGCCAGCTATATTGTCGCATGTCACTGTTCGACGTCGAAGTCAACGTCTTGTTGAGTGGATAAACTCCCCATCATCCACGTACTGCTTCCTTCGGAATGCATCCTTCATTGTGCCAAACAGATGAAGTCGGAAGATGGTCCTCCGTTGCTCTTTGTGGTCTTCTGTCTGCGGCGAGGAAACTAGTGGGCACTCACCTTTCACTACCCCAGCGGGTGGACGAGTGTGTCAGCACTACCAACGAAGACGTGCTGTTGAGCAGCGAGGTGTTTGACTGTGATACGCCGATCACCTCGAATGAGAGTGTCCGCACGTTCCAACATTACGGGAGTCACAGCTGTGTGCGGCCGGCCAGCACGTAGGAGATCGGGCAGGTTTGCGAGACCTTGTGGTGATGACAGACGCCTCGCCCATCGTTTCACCGTGCTTTTGTTCACGGTCCGGTCTCCGTATAAATTCTACAATACCTGCGATGCTCTGGTTTTCCACCAAAAGAAACTCAATGACAAATGGGGCTCTGCCACCTGGACATCAAAATTAGAGAGCAGGCTGCGTGGTTCTGGGTTAAGAAAGGGAACGTCACGAAGACAGAAGAGATATTAGGCACTGGGGCTAGGGATAAGGGTGAGATTCGACAAAGGGGCGAACAGTTGTGGCAAGAACTATGGGAGGCGGATGAAACAGGGTTTAGAACATTTGAATTTCTTCCAAGCATTAGGGGACGACTGAAAATGAGATACTTTGAACACACTAAAGGACTGATCCATTTTCTCACTGGACATGGGACGTACCCGACATATTTATGTCGGTTCGGGAAAAGGGCCACACCCGCGTGTGAATGTGATGAACCAGAGGGTACCCCCGATCATGTGATCTACGAGTGCCCCCTTTTCGATGATCTTTCTTCTTGTACATTACGTGACCAATTACCTGACCGTGACATATACCAACTAATAAGACGAGAAGACACTTTTCAAACTCTCAATAAACTAGCAGATGAGGTATCACGAAAAGTGTTAAAGGAATACCTGAGGGACATAAATTAATGTAAAAAATTGAGACGTACTAAATACTGAATACGCGCCCTACTCCTATACCGCCTGCGCGTGGATAGGTGACTTTTCTCGTAGTCTGGAATCCGCCACGTACAGGACTAGGGGGACTGGGGAACAATGTCACTACTACTAGACAAAGCACTAGATTTGACTTAGGTTGAAACTAGTTAGTAGGACTTAGATTAGGAAATTAGTATTAGGAACCTGCAGCGAATAACATTTTGGCCTGCCCAGTGTCAGGGGCACGCCCATCGGGATTAGCTCGATGGGCAAGGCACTAAAGTAGGTTGATATATTTTTCTGACACAACTGTGACGCTGCAGGCAGTAGAGTTTCTAGATAAGAGATTATACACTAAATACTAACAATAAAACTTGTAGGAATTTAGTTATAGCTGTAGCTCACAAATTAATTAAACTATAATTAGCTGAATTTGATGTTTAAACAAATTAGGACCCACTAATCATATAAGGAAGTGGGTTATGTTGTATAATTATTATTGTTATTAAAATAAAGATTTTTTTTAAATCTCAATGACAGTTCTGTTAAAGTTTCCCAGTCTAGGGGAGTATGAAGGCTTAACTACGATGGGCACTCACAAAGCAGGTTGGTTTTATTCAGAATTCCAATAAATCGTATTATTCCCCACTCTTTTGACTACGCAACTCTGTTTTTCAACATAATCTCCGTTCGATTTGACGGCCTTATGCCATCTTACTGGGAGGGCCTGTCTTCAGTCTTAGTCAGCCTTCGACTGCTCGGTCGTGCATTAACAAATGTGTGTGAATTCCTAAGGGACCAAATTGCTGAGGTCATCGGTCACTAGTCTTACACACTACTTAAACTAACTTATGCTAAGAGCAACACATACACCCAAGCCTGAGGGAGGACTCGAACCTCCGGCGGGAAGGGCCGCGTAATCCATGACATAGTGCCATAAACCGCGCGGCCACGCCGGTGCATTAACAGCGGGAGTCACACACTGCACGACGCTCTTTCGTAATTGCTGGTCTTCTTTGCTGTTCGTTCTTTTGTAAGGTTTCTTGGCAACATTTGAAGATAGCTGTAAGGTCAGTAAAACTTATGTTTACTGTATTTACGTGTTCGCTTATCATTTCTGCTCCTGTCCAGCTTATGTACGATGACAGCTGCTACACCATTCTGCCATCTACTGTGGCCGAGCGGTTCTAGGCGCTTCAGTCCGAAACCGCGTTGGTGCTGCGGTCGCAGGTTCGAATTCTGACTCGGGCAGTTAGGTTTAAGTAGTTCTAAGTCTAGGGGACTGATGACGTCAGATGTTAAGTCCCACAGTGCTCAGGGCCATTTGAACCATTTGCATCATTCTTGTATCCCACATCTACTTACCGTTGTGTACGAAGTAGTGAACAACAGTGAACAGTACAGACGAAAACTAGTAGGGGCTGTCCAACACTACGATATGCGAACAGGTAGTAGGGTTCAAAATGGCTCTGAGCACTACGGGACTCAACTTCTGAGGTCATCAGTCCCCTAGAACTTAGAACCACTTAAACCTAACTAACCTAAGGACATCACACACATCCATGCCCGAGGCAGGATTCGAACCTGCGACCGTAGCGGTCGCGCGGTTACGGACTGTGGTGCCCAGATAGTAGGGAGTGTCGAGTGTAGTAGTTACCTAAACATGAAAATTTTAGTGTATTGTAGGGAAAGATGGAGAACTACATGTAATAGGGTAAAAGACTGCCATATGGTGTTGAAAACTGCGCCATCTTTTCCTGATCACACACATTTTTACTGAAATTTAATGATGGTCTGGTATTGACGGCCGGAATTCCTCGCCACTTGCTTGTCGATGATGATGAGGAGAACACAACACCCAGTCCCCGAGCGGAGAAAATCGCCAACCTGACTGGGAATCGAACCCGGGTCTCCTGTACGACAGTCAAACGCACTGACCATTCAGCTAAGGGGCGGACCATTTTTACTCTTTCCATTTCACTGCAATAATGCATATTAGACCACTCTTTCATTGCATGTTTGGTTTCCTCGTATAGTCATAATGTAACTCATTTTATTGCTATTTTCTTTTCTAACTTTTCTTGATTGGTGTTCACAATTGCGTATTTTTTTTTAAAAAAATGGTCTCCTTTGACTGAAAAAAAATGTATTCCCTTCTTCGGCTATGCGGGCATTATCAAGTGGAGTATGGCGAAAATTGAGCTTCAGTGTATATCACAATTAAAAAAATAAATCTGACGTTTATGTACCCTGTCAGACCATGAAATTAAGAGACTGGGTTAAAAAAATTAGAGAAAAGTTTGGATGGTTGTTTTATTGTTTCAGGTGTTCTAAAGAGTTTCCCTCCACTTGCGTACAACGCACAGAACGTTCATACAACCATGTGAAATTGTCAGTAAAGTCCTTATTTGGGACGTCATCAAATTCGGGCGTCACATTGGCTTGAATGTCGGTTAGGCAATCAAAAAGTTGACGTTTCTCATTTTAATCAAGTTGCGGTAGTCATCCAGACGTCGTTCGGGAGTGAAGGAGTGCGGCACGAACTTGCACACTGTTCTCTTCTCCAAAACATTCTACACTTGTTAGTTCATACTGTCACCGTGGTCACTGCCCTGACGACGCTTATACGCCAATAATAAAATCAGTCTCGGAACCTTTTGTACGGTGTATATCATCATCAAGTCCATAGGTTGAGTATTTAACAGAAATAATACTACTACTAGATTGCCTTCACTACTTTTGTCCAACGTCCTCTGAAGTACTGCTGAGCGGAATATAGTCCTTACTGGACAGGATTGACGGAGGACATCGAAAAAGTTTATAGAAGCGCAGCTCATTTTGTATTATCGCGAAATAGGCGAGAGAATGTCACGGGTATGATACGCAAGTTGATGTGACACTAATTAAAACAATTTCATTTTCGATCCGGCGAGATCTCACGAAATTTGAATTTCCAACTTTTCCCCCCGAATGCGAAAATATTTTGTCGATATCAGCCTACACTGGGAGAAATGACCATCATAATATAATAAAAGAAATCAGAGCCCGAACACAAAAACTTAGGAGTTAATTTTTTCCCATGTGCTATTCGAGAGTGGAACGGTTGAGAAATAATCTGAATATGGTTGCATGAACCCTCTGCCAAGCACTAAAGTATGAATTGCAGAGTAGTCACGTAGCTGTAGCTGTAGATGTATTAAGCAAAATATAACAATATAGGTAACAGCGTGTATAATAGACGCCGTTTTAATATGCACATACGCTAGTTATCTCCTAATGGCCGCCCCTGGTAGCTCAGTGGCGTCGGCACGGTAACTCAGCGTGTTCGGTCAGAGGGTTAGCTGCTCTCTGTAATAGAAACAACTGAGTTAATGGGTCAACGACGAACTGAAACGGGTGTCTTGCGACGTCCGCCCCGCGCAGATACAACGAACGAAAACGAACAAAATGAGAGTAAAGAAAAAATGTGTTCAGCGCGACAGAATGTCATACCTAACGGCCTGGGTCAACACCGACTCAAAGGAAGGCCTCGGTGCTTGTTCGTGACGTCACGTCAGCTAGGCACGGCGAACGCCAGGTCTGTTGCAGGCAGAAACGCCTATAAATCTCTTATTTTTGGACAAAATGTTTGGTATTGTTTTGGATTCTGCAGTTTTATTTAAATGAAAGATTTTCTTACTATCGTAAAGCTACAAATGAAGATCATAGTTCTGTATTACTGAATCCTGTCGAAACAAACGTAGATCAATATGACATTGCAAGCTTCGGAAATTTTACATTCAAGTAACTATATTTACTTGATCCATTTTGCTATCGAAACTTACCCCAACCCCCTTACAATTAACTCGTTTTATTTATTTATTTATTTTCGTTTGACATCGTCACTGGAAATGTGAACTAATTTACTTGTATAAATGTCCAACTGTTGCCAGTCATTAGATTACAGTCGTTTTCAACGAAAGGAATTCTAAACAGGAAACAAAATAGCTTCATACATCGAAAATACTGCTGAGCTTAAACTTTTTTAAACATGCACATTAGAAAAGATAAATATTCCCCTCTTACAACTGAAAGGAGAAAAAAAATTATTTGATAAAACAAATATCTCTCTTTTGCCTCTTCTTCTGTCCCCCACTCCCTCCCCCAACGTGTACAATCGGAAGATATTTCATTAACATTCAGTGCTCCTCACCCCATAGTCAACCAAGATGCCTAAAGAAGAGCACCAATATGTTCACAGTTTCTTGTAAAAGCAACCCAGTACAAACGTAACTTCCTCAAATTTACAAATAAGGTAAGGAAACACGAATTCTGTTGCTGCTGGACCATGAAGTTGTTTTTGTATGTCAATCCTTAAAACAGGTGGAAATTTAAGTTCAGGAGTACACTATTTGTTAATAATCTCTCAGAACAATGTGTGTTGGTCAACTACCGCCAATAGTTTCACATTTTCCTGTGTCAGAGAGGGAGACACCACCATTATGAGTATGCCTGCAACAGACCTGGCGTTCGCCGTGCCTAACTGACGTGACGTCACGAACAAGCGCCGAGGCCTTCCTTTGAGTCGGTGTTGCCTGGGTTCGATTCCCGGTTGGGTCGGATATTTTTTCCGCTTAGAGACTGAGTGTTGTGTTGTCCTTATCATCATTATTTCACCACTATCGGCACGCAAGTCGAAGTGGCGTCAACTCGAAAGCCTTGCACAAGGCAAACGGTCTACCCGACGGGAGGCCCTAGCCACATGGCATCTCCTAATGTAGACGCATTTTTCTGGTTAAATAGTCAGCCTATGATCTTTATGATAACATTTATATATGTTAGACACTTTTTGAAGCTTTGGCGTATGCTGAAGCATAAGATTTGCTGTGCTTTATTTGATAATGGCTACACGTTCGAAGTCGGAACAGTGGATTTTATGAATAAAGAGTTTTTACAGACGAAGGCGACCACGATTCTTTTAAGTTTTATTTAAATTTTTAAAAATATTTTGGCAGGGTGCAGCAAAAGCAACCAAGTTCAATTTTTGGAACGATTCCCATCTTCGCATGGTAGTGTATCCTCTCTTCACTCGTTATCGGACAGGAACTTTCCATAATGTACATCTGCAAGCAGGAGTGGGGCTAGCCGGATCTAGCACGGCTCAACGTAAGCACTTGTTTACGGTAGGTAGATCCACCTGTTGCAGGGCTGTTCGACCTTGGGGTTGGACACTCCTCTAGATTGTTGCACGATGTTTTGTCTGCACAGATCTTAGGTGTTGTGCCCTCACAGTGGTAGTCAACAAGATAAAAGGTACATGTTTCAGAAACGAGAATCAGCCTTTAGGTTTTGCGGATCCAAATTCTTGAATCTCTTTGATTCTCGCTTCACCACGTTATCTGAAGAAAAATACGGATCATTTAGAAGTCCTGAGCAAACGAATTCTGGCAGGCTGTTAACAGCCGTGACACACGACACACTTCAGCGAGTGTGTGGTAGCATGAGAAGGCGTGTTAACTCCGGCTTGGGGGCTAGTTGGGACCGATTCGAAAATTTTCTGCGACTCTTGCCGTGCATGGAAAACACGTTGGTAACTTTTTTCGTCTTCTCTTTTCATTCAGCAAAAATTGAGTGAACTTCGTCCTAACTGTACACGCTTCATTTTCTTCTTCGTCTTCTTGGGTTTGAAACTCTTTTTTCCGTGTTTGCTTTAACAATACGTATGTTTCTGGATAGGGTCTGCCTTTAGCAAAAGACAATTTTGTTTTTTAACCCAAACATGTTTCACTGCAGTTGCAGCATCTTCAGTGGGCTTTTATTTTATGGCTGTTAAAGACAAAGAATGTTCTTTACTGTCTGTATACATCTAACTATTAGTTTTTAAATCATAATTACAGATATTTGAAAAAACACATAAAATTATGAATTCACACCTTTTTACCACATTGTGTGGTTTTTGTGATGTGTTGTGTTTCTGCAGTGACTGTTTTGTTCCACAGTTTGTCATCTGCAACTTACATATGTTTCCTAGACAATTGTATTTCCGAAATTTCATTATCCTACATTAATTATTTTCTGGTTTTGCATTTTTCCGTCAATGTATTAACATAGCAACACAGGTTGTACGCGCTATTACTAATGCTATGAGATGATAGACTAGTTCCCTTTGTGCTTGTGCCGCCCGCATCTCGTGGTCGTGCGGTAGCGTTCTCGCTTCCCACGCCCGGGTTCCCGGGTTCGATTCCCGGCGGGGTCAGGGATTTTCTCTGCCTCGTGATGGCTGGGTGTTGTGTGCTGTCCTTAGGTTAGTTAGGTTTAAGTAGTTCTAAGTTCTAGGGGACTGATGACCATAGATGTTAAGTCCCATAGTGCTCAGAGCCATTTGAACCATTTTGTGCTTGTGCCGTCCGTAAATTTTATGTTCTATACATTCTGATCCAGATATACGCACGTCTTATTGGGGGCAAATGGTGTCTGAACTTTCAGTAAGAGATTATTGAAGACCTTAGGTCGTACTTTCTGAGTCGCTAGACAACTCTTCATCTATGCTTCTTTTAGCAGTTTTGGTCCTTTGTCTAGCATTTATTTAAAAATCCTTCTGCTTCATTCCACCATTCTTATTCCTCCCACTGTCCGTGAATAGCGTAGTACTGTCCATTACAGAGCACATAGCAATAGTATTTTGAGGATATATACATATTGTCACGAGAGATGCTGCATCTGTCCATTTTTTAAATATTCATTTTTACAGTCTCAATTGGAAATAATCACAGTTGATTACGTTTCGATCACTTAATGATCATCTTTAGCTCTGTGCATAAAAATAAAACATTAATGCGTATCTATTTAAGTAGACAACATAAATCGAAAATATTTAAAATTTAACATTCTTGAAATTGTTTAATGAGAAGTTATGAAATTTTAAAATATCTGTAAAAGAACTCAGTCGTAAGCTTTTAGGCACGTAAAATTTTAAATATTTTCAGTGCATGTTATCTACTTAGATACTTAGTAGCAGATCTGAAGATGATCGGTAAGTGATCGGAAGTAGCAATCATTTGCGATAATTTGCAACTGAGACTGTCAGAAATAAATATTTTTGACAATTATATTTCCTTGACGGTGCGTGGCAACAGGATTAGGTACTCGTAAATGTAGAGTATAATATATTCTGTCTACAGATCTTGTATCTTTACACGCCGTATGTCCAAAGGGACGAGACACTTGGTGCAGACACGGCAGATGCCAGGGCTCAGGGTTTGTTTACACGGATCACGGCAGGCTACCAAAAGCTGTCACGGACATCATACACCAATTTGCAGGGATCTGTCTCATACTGAGTTATTGACGCAATGTGTTCATATTCGTACACAGCATCAGACTGAGAGTGTGAACAATGTGATGCGAACCACAATTCTGGTTCTCAGATCCATGAAGCTTCTCTTCCCTGTATGTCGCATTATTACAAGAGACTGTCATTATTCTTTTACTTACGTACCTTCCTGAGGGTATCTTCTTTTTAAAAATACTATTATTGAACGGCATCGTCTTTTAATTTAATTGAAACTAAGTTCAGAAGGTAGCAACAAAAATATTGCTTTGTTCTTGAGACTCGTCGTCAGCAACGGAAAAGTTGCCTCTCATGTTAGCCAACAGTGGGAACATGTTCCAGACAGGCTGGCACATTACACAAAGGTTGTTAATACGCCGTGCGGTTTCTAACCAAATCGGACTCACTCTCATGTCTTGGAAAGTAACACATTAATTTTCTTTTAATTGTATCCACTGTATTAACTTTTTCCTCCCTTGTGGCCCCTACTTGCATTCATCATCTGTCACATTCGTTGCCACGTAGACTCTATGGCCTTGCTATTTTGCTTTCATTGGCCGTTATCTAAGGAATCGAGCCATCTGTTAAGTCCTCGTATTTCTTGGATATAGCTAAATAATTAAAAGAAAAATTTCTTCTTTGAAGCTTCAATAGTCTTGAAAAACTCAACTGTTTTCTTAATATGTTAAAAGAAAATAAGTAAATAAAATTTTTTGAGTGACTAAAATGTCAGTCGAAATTTATCTAGGAGTCATTCTTATTGTTTATCCTCTTGGTTCTTGTACCTGATACATATTACCCATCTTTCCCTATAGCTTACACCTATTTTGCAAATAAAATATTAGCTTTTTCGTAAATTGAAGGTTCCTCGGAACTGACTAAAAAACATAAAAAAACCGTGTTAAGGTATACAGGTAGGTCTTGTGTCAGCTGCTACCTTCACATATGTTCGGGTAGCTTGGACGTCTACGATACAAACGGCACCACAGTAACGCGAAGGCTGGCGGCTCGCTTGTATTCCCTGCCTTCTACTAGCCAGATAGAAAAAAAAAGTCCTGTATTTTCTATCAGCTTTAATCTCACCCAGTAGCTCGTCGTTTCTGTTAACGTCCATGTCAGAAGTCTGCTTCGGAAAGGACACGGTCGATTTCCCTCCCCATTCGGCCCCAACACGAACTTGTTACGTCTTTATGACCTCGTAGATGGTGCAGTAAACTCTAATCTTCCTGTTTCCTTTCTATATTCTTCCATCAATTTAACAATTCATGCACCCAAGTTGCTCACAAACTTTATAACAGAAATATGGTGAACAGCACTGACGATTTGTTAAATGACAGTTTATCTTTAGAAAAGAAAAAGGCACCAGAGAAATATTTCTGACGTTGTGCTTGGTAATTGAGGCAAATCAAGACACCTTAAGATTTGTCAGTGTAGAAAAAGCGTTCGAAAACGTAAATTAGTGCAATATGTATGTATTTTAAAAAAAGTAACAATGAGCTGTAAGGACATAGAGGTAATAAGCAATATGTACAAGAAAGAAGAGGGAAGACGAACGGAATACAGATAAATATCCATGGGCTGAAAAGTTCGTTACGCAAAGATACAGA
Source organism: Schistocerca serialis cubense (assembly GCF_023864345.2). Lineage (NCBI taxonomy): Eukaryota > Metazoa > Arthropoda > Insecta > Orthoptera > Acrididae > Schistocerca > Schistocerca serialis. Next base: position 980,653,428 of record NC_064639.1, on the reverse strand, counting down.
CTTTCTCCAATTCTCTTCAAAATGTGCACTAAAGAAGCAACGAAAGACAAATAAGAAACCTTCAGAAATGGGTTTAAAATTCAGGGTGAAAGGATATCGATTATGTTACTAGCTGATGAACGTGAACGTGAGGTAGAATTATAGGCGCAGTTTAATGGAATGGCCTAATGGGCATAGAGTATAAATTGTGAATAAACTGAACATACACGAAAGTAAGGAGGAATAGCAGAAGTGAGATAGCGATAAATTAACACCAAAATACCGGACTATGAACAGACAAAGTGAAGGACTTATGGTGCCTTGGAATGAAAATAGCCCATATCGAAGTGAGGAGGATATAAGAAGCACGCAAAAAGGACATTCCTCGCTAAAAGAAATCTGTTAGTACACTACTGGCCACTAAAATTGCTACACCAAGAAGAAATGCAAATGATAAACGGGTATTCACTGGACAAATACATTATACTAGAACTGCCATGTGATTACATTTTCACGCAATTTGGGTGCATATATCATGAAAAAGCAGTACCCAGAACAACCACATCTGGCCGTAATAACGGCCTTGATACGGCTGGGCAATGAGTCAAACAGAGCTTGGATGGCGTGTACAGGTACAGCTGCCCATGCAGCTTCAACACGATACTACAGTTCATCAAGAGTAGTGACTGGCGTATTGTGACGAGCCAGTTGCTCGGCCACCATTGACCAGACGTTTTCAATTGGTGAGAGATCTGGAGGTGCTGGCCAGGGCAGCAGTCCAGAAGGGTCCGTACAGGACCTGCAACATGCGGTCGTGCATTATCCTGCTGAAATGTAGGGTTTCGCAGGGATCGAATGAAGGGTAGAGCCACGGGTCGTAACACATCTGAAATGTAACGTCCACTGTTCAAAGTGCCGTCAATGCGAACAGGAGGTGACCGAGACGTGTAACCAATGGCACCCCATACCATCACACGGGGTGATACGCCAGTATGGCGATGACGAATACACGCTTGCAATGTGCGTTCACTGCGATGTCGCCAAACACGGATGCGACCATCATGATGCTGTAAACAGAACCTGGATTCATCCGAAAACATGACGTTTTGCCATTCGTGCACCCAGGTTCGTCGGCGAGTACACCATCGCAGGCGCTCCTGTCTGTGATGCAGCGTCAAGGGTAACCGCAGGTATGGTCTCCGAGCTGATAGTCCATGCTGTTGCAAACGTCGAGCTGTTCGTGCAGGTGGTTGTTGTCTTGCAAACGTCCCCATCTGTTGACGCAGGTATCGAGACGTGGCTACACGACCCGTTACAGCCATGCGGATAAGATGCCTGTCATCTTGACTGCTAGTGATACGAGGCCGTCGGGATCCAGCACGACGTTCCGTATTACCATCCTGAACCCACCGATTCCATATTCTGCCAACAGTCAAGGGATCTCGACCAACGCGAGCAGCAATGTCGCGATACGATAAAGCGCAATCGCGATAGGCTACAATCCGACCTTTATCAAAGTCGGAAACGTGATGGTATTTCTCCTCCTTACACGAGGCATCGCAACAACGTTTCACCAGGCAACGCCAGTCAACTGCTGTTTGTGTATGAGAAATAGGTTGGAAACGTTCCTCATGTCAGCACTTTGTAGGTGTCGCCACCGGCGCCAACTTTGTGTGAATGCTCTGAAAAGCTAATCATTTGCATATCACAGCATCTTCTTCCTGTCGGTTAAATTTCGCGTCTGTAGCACGTCATCTTCGTGGTGTAGCAATTTTAATGGCCAATAGTGTATTAAACATCTCTTAATGTGAGGAATAAATTTCTTAGAATGTACTGCTGGAACACGGCAGTGAGTGGAGACGAATCGTGCTCTGTCAGAAAACCAGTAAGAGCAGACTCTACGTGTTTGAGGTTAAGTGGACTTATCAGAAGAGAAATGTGGAAAGCACTGGCTAGAAGAAGGGACAGGAACACAGAGCAGGGGACCGCTTCGATGGAACCAGTCAGAAGACTGATGACAGAAAAAAAAAAGAATGAAAGTGTTGTCGTGAGGAGGAAACGGCGGCTGACTCTTATCTCTCCGCCTGTCATAAACTCAGCTCTGAGACTAACCGTCGCCCTGGGAAATCAGCAGCGATGGCGTTATTGTGTTGGAGTTTCCTCTACTCCTCTACCGTGTCAGCGATTCCCCAGCGATGGGCGTGGTCCAGGACCTCTACAGGACGCTTTATGTGCGTGATGTCCTGTGAGATATTACTCCGTGAGTGCTGCCAGTTTTTCTCCTAGTTCACCTTGATCGACTGGAAAGATAAGATCGTTAATTAAAATTTACACTTTATGGCTACTGAGTACTACTGAGTATTTCTTGTATTAGTTAACAGGTGCTTATTTCACCAGAGCTGAATAAAGTACGATGAACTGCCGTATGGAGACTGTCATTTACAATTTTTGTGGCATTGTGGCTTAGTCAAGGAAACGGAAGAAACTTTTTGAAACACCACGTGTGTACTTCACAGTCTCACTGCACGTTAAAATTTTTTTAACTCTCCAATCTGGATGTGACGCAGCTTTGTAATATCTCTGAGACGAAGAAAATGCTTCGCCGCTTTTTGAAACTTCAAAATGAATGTTTGGTATAGAAGTAGCGGTTAGTAAAGTTTAATTCGCAATTGAGACAGTGTACTACATAGAGGGTGTTTAAAAAATATTAATCCGATTTCAAAAGACTACATCTTCTAAATAAGTGAAGATAGAAACTTGGGAATGGGATTTCAAATTACGTAGAGGACTATAAAGTTTTTATTTTCAGAACAACCAGCTGATCTTAAAAGGCAGTACCTGTTACATTCGCCGGCCGTGGTGGCCGAGCGGTTCTAGGCGCTTCAGTCCGGAACCGCACTGCTGCTACGGTCGCAGGTTCGAATCCTGCCTCGGGCATGGACGTGAGTGATGTCCTTAGGTTAGCTAGGTTTAAGTAGTTCCAAGTTCTAGGGGACTGATGACAGATGTTAAGTCCCATAGTGCTCAGAGCCATTTGAACCATTTTGTTACATTCATACATACACAACCACGGGGACACCTTTTTTTAATTACATTTAGGATCAAAGTATTCATCTACCTTTCACAAATGTTCAGTGTGCTATCCACTGGACGGCCGACAGGTATCAAGAAGATAGTTAAACTCGTCACATTTTTTAGTAGCGTGTCCGGAGTTAATGGTATTGTTCTGTGCCATCGCAGTTCACCTAATGCTGTATATATGGGAGGTAGATAGATGTAGATCTTTACAAATCATTACAAAAAGAGTCACATTCGATGAGACGAAGCGATGTTGGAGGCCAATGCTGTAATGCAAGATCCTTACTCGTCTTAAGACCGTTCCGTTGTTTAAGCTGCACTCTCGGCTAAAATCACCCAGCACAGGTGTTACAGAATTACAGCTGTTGAGACGAAGAACGTAAAACACGTTTTGTTGCTGCGTTATCGCCACTTCGTCTCGATGCGTATTAGGGAACGAACGGGTGAGCGACTGTGATGGATGCACTACGAGGACCCTAACGGAAAACTACATGGATTGGCCACTTAATAGAACTGGCGCCGAGATATATACTCTAAGATAAAAAAAAAGCGACACACCATGAAGGAGCCGGCCGATGTGGCCGAGCGGTTCTAGGCGCTACAGTCTGGAACCGCGCGACCGCTACGGTCGCAGGTTCGAATCCTGCCTCGAGCATGGATGTATGTGATGTCCTTAGGTTAGTTAGGTTTAGTAGTTCGAAGTTCTAGGGGACTGATGACTTCAGATGTTAAGTCCCATAGTGCTCAGAGCCATTTGAACCATTTGAGCCACCACGAAGGAATTATCCGAGTGGGACGGTAGTAGATAGATGTCATATACATGTAGACACACATAAATGATTACAGAAAAATTGGACAATTTATTCAAGAGAAACAGCTTTACAGAATGAGAAAATCAAAATAGGCTTGGCCCTGTTCCGGCCCTTAGGCAAGCAGCTATTCGGCTTGACAAGTTGTTGTTTGTCCTCCTGTGGGATATTGTGCCAAATTCTGTCCAACTGGCGCGTTAAGATCATTCGAATACTGAACTGGTTGGACGGTGCTGCCCACAATACCCCAAACGTCTTAAACTGGGGAGAAATGCGGCGATCTTGCTGGCCAAGAAAGGATTTGGAAGGACGAAGACAAGAAGCAGGAACTCTCGCCGTGTGCGGGCGTGCATTATCTTGCTGGTATGCAAGCCCAGGATGGCTTGACACGAGGGCAGCAAAGCAGGGTGTCGAATATCGTCGACGTATCCCTGTACTGAAAGGGTGCTATGAAAAGAAATGGCACCCCAGACCATCACTCCCGGTTATCGAGCTGTATGGTGTCAGGATGGTATTCCACCGCTGCACGAGGCGTCTCTGGAACATGTCTTAGCTGGTTATCGGGCTCAGTTCGAAGCGGACTCATCACTGAAGCCAATTCTATTCCATTCTATGAGATTTGTGTCTGGAGACGCTCCAGATAGAGGTGGGATACCAACCTGTCGCCCGCCATTCGGCCCGACAACTTGAATGACCCCTTTGGTTGCCATTCGCAGCACCCATACAGCACAGCAGTGCGTCAGCGATACTTTACTTTGTGACCCTTCATGGCAAGCCAGCGTGGGCTTACATTTCAGCAAGATAATGCCCATCCGCACACGGCGATAGTTTCTGATGCTTGCCAAACCCTGCCTTGGCTAGCAAGGTCGCCGAATCCCTTTCCAGTCAAGAACGTTCAGAGCAGTATGGACAGGGCCGTCCAACCACCTCTTGATTTCGACGGTCCGACGTGCCAGTTGGACAGAATTAGGCACGATATCCCTTGGGAGGACATCCCGCAACTCTGTCAATCAATGTAAAAAACATCATATTTACGCTAGTGACTGTATCACTTTCTTTATTTCACGATTGCAATTTCTGCCTTAAGTCATTATCAAGTGCAGCTTTTTCGGTCGTTTTGCTGCCGTGGAGGTAGCTATAATTTTCACGTTGATGTATTTTGGAAAAACTTCATTATTCTTGCGCTGTTTGTAAAACATTATACATTCTGTTGTCTTTAGTAGTTTTATCTACGTTCGTTGGTAACTCAGCAACATCCCGTGCGCCTGGCTAGGCAAGCAATTAATTAACTTTTTATACCTGGGATTCACAGTCATCTAGAACTTTATAAAAGACATCGTATTTACGCTGGTGACTGTAACACTTTCTTTATTTCACGATTGCAATTTCGGCTTTAGGCCATTATCAAGTGTGGCTTTTTCGCTCGTTATGGTGCCGTGGAGGTAGCTTTAATTTTCACGTTTATGTATTTTGAAAAAATTTCATTATTCTTGCACTGTTTGTTAAACTTGATAATGGCCTAAGGCCGAAATTGAAATCGTCAAATAAAGAAAGTGTTACAGTTACTGGCGTAAATATGATGTCTTTTATAAAGTTCTACATGACTATGAATCCCAGGTATAGAAAGTTAATTAATTGCTTGCCTAGCCAGGCACACGAGATGTTGCTGAATTACCAACGGCCGGCCGTGGTGGCCGAGCGGTTCTAAGCGCTTCAGTCTGGAACCGCGCGACCGCTACTGTCGCAGCTTCGAATCCTGCCTCGGGCGTGGGTGTGTGTGCTGTCCTTAGGTTAGTTAGATTTAAGTAGTTCTAAGTTCTAGGGGACTGATGACCTCAGACGTTAAGTTCCATAGTGCTCAGAGCCACTTGAACCAATTACCAACGAACGAAGATAAAACCACTAAAGACAACAGAATGTATAAAGTTTAACAAACAGTGCAAGAATAAAGAAGTTTTTCTAAAATACATCATCGTGAAAATTACAGCTACCTCCACGGCAGCAAAACGAGCGAAAAAGCTGCACTAGATAATGGTCTAAGGCCGAAATTGCAATCGTGAAATAAAGAAAGTGTTACAGTCACTAACATAAATATGATGTCTTTTATAAAGTTCTACATGACTGTGAATCTCAGGTATAAAATGTTAATCTGTCAATCAATGCCAAGCTGAATAACTGCTTGCATAATGGCCGGAAGTGCACCAACGCGTTACTGACTTGCTCAATTTCTGAACTCTAGAATAAAGCATCCAATTTTTCTAACGTTGTTGTCGTTTGTTTGTCTATACATGTACGTCACATCTACTTATTTCAGGTAATTTCTTCATGGTGCGTCTCTTCTTTTCTGAGAATGTATTTTTAGTTTCGATGTGTAAGTTAAAATTCACTCCAAGTTTCTGTCTTCATTCGTGTAGTTTTCTGAAACCAGATGAATCTTTTTGAAACACAGTATACAGTACATTCAATTTGTAACCTCCCCACAAAAAATTAAAATAAATAAATATTATTTGGTTAATGATTCTAATTTTAGTGTAACCTCAGAACAAAATTGGTTCCCATTTATAACCTCCCTACAGAAATTCATTCACATTTAACCGCCACACGAAATTTGTTTCCCATTTAATGTAAGCTCGAAACAAAAAAATGCCTAAGCCTCGTAATAAAAAATAAATTCAGTAACCTTGTAAATTTTGGACGACAGCAGTGCTGCGTCGTGGCCCTGTAAGATCATTCTGAATAAAAAAAACAAAAATTCTTACCTCAATAAAGTCGCCAACTATCTGCTCTTACAATAGCTTTTTCGGCACAGCTCTGTGCAATGCTGGCCCATAGGTTTGTCATTTATGAAAGGAAGCAACTGATTTTTCTTTTGCAACAATCGGAATGTTCATGTATTGGAGAAATTAGTAAATTGTTTAAATTGAAATGAATGCTTGTTAGAAATTACTTTATATGACAAAGATTATTATTAGGACATTTTTAAAAGATTTACATGGGATTTCACATAACATTACTAGACATGCGCGAGGCTGCTTTTACCTTATACTATAATGCTCAGGCTCCGCCATCGCTGCACCACGACTGGCCCAGCCAACACGATACACCAGACTCTCGCTAGCAACAACCTACTGCAACACAGTTCCTACTGCATACAACACTGCTCTTTGGTCTCAGATTCTATTATAGCTTACATATCGCAGGCAGCGCGTGAGCAATCCATCGAAATTACATCTGCTCGAGTGCGCTAGCAACAAATTCCTTAATCATGGACCTCTTACATAAACCTCCACTGGGGGGCAAAAATTTGGCAGCGATGGTGAGTCAATTGGACTTGCCATGAGCAACAAATTTTTCTATAATCTACTTTATTAACTAAATCTACAGTCACAGAGTATATACACTATTGATAAGTGCAGAACATATTAAGAAAGACAAAATGTATGTGCAATGAATACAATATATATTAACAAATGATATAAAGTGCACACATGCTGTAAAACTCTTTAGCATTTTTACAACTAATAAACATATCAAGGAGTGAAATGAAGTGCACACGCACTGTAGAAGTTTTTAGCATTTTTACATAACATATCATGGAGTGAAATAAAGTGCACACACACTGTAGAAGTCTTTAGCACTTTTACATAACATATCAAGGAGTGAAATAAAGTGCACACGCACTGTAGAGGTCTTTAACATTTTTACATAACATATCATCGAGTGAAATAAAGTGCACACGCACTGTAGAGGTCTTTAGCATTTTTAAATAACATATCATGGAGTGAAATAAAGTGCACACGCACTGTAGAAGTCTTTAGCATTTTTAGAACAACTGATCTTGCTAACAAATGAAATGAAGTGCACACGCATTGTATATGTCTTTATCATTTTACAAGAATTTAAACGCACTGTATAAGTCTTTACCATTTTACAAGAACTAGGTAAGGAATGGGAAGGATTGCATCATGGTTGTAGCACAGTAGGTTGCACGTAGCTGCACTGAAAGTCCATATCTTTCTACAGAAGCACAACACCAAGTGAGACAATCTGAAGTTCTCTTCCTGAAGTATTTATCAGTGTAGCCAAGACACTGAAATGTTGTATTAATATTGTATGTTATCATTTTGGTAGTACAATAAGTATACCAAATAGTATAATCATAATAACATCTCCATTGTTCAAGGTGGTGGACAGCATGATATGTCAACACCACACTCTTTCACCAACGTAGAATTAGTGCAAAAACCAAATATGGTGCTCCATGATCATAAGGATGGACAGGCCAAACGGATATTGCAGTAATTCCTGGTAATTAGGTCAGAAGGTTAAGGACATTATGTCTTATGCTAATCATCATTGAGAATTACACTAGTCTATCAACCGATTTGAGTAATTGGTGGCACTCATCGCCTAGTTACTAAACATTTCTGTACCATGTATGAAGTATTACAGAATAATATTCGTAAGTCATCTGATTACAGTGAACATTGGCACTCATTGGCCAGTTACAAACCATTTTTATGCGTTATTCAAAAGTGATCATTCAAAACAAGAGTTAATTAATGGCATACCATTTACATAATTCATCTAGTTATAGTAATCATTGGCACTCATTGGCCAGTTACAAGCCATCAGAAGTCATCATTCAAAACAGGAGCTAATGAGTGTAGCATCAAGCTACTGGTATTCATATATAATAGCATGTAAGTGACAGAATACAAATTTAAAATATAAGAAACAGTGGCATTCATTGGCCAGTTACAAAGTATTCATATAGTTTTATAAAACATTATTCAGTATTATTCAGAAGTCATCATTCAAAATGAGAGTTAATTATTGGCATAGCATTTATAGAGTATAACAAAAATATTATTTACAGAAATATTGGCATAGTATTTATGCATTATTACAAAACATCATTCAGTATTATCCAGAATTCATCATTCAAGTCACATAGGACATATTGAAAATGTACACTGTAACTATTACTCAAGGTCTGTGATTAGAAAACATCATTCAGTATTACTCAGAACTCTCTTAAACTGGTAGCATGATTTGGGACTGGTAATACATTTTTTTTGTGCTAGCAATGCACTGCGTTGGGATCGATAATTAATTGCTGGGGCATAACAATATTTGCTTTTGACTTATTGCTGCAAATGAGGATAGGTAACATCATTCGTCATGAGTCAGCTGTAGCAAGGTTATGGAACAAGTGATCACATTCATGAATGACACACACAAATGAGTAAAAAAAATGCAAGTACTAGAACAGGTTTAATAACTAACTGCTTATAGCACATTAATTTCATGAATAGCTTCTCCTGGAAAATACAAAATGAATTATTAAGCTGTAAGAAGAAACGCATATTATGCTGAAAAGTAGTGAACTTCGAATTAACAGGTAATGAAACGTGTACTCAATATGTATGTGCTCTAGCTGTCCTTTCCAAAACATTCAGTCATTATACCATGTGACATAAGACATACTGTCAAAACGAACTGCAACAAATACTTAAATAACTACATAGCATTTCTTAACTAACAGTAAATATATAAACTTCATCATTATCCTCATCTGCAAAGAAAAACTTCATTATTCATATTACCATAACTTCATTACTATCATCACCTGCAAAGAAAAACTTCATTATTCATATTAGCATATTCTTCATATAACTATTGATCATCATTCATTATCATCTGCAAAAAAGACACTTCATTATTCATATTATCATTTACTTCATACAACTATTCATAGTATAGAGTTTCTTATTCCTAGCATATTTCATCACTAAGACTAAGATGTGTAGTTCTGTCTGACAGCCTGCATCAATCGCCTCGTATTCTGAAAGAAAAAAATTAGTTTAGACTGCTATCATACGATGTGTATAGTATATTCTTGTTAACGCTTGTTAATTCAGATCCATTTACTCTTCATGACGAGGTATTGCATCTTCTTTCGTTCATTCCGAAGTCTTCTTTCGTTCATTCCGAAGGTGAAATTCCCATTTCATAGTAATCCACTGTGGTTTGTTTCATTTATTTCTTTTACACGTTATTGCTTTCTGAAAATGATGAATAAGGATTAATATCTTGCATTTAAATCATATACCCATTAAATAAAAACTGGTTTCTAGTGATATAATTAAGCATACAGCATAGCATGACAGAAAACGTATTATGTCAAAAACATAGACAGTGTTCAGGTGCAAAAATGTATACAGAGTATCATAATGTAGTAGCAAAAAAAAAATTTAAAATAGTCGCGATGTTGAGATATCATAAGGCAAAATGTCAAAGTCAACTGGTGTTTGTTATATCTTAAAGATTTCGTATTGCATACAAACAAAACAGGAAAACATACATACGTGAAAAATGGAAAATGTGCACAGTCTGATATATAACGACAAGAAATGACTTTCTTTGTGTTCAGCTTGTATGTTGTGTGGTTGATAGAGGCGAGAGTTGAAGACTTTAATGGAGAAAGAATTTGATAAAATTAATATGTCACTAGATAGAATTGCATAATTGATCATAAAATATGTAAGTTTACCTGGAAAAATGTGCACGGTCTTATGTGTAACGACAAGAGAAGCGACCTGCTAACCTTATCTTGCCGGGCACTTGCCAAGAAAAAATATGATAATCATCAGTAAGTATTCACATAAATATAATTGCATCATTGGTCATATAAAAATCAGGAAATAGCATTACAGTGTGATAAATCATAAAGTATGTACATTCAATAAAGGGTTTAATATTGGAAACATGGTGATTGCCTTTGCTTTTTCTGGTTCTCAACGTTTCGACGTGTACTACATTGGGTTGAGGAATGCTGCGAATTCGATATGGACCTGCATACAGAAGCTCAAATTTACTGCATCTATTCTTTCCTCTGTTGGATAGATAGTGTGTACGTACTAATATCTTCTGTCCAATGTGAAAGTCACGGCGTGTACAAACCTGTTTTTGCTGTCTTCTCCGGCGCTCTGCGGCACGTTTGATGTTGTTGAGTGCAATGTCAATTATTTCATGGTGTCGTAGTCGACGAGATGTAGGAAAGGATACTAATTCTTTAATTTTGTTAGGTGGTTCAACATTTTTCAGTATAACAGTCGGAGATAGCATAGTAGATTCATTTGGTATGTAATTAATTACATTCTGGAATGAGAGTATGTGTGTGTCCCAATCAATATGTCTTTTATGGCAGTATATTTTACACAGTTTACCAATTTCTTTCATTAGTTGTTCACAAGGGTTCGAAGAAGCGTGATACTTGGATATATAAATCGGAGAAATGTTTCTTGTTCGTAACATACGTGTCCATATAGCAGATCGAAACTGTGATCCATTGTCGGAAGTTGCTTTCAATACATGTCCTACATGAAATAAAAAATGTTTTATAAATGCTTTCGAAACAGATTTAGCAGTAGCTTTGCGTGACGGAGTGAAGGTAACAAATTTCGAAGTGAGTTCAACAGCGACAAAGATGTAGCAAAAACCTCTATTAGTTCTGGAAATCGGACCAAAAATGTCTACAGCGGCCATGTGTCTCAATTTAACAGGTACAATAGGATGTAACAGAGGAATATGTGAAGTCGTGTCTGACTTAGCTTTCTGGCAGATTTTACATGACGCTAAAACTCGTCGTATACGTTTCTCCATGTTGGCAAAATAACAGTTCTGTCTCAGTATAAGAAAACATTTTCTGGCTCCGTAATGTGCGTAACTTATATGAGTATACCAAATTAATTTGTTAACAAGCTCGTCAGGAATACATAATAACCAATTGTTGCTGTCAGGGTGAAAGCGGCGAAACAGAATATTATTGCGTACAGTGTAATGGTTTCTAATGGTAACATTATTCCTATCTTGCCACAGGTGTTTAATTTCTTTCCATACGTTGTCTTTACTCTGCTCTTGTGCTATGTCTCGTAATGACGACGAAATGAAATTTTCAAATGCAACTTGTTGAATATACATGACGCTGAAATTTGCTTTGCAGAAGTTGGTTGCGATGTCTTGCTGATTGTTGCTGAGAAAACGGGATAGTGCGTCTGCTACAATATTTTGTGTACCGGGAATGTGAACAATTGTAAAATTAAATTCCTGTAAAAAAAAGTTTCCATCTGCTTAATCTGTCGTGTGTAAATTTAGCGGAAAGTAAAAACTGTATAGCTCTACGATCTGTGTAGACGGTGGTATGTCTTCCATAAAGAAAATGCCGAAATCTCGTAAATGCCCATACAACACATAATGTTTCAAGTTCTGTGACAGAATAATTGCGTTCAGCAGGTGACAGAATGCGACTAGCAAAGGCAATGTTTCTAATTACTGTAGTACCATCTTCTTCAATTTCCTGAAAAATGTGTACGCCTAAAGCGGTGTTAGAACTGTCGGTGGCAATGGAAAAATTTCTACTAAGATCTGGATGTGATAAAAGTGGTGCATTCAACAAAGCTTCTTTCAGATTCACAAATTCAGAATGTGCTTGGCTATCCCAGGACCAAATAGTGTTTTTACCCGTCAATTGACATGATCTAGGGGTGTCTAAAGCAGAGTAATGAATAAATTTAAGAAAAAAAGTTAATTAAACCCAAAAAGCTGCGTAGTTGTTTCTTCGTCGTAGGAACAGCAATGTCACGTAAAGCTTGAAGTTTTTCCGGGTCAGGCGCAATGCCTTCTGCTGAAATTACATGTCCAAGAAATTTTATAGAAGTTTTACCAAAGTGCGATTTGCTAAGATTAACTGTGAGTCCTTGTGCACGAAAAGTTCGTACCAGTTGTTCAAGAATCAAATTGCGTTCAGGCCAGTTAGCTTCTGCAATAAGAATGTCGTCTACATACGTTGTGATTCTGTCTTTAAGTTCTGTCGGAAGTATAGTATTTAAACCGCGAATAAATGCTGCTGAAGAAATTATTAATCCGAACGGTAATTTGCAAAACTGATAACTGTCACCAAAACAGAGAAAAGCTGTGTAATTTCTGCAGTTCGGTTGGAGCTGAATTTGCCAAAATCCCGATTTCAAATCTAACGTGGAATAAATAGCAGTACTATGAAATTTCTGTAGAAGTTCTTCTATTGTCTGTGGGCGATCTGTTTCATTAATAATAATGTCATGGATGTGTCGCGAATCAAGTACGAGGCGAAGTGAACCATCCTTTTTCTTAACAATATGGAGTGGGTTTATGTACGGACTAACTGCAGGTTCAATAATTCCTTGCTCAAGCATAGCTTGCAATTCTTTCTTAACTTGTTCTGTGTGAATATAAGGAATGGGATAATGTTTGGCTTTAAATGTGTCGTGCTGTTTAACTTGAAATTCATACATAAATCCGGACATAGTACCAGGGATGTCAAAAACTGGAGCTTGCTGTAAAAGAATTTTGCGTAGTTGCGTGCGTTCGTCCTCTGTATTTGCCCTGCCCTGTTTAACTTTATCAGAAATCATTTGCATAACGTCGTAGTCGGCTTCGTCTGGAGTATTATAGTTGTGTACGTACGTTTCTGTGAACAATGTGGAATGACAGTCTATATTACGTGATGCGGAAATGACCTCTGTACGATTAATTGTTTGTTCTTCTGCAGATAAAGAGTGCTGAAATTATAAAGCCAGTTGTACATTGTCATCCTTTAACATTAAATAGAAGTTTTGAAAGTCAATAATTGCGTCGTGTTGTACCAGCAAATTCGTACCTAAAATAACGTATGTTGTTAATAAGGGAACAATCCAAAAATTTGAGTGAAATGTATGACCTGCAATACAAAATGATAAATTTGTCTGTAATTTTACATCTACTCCTTTACCAGATACTGCTCCTTTTACTTTAGTTTTGCCTAATGGTAATGTAGGATAGGTATTCTCTTTGTTACATTCGTTGAAAGTTTCCTCATTTATAACTGACATAGGTGATCCAGAATCGATTACTGCTGAAAATTTGGATGATCCAATCTTTACTTCAATGACAGGGTGTGAAATGGTTTTTTGAATAACTGGTTTTTCCTGCAAAAGAGTGTCTCGGATGTCGTCAGAAGTAATAACATTTTCCTGAACAAGATTCTGTGTGTCAAAAGTATTGCTTGCGTTGCTGGAAGATGCAACCTGTACTGTATCTAGTCAAATTCTACCTGACGTGCTACTATTTGCGGGAGGATGCTGTGGCATTTCAACTATTTGTACTGTTCTGTTACTTCGTCCTGACGTATTACGTTCGGGATGATATCTACTGTCTGGTTCATTCATGATAATCTGTTGTTGCGGATGATTTTGCTGCTGGTAAGACCGACTGTTATTAAACGTACGCTGAAAATTGTGCTCATTACTTTTACGTCTGTCATGATAGTCATTTCTATACGGTGCATTGCGACATGAGTTGAAATGGTGTGTTTTCTGTTCGTAGTTATTTCTTTGTTGCTGTGCGTTACTATTTGGCGTAGCCGACGCTATACGTGTAGGCGGCGAAACATTAAAGCTCGGTTGACCTTGCACATTACATTGTTGGTTAGGTATGCTAACCGGCTGGTTTTGTTGCTGTTGTTGGGAAAAACCTCTATTGTTACCAAAATGCGTCTACGATAGCTGAAAATTTTGTACATACTGATGATTAAAATTTCGACTGTTATTAAAATTATGCTGGTATTTCTTGTCATTTCGGGAGTGTCTAATGGAAACTGTCACTTTCGGTAAAACTTGTGATATCAGGTTTCTTTACTAATTCTTAATCCTAGATAGGTCGACAGTTGAAAAGTTGTTTTGATTGATATAAAGGATAGTAGAAGAGAAGGCAGCAGTGCAGAAAACTAAAGATGAAATAGCACTACTACGGCTCGGGGCCCTGTGCACGCTATGGTACATATTCATCGAAGTGTAATGAATCCCCTGAGGTCACTTACGTGCTGCAAATAAATTTTAATTTCTGCATTACAGGCAATGCCGGTGAAAATGCGAAGACTAATTGTTGTATCCAGGCCAATTCTAGTTTCTGCATTACAGGCCAAACTGATGAAAATACAAAAGCAAATTGTCGTATCCAGTCCAAAGGACGTATTTGTGTTCTGTCATTTTTAAATACCTTAAATTTTCTCAGCGATAGAAACTGTTTGTGATCAAAATTATCGTCTCTGAGTGTCTGAGCACGTTCAGGACTGTATGAGAATCTATTTGTCTGTGTTTGTTCGGAATCTAACTCACGTACTCTCTGTAAATTACCTAAATTATACTGGCTACGTGGGTGTGAGAAATATTCGGAATGTGGCGTATGCTGTGACATGTTAGTGACTGAAACATTTTTCATTTCTGTCACTTTAAAACGTTCGTCAATTTGGCTGTTCTGTTGTTCAAATTTCTTATCGACTTTCGCATCCAGAGTGTGTGAAAGTTCTGGTGACATTAAATTAAACTCGTCGCGTAACTGTGTTGCGTCTTCAGAACATTGTTTAGCGACTGCACTACTTTCATCTCTAAGTGATTCTGTTGTGGCTGCATGTGTATTACTTAATTCTTGTGCAACAGATCTAATTTCTTCACTACTGTTCCTAGCACAGGCCTTAATTTCCTCACATAATTGTTCTTTAGTATCATGGCGTTGCACGGTAACGGCTATAATCTGTTAACTAAGTTGTTTGTTCTGTTCATTAAGATTGTCGTGTCTTGTATTCGTCTGTTTGGAACTTTCATTAAATTGTTTGATCGACCTGTCATATTTTTCATTGAGTTGTTTGTACGATTCATTAAGTCGTTTGAAATTGTCATCTTGTTCTTTCTTGAATTGTAGTAATAGAAATTGTCGTCTTGTTCTTTCTTGAATTGTAGTAATAATTCTACAACTTGATCCATGCCAAAATTACCGACTCTATTCTCTGTACTGTATGATGGTGTATCTGCATTTGTCACGTTTTGTGAAATCATTTGGTCATTATCTGAGTCACGAAAAGGTTTGCTAATCGGATGTGCACTGTTTGTCACTACACCGGAATCAAATAAATCTGACGTATTCTGACTACATTGTTCATCTACGTGAGAAAAATTTATCTGTTCACAATTCAAATTTTGCAAACCGGGTGTGTCAAACTGGGCAGCGTTCATTGTATCGGAACGTGCCGCGTCATCAATTGTTACATTTACTCAGGACATAATTGCATTTGTTTGCTCATCATTAGGATCAAAATCAATATTAGTGATCGGTACGCACTGATTGTCTGTAATTAGGGGATTATCACTATTACACTGAGTGTCGCAAATATTATCGGTCAAACTATTCGACATCTTCAACTTTTGTGGTCCTGTCCTCCTCAGTTGCGCGTAATAAGTGAAAATTATCAATATACCAAACTATTCGAGTCGGCTATTTCACTCATTACACATCGCGATGTACTGTTAACAGGTTTTCGCGGCATTTTTCACAAATCAAAATTAAGCACAAAATGAAACAAAGACAAAGCAAAAATGGAACAAACACAATTACAACGAAGAGCAATAAATTGCCGATGATCTGTGAAAGAAAGCGTGACAAATTAGTAAATGCGTTGCGCCAGATGCAAACTACATTTAAGTAAATAAGAGCCGATATATGACTACTTCTTAGAGATTCACAAAGAAATACGATCCTGGCCAGTTGTCGCCAAGTGTAACCGCCCCACAAAAGAAATAATAAAATAAATATTATTTGGTTAATGATTCTAATTTTAGTGTAACCTCAGAACAAAATTGGTTCCCATTTATAATCTCCGTACAGAAATGCATTCACATTTAATGTACCCACAAAATTCTTTTCTCATCTAATGTAAGCTCGAAACAGAAAAATTCCTAAACCTCGTAATAAAAAATAAATTCCGTAACCTGGTAAATTTTGGACGACAGCAGTGCTGCGTCATGGCCCTGTAAGATCATTCTGAATAAAAAAACAAAAATTCTTACCTCAATAAAGTCGCCAACTATCTGCTCTTACAATAGTTTTTTTCCTGCACAGCTCTGTGCAATGCTGGCCCATAGGTTTGTCATTTATGAAAGGAAGCAACTGATTTTTCTTTTGCAACAATCGGAATGATCATGGATTGGAGAAATTAGTAAATTGTTTAAATTGAAATGAATGCTTGTTAGAAATTACTTTATATGACAAAGATTATTATTAGGACATTTTTAAAAGATTTACATGGGAGTTCACATAACATTACTAGACATGCGCGAGGCTGCTTTTACCTTATACTATAACGCTCAGGCTCCGCCATCGCTGCACCACGACCGGCCCAGCCAACACGATACACCAGACTCTCGCTAGCAACAACCTACTGCAACACAGTTCCTACTGCAGTCAACACTGCTCTCTGGTCTCAGATTCTCTTATAGCTTACATATCGCAGGCAGCGCGTGGGCAATCCATCGAAATTACATCTGCTCGAGTGCGCTAGCAACAAATCTCTTAATCATGGACCTCTTACAAATTATTACTCTGTTTCTTTGTCTAACATTGCTTACCTATTTTGTGCATCAAACAATGTGGTGTACTGGTGAAGGCATTGATTCGCACTCGAGAGGAGTGAAGTCAAATACCACCTTCCAGAGGTTACCTAAACCACTTCAGAGATGGTATGGTTCCCGTGTGAGATCTCAATCGATTTCATATTATATTCCTGTCCAGCTAAGGTAATGCGCTAACAACTTTAGTGTTGTCGGGACGTTAACATTTTAACCTTCTCTCGTACTGTGTTATGGGTATTACATTTCTTACACATCTGACAGCTTGTGTCAGTAATCGACATCTGAATCTGCAACAACATTTATACTTTGCAGACCAGTGGGAAGAGCATAACAGAGAGTACGTGAGCCAGATCTGGATCGAATTTGCGCTACGGATTGAGGACCCCCACCCGTTACATAAAGGCCAGCCTCGTGAAGTTTCTTGGCGGTTTTTCACTCTCGTTTAGGAAAACCCTGAGCTGCTCCCAAATCTCCACCTCAGTAAATACGAAACACAAACAGCTGAAACGCGGTACCGCAGAGGACAAAGTCTACAAGATTCACAGAGAGGCGTCGCACAAGGTTTCGCTCCCTCTGATTACCTGACGGCTGTGGCAACATGAAAATCATCCAGACACAAATTTAAATAAATTTGCCAAATCGTTAATACAGCAAAACCATTTACGACGGGACAAACGCCACGAAAGAGAGACTTAAATCAAGCAGCACAGACTGAGCACACTGCCTTACGGAATTTTTTTTTTTTTTTTTTTTTTTTTTTTTTTTTTTTTTTTTTTAATTTCAGTCACAGGTCACAAAAACGGAATCATAGCCAGTTTTGCCTTCATAAAAGGTTATCATCAGATGATTTGAAAACTTTACATAGTAATATGCGAAAGTATAAGCTAGACTTCGACGTATTGGTACGTAACGTATTGAAATCATCTGTTGATAACATTCTAAGAACTCGAAACCATTTGATTCCTTTTATGTATGTTTGCAGGTGGGGATATTCAGCAGCCAATAACTGTCAAAATTCATAATGAAACCTTCGGCTCTCCTTTATTTTTCATAGTTCGCTACTAGTTTCGGTCAAATGACCATCACGAAGCTCAACTGGCATAAATGGCAGAAAGTTGTAACAGATGCAGCCTATACTACTATATCACAGATGCAGCCTGTACCACTATACCACAGAGGCAGCCTATACCACTATACCATAGAGGCAGCCTATACCAGTACACCATAATGATAGGCTATGCCACTTTACCACTAGATCACAGAGGCAGCTTGTACCAACATACCATAGAAAATGGCTATACCACTAGACCACGGAGGAGTGTGTAGCACTGTATCACAGAAGTTGCATATACCGCTATATTATGGAAGCAGGCTGTACCAGTAGACAATGGAGACACTTTGTTCCACTATATCAAAAAGGCAGGCTATTCATTATATCATGGGGGATGATTGTACTACTAGACCAGGGCTTAACAACTGACCGGTTTTGAGCGCGAGTACTCGCGTCTGCTCAGGCACGTGCTCGCGAGCAGGTGCAAGGTCGCGGAGTAGGGAGGGAGGGGAGGGGGGGGAAATGTGCGCGCACTTTTGAATAGGGCCGCAGCGTGCCTATTGAATTCGTGCCGACTGTGTAACGTTTAAAGTACAGGGCTATTACAAATGATTGAAGCGATTTCATAAATTCACTGTAGCTCCATTCATTGACATATGGTCACGACACACTACAGATACGTAGAAAAACTCAAAGTTTTGTTCGGCTGAAGCCACACTTCAGGTTTCTGCCGCCAGAGCGCTCGAGAGCGCAGTGAGACAAAATGGCGACAGGAGCCGAGAAAGCGTATGTCGTGTTTGAAATGCACTCACATCAGTCAGTCATAACAGTGCAACGACACTTCAGGATGAAGCTCAACAAAGATCCACCAACTGCTAACTCCATTTGGCGATGGTATGCGCAGTTTAAAGGTTCTTGATGCCTCTGTAAGAGGAAATCAACGGGTCGGCCTGCAGTGAGCGAAGAAACGGTTGAACGCGTGCGGGCAAGTTTCACGCGTAGCCCGCGGAAGTCGACGAATAAAGCAAGCAGGGAGCTAAACGTACCACAGCCGACGGTTTGGAAAATCTTACGGAAAAGGCTAAAGCAGAAGCCTTACCGTTTACAATTGCTACAAGCCCTGACACCCGATAACAAAGTCAAACGCTTTGAATTTTCGGCGCGGTTGCAACAGCTCATGGAAGAGGATGCGTTCAGTGCGAAACTTGTTTTCAGTGATGAAGCAACATTTTTTCTTAATGGTGAAGTGAACAGACACAATGTGCTAGAACTGCGAGCTCGCATCAACGATGCTTTCGAACTCATTGATGGGGACATGCTGCGCCGAGTGTGGGAGGAACTTGATTATCAGCTTGATGTCTGCCGAATCACTAAAGGGGCACATATCGAACATTTGTGAATGCCTAAAAAAACTTTTTGAGTTTTTGTATGTGTGTGCAAAGCATTGTGAAAATATCTCAAATAATAGAGTTATTGTACAGCTGTGAAATCGCTTCAATCATTTGTAATAACCCTGTACTACGATCAGCTCTTAACAGTCACTTCGCTGGTTAAGAATCATGTCAAGTCGCCGTTGTGTAACCCAAACCATGCTTTCGCAGTTCAAGCCCCATTGGGAGGAATTGTATCTGTTTACTGAAAAAGATGATGTTGCAAAATGTTTAGTATGTCACAAAACGCTGAATTCTTTTACGAAATTTAATTTGCAGCGACATTATATGTCGTACCACGCGAAAGACTACGGACGTGGAAAATGTGATTGACCAGATCGTGCACAGGAAGTTATTAAACTTAAAGGAAGCTATCCGAAGAAGATCTGGACGACGAAGAAAAATCAACTGAGGCAGCTCTCAGAGTGGGTTACAAAATTGCTTTGCTTTTAGCAAAATCCCTGCGCCCCTTAACTGATGGCGATTTAATAAAATAATGTTTGGTAGTTGCAGCGGAACATTTGTGTCCATCTCAAGTTGAACAGTTTCGGATTGTACCATTATCTAACATGACCATTATGCGTCGCATACAGGACATGGCAGGCGACGTCCAGAGCCAGCTTGCAAATATCTGTAAAGATTTTATGGCATATTCTCTAGCTCTGGACGAAAATGTTGATATCACTGGAACAGCGCAGCTTGCCATATTTATTAGAGGGGTTAATAGAGATCTTCAGGTGAGGGAGGAGCTCCTCGATGTAGTAGCCATGAAGAACACTACAACCGGAGGTGATATTTTAAGTAGTGTTGAAGAAAGTGTTGAAAATATAGGATTGTCGTGGAATTCTTTAGTTTCAGTGTCTACAGATGGTAGAGGCATACACTAAGCTAATAAAATTATGTGGCACGTGTACATTCTCCTTTATTTGTTTCATTTGTCGCAGTAATAATTCGTGAGTGATATCCCTGCAGGTGGCCGCGGATTTTCATCGACTGGCGGCAGCTGTTGTGTACCCCACGTGACTCTCCCCACTCTCCGCTCTGGCCCGGTAGTGGGGGTAGCGTGCTCGCGCTGCTCCATGCTCGCGCCTTGCTGCTCCGCGAGCACTTATGTTGTGAAGCCCTGTACTAGACCAAGGAGAGGACTATTACGATTTGACTGAATGTAAGAAATAGAAGAATTACAATTTTTAAAAAATTTCGATTCCCATACATCATGTGGATGACATAGCTCAATAAAGGACAAAGCGAAACCAAGTGCTGAGTAATTAACACCTGGCATGAACAGCAGTTGCCTATACACATTTCCCTGAAACACACCAGGAATTTCGTCTGTGCCTGAGGATGAGACTCTCCGTCAAAAAGTTCGGCCCCGGTAGCTGAGTGATCGGTGCAACAGAATGTCAATCCTTAGGGCCCGGGTTCGATTCCCGGCAGGGTCGGAGATTTTCTCCGCTCAGGGACTTAGTGTTGTGTTGTCCTAATCATCATCATCATTTCATCCTCGTCGACGCGCAAGTTGCCGAAGTAGCGTCAAATCGAAAGGCTTGCACCTGGAGAACGGTCTACCCGACAGGAGGCCCTAGTCACACGTCATTTACATTTTTTACCGTCAAAAGGGCCTCAGTCAAGTCATAACCTTACTAGATATTCCATACAATCTGAAATGATAATCGAGCCAACTAAGGGCAATGTAATTAAATAATTCTTGTAAAAAGTAGCAATGACACTTTCGAGTAAATGCAATACAGTTAAGAGAAAAACAATCGCTGTCGCAGGTGTATTGGCATCTTTGACTAATAAAAAACAATATACATTCCTAACAGTAAGTATTTAGACTTCGTAGGAGTGGCCACACAAAGGAAAATAGAATCACAAAGATCTGGCGTATCAAATTGGCATTGTATAACAAAAATCTGCTCGCCAGGGATATTAGTGCATTCGTTCTCTTACCATTTTTGTGCGCTTAAGTGGCCTACACTATTTCCCAATGAAGCAAGACTATTTTCTCCGCGAAATATTTTTGATAACTGTGAGTTTGTAAAGAGACCACTTCTTCAGAATATCCTGTGTAGAGTCTAATAGGGAATTCTTCGATTTGAGTAATCATACCGGAATGCTTCTTTCAGTATCACGCACTTGCGTATTTGCACGACAATAACACGATCCTGTAGCCTGAGTGCATTTCTAAATGCAGGATTTCATATGTCGACTAACAGTCTTCAGTTGTAACACCAAACCGATTTACGAGAATTTGAACGTTAGGTTTCGATCCGTTCATTGAATTTACACTGGACCTGAACTTCCTTGGCTATTGTGATAAATCTTTCGCAAGCATCTTCCTGATGCTTCCTCTGTGAATTTTATTAACATTCTCTTATGTAGTAGAAGTGTAACAATATCTGTTTTCGTACCGCTCTGGGAATGGTGTCATTAAATCGAGGAGAGTATTATCCATGTTTACGACCTTACTTTGCATGTACGAGCTCGTTTATTATGCATATGAACATTCGCCACAATTCTTCTACACTATTTTAGTGGTCTGTGGGCTGTTAGTGATTGCCTCGCTTGCCTATCAGTTCCACCTAAAATACACAATACAGTACAGTGGCGGAACTAACATCAGACTTTAATACTCTCTACCTCTAATTGATTTGTACACATATGGATTAAATTCAACAGCTTAGTGCTAGGCACAGAAAAAAAATCTATGCTCATAACCCTGCAGAAAGGATAATGCATGTTACTTACAAGAGGGACATACAATAAGTAACGCAACACAGTTTTTCTGGAAGCAGGTTGATTTTATTCGGAATTCCAATGCACCATATTATTCCCCCCTCCTTCTGGCTACAAAACCATATTTTTCAACGCAATCTCAGTTCAGTGCCACCTTCCTGTCCCCATGGTACCACTCCACTGGTCGACGTCGGAGCCAACGTCTTCTTGCATCGCCGGCCGCTGTGGCCGAGCGGTTCTAGGTGCTTCAGTCTGGAACCGCGCTGCTGCTACGGTCGCAGATTCGAATCCTGCCTCGGGCATGGATGTGTGTGATACCCTTAGGTTAGTTAGGTTTAAGTAGTTCTAAGTTCTAGGGGACTGATGACCTCAGATGTTAAGTCCGATAGTGCTCAGAGCCATTTGAACCATCTTCTTGCATCAATAACCTCGTACTGCTTCCCGCGGAGTGCATCCTTCATTGGGCCGAACAGGTGGAAGTCGGAAGGTGCGAGATCTGGGCTGTATAACAGAGGAGGAAGAACAGTCCAGTGAAGTTTTGTGAACTACTCTCGAGTGCGCAGACTTTTCTGAGGCCTTGTGTTCTTGTACTGTCATGGAGGAGGAGAAGTTTGTTTGCATTTTTGTGCCGCCTCGAACGGGAGTGTCCGCACGTTCCGACGTTTCTGGAGTCAGAGCTGTGCGCGGCTGGTCGGCAGGCAGAAGATTCAATAGAAACTTCCTGGCAGATTAAAACTGTGTGCCGGACCGAGACTCGAACTCGGAACCTTTGCCTTTCGCGGGCAAGTGCTCTACCAACTGAGCTACCCAAGCACAACTCACGCCCCGTCCTCACAGCTTTACTTCTACCAGTATCTCATCTACTACCTTCAATAGATTTGCGCGGCGTTTTCGCGCCCAACGACTGACCGTGTTTTTGTTCACTGCCAGGTCTTGCAGATGTCTACGAATATCTACGATGGTCTGGTTTTCCGCCAAAAAAACTCAATGACAGCTCTCTGCTTACAAAGCATCTCCGTTACAGACGTCGTTTTGAAAGCTGACTTATAGCAGCGTCAACTGTCGCAACTTCATTACGGTCCCACAACCAGTTCCGCATTTTTCCTAGCGATGCTGGCCGAAGAAAAATGTGTTGCATTATTTATTCAACGCTCCTCGTGCCAATCTAAGTAAATACTCCTTTTACTTATTTTGTAAGTAACAGAGCTGTAGAGGTAGAGGAGGGCAGAGATTGGTATACATCCAGCAAATAATTGCAGACATAGGGTGCAAGTGCCACTCTGAGATGAAAAGGTTGACATATCTACATCTACATCTACATCTACATCTATACTCCGCGAGCCACCTTACGGTGTGTGGCGGAGGGTACTTATTGTACCACTATCTGATCCCCCCTTCCCTGTTCCATTCACGAATTGTGCGTGGGAAGAACGACTGCTTGTAAGTCTCCGTATTTGCTCTAATTTCTCGGATCTTTTCGTTGTGATCATTACGCGAGATATATGTGGGCGGTAGTAATATGTTGCCCATCTCTTCCCGGAATGTGCTCTCTCGTAATTTCGATAATAAACCTCTCCGTATTGCGTAACGCCTTTCTTGAAGTGTCCGCCACTGGAGCTTGTTCAGCATCTCCGTAACGCTCTCGCGCTGACTAAATGTCCCCATGACGAATCGCGCTGCTTTTCGCTGGATCATGTCTATCTCTTCTATTAATCCAACCTGGTAAGGGTCCCATACTGATGAGCAATACTCAAGAATCGGACGAACAAGCGTTTTGTAAGCTACTTCTTTCGTCGATGAGTCACATTTTCTTAGAATTCTTCCTATGAATCTCAACCTGGCGCCTGCTTTTCCCACTATTTGTTTTATGTGATCATTCCACTTCAGATCGCTCCGGATAGTAACTCCTAAGTATTTTACGGTCGTTACCGCTTCCAATGATTTACCACCTATGGCATAATCGTACTGGAATGGATTTCTGCCCCTATGTATGCGCATTATATTACATTTATCTACGTTTAGGGAAAGCTGCCAGCTGTCGCACCATGCATTAATCCTCTGCAGGTCCTCCTGGAGTACGTACGAGTCTTCTGATGTTGCTACTTTCTTGTAGACAACCGTGTCATCTGCAAATAGCCTCACGGAGCTACCGATGTTGTCAACTAAGTCATTTATGTATATTGTAAACAATAAAGGTCCTATCACGCTTCCCTGCGGTACTCCCGAAATTACCTCTACATCTGCAGATTTTGAACCGTTAAGAATGACATGTTGTGTTCTTTCTTCTAGGAAATCCTGAATCCAATCACAAACCTGGTCCGATATTCCGTAAGCTCGTATTTTTTTCACTAAACGTAAGTGCGGAACCGTATCAAATGCCTTCCTGAAGTCCAGGAATACGGCATCAATCTGCTCGCCAGTGTCTACGGCACTGTGAATTTCTTGGGCAAATAGGGCGAGCTGAGTTTCACATGATCTCTGTTTGCGGAATCCATGTTGGTTATGATGAAGGAGATTTGTATTATCTAAGAACGTCATAATACGAGAACACAAAACATGTTCCATTATTCTACAACAGATTGACGTAAGCGAAATAGGCCTATAATTATTCGCATCTGATTTATGACCCTTCTTGAAAATGGGAACGACCTGCGCTTTCTTCCAGTCGCTAGGTACTTTACGTTCTTCCAGCGATCTACGATAAATTGCTGATAGAAAGGGGGCAAGTTCTTTAGCATAATCACTGTAGAATCTTAAGGGTATCTCGTCTGGTCCGGATGCTTTTCCGCTACTAAGTGATAGCAGTTGTTTTTCAATTCCGATATCGTTTATTTCAATATTTTCCATTTTGGCGTCCGTGCGACGGCTGAAGTCAGGGACCGTGTTACGATTTTCCGCAGTGAAACAGTTTCGGAACACTGAATTCAGTATTTCTGCCTTTCTTCGGTCGTCCTCTGTTTCGGTGCCATCGTGGTCAACGAGTGACTGAATAGGGGATTTAGATCCGCTTACCGATTTTACATATGACCAAAACTTTTTAGGGTTCTTGTTTAGATTGTTTGCCAATGTTTTATGTTCGAATTCGTTGAATGCTTCTCTCATTGCTCTCTTTACGCTCTTTTTCGCTTCGTTCAGCTTTTCCTTATCAGCTATGATTCGACTACTCTTAAACCTATGATGAAGCTTTCTTTGTTTCCGTAGTACCTTTCGTACATGATTGTTATACCACGGTGGATCTTTCCCCTCGCTTTGGACCTTAGTCGGTACGAACTTATCTAAGGCGTACTGGACGATGTTTTTGAATTTTTTCCATTTTTGTTCCACATCCTCTTCCTCAGAAATGAACGTTTGATGGTGGTCACTCAGATATTCTGCGATTTGTGCCCTATCACTCTTGTTAAGCAAATATATTTTCCTTCCTTTCTTGGCATTTCTTATTACACTTGTAGTCATTGATGCAACCACTGACTTATGATCACTGATACCCTCTTCTACATTCACGGAGTCGAAAAGTTCCGGTCTATTTGTTGCTATGAGGTCTAAAACGTTAGCTTCACGAGTTGGTTCTCTAACTATCTGCTCGAAGTAATTCTCGGACAAGGCAGTCAGGATAATGTCACAAGAGTCTCTGTCCCTGGCTCCAGTTCTGATTGTGTGACTATCCCATTCTATACCTGGTAGATTGAAGTCTCCCCCTATTACAGTAGTATGATCACGAAACTTCTTCACGACGTTCTGCAGGTTCTCTCTGAGGCGCTCAACTACTACGGTTGCTGATGCAGGTGGTCTATAGAAGCATCCGACTATCATATCTGACCCACCTTTGATACTTAACTTAACCCAGATTATTTCACATTCGCATTCGCTAATAACTTCACTGGATATTATTGAATTCTTTACTGCTATAAATACTCCTCCACCATTGGCGTTTATCCTATCCTTGCGGTATATATTCCATTCTGTGTCTAGGATTTCGTTACTGTTCACTTCCGGTTTTAACCAACTTTCCGTTCCTAATACTATATGCGCACTATTTCCTTCAATAAGAGATACTAATTCAGGAACCTTGCCCTGGATACTCTTGCAGTTTACCAATATTACGTTAACTTTTCCTGTTTTTGGTCTCTGAGGACGGACGTTCTTTATCAACGATGATAATGTCCTCTCTGGTAAGCCGTCAGGTATTTTATCGTTTCGCCCAAGGGGGGGTCCCTCTAACCTAAAAAACCCCCGTGTGCACGCCACACGTACTCTGCTACCCTAGTAGCTGCTTCCGGTGTGTAGTGCACGCCTGACCTGTCTAGGGGGGCCCTACAGTTCTCCACCCAATAACGGAGGTCGATGAATTTGCAACCATTATAGTCGCAGAGTCGTCTGAGCCTCTGGTTTAGACCCTCCACACAGCTCCAAACCAGAGGACCGCGATCGACTCTGGGCACTATGCTGCAGATATTAAGCTCAGCTTGCACTCCGCGTGCGATGCTGGTTGTCTTCAGCAAATCAGCCAGCCGCCGGAAGGAACCAAGGATGGCCTCAGAACCCAAGCGGCAGGCGTCATTCGTTCCGACATGTGCTACTATCTGCAGCCGGTCACACCCAGTGCGTTCAATAGCTGCCGGAAGGGCCTCCTCCACATTACGGACGAGACCCCCCGGCAAGCACACCGAGTGCACACTGGCATTCTTCCCCGACCTACCCGCTATTTTCCTGAGGGGCTCCATAACCCGCCTAACGTTGGAGCTCCCTATAACTAATAGGCCCGCCCTCTGTGACTGTCGGGACCTTGCCGGAGAATCGGCCACTGGCCCAACAGGCGAGGCATCCTGTGGTGGCTCGGAAACGATGTCATCACCACTAGGAAGCACCCCGTACCTGTTGGAAAGGGGTAAGGCAGCTGCCACGCGGCCAGATCCCACCTTCGCCTTTCGGCCAGGCACGCGCGAGCCCACCACTGTCCGCCATTCACCCTGGAGTGATGGCTGACCGGTAAGATGCTCACTGCCGGAAGACGCAGCGACATCAGGGGTTCCATGTGATTCCAAGGCCACCGAAGTAGGCATAGGTCTCACCACAGTTGCCCCAACGCCACTACGAGCCGACGCCTGCGCCTCGAGCTCGATGAGCCTAACAGACAAAGCCTCCACCTGCCCCCGAAGAGTGGCCAATTCTCCTTGCGTCCGCTCACAACAACCACAGTCCCTACACATGACTATGTTTACCCTACTCTATACGGTGACAAATTCCCAAGATAATCTTCTGATGAGCTACTCTGATAATCAAGAAACACTCACTGAAATACGAGACGCGAAAACTACGCTAGGTTTTCCCAGAAAAACTATTTAAAAGCTAAGCGCAGCAAATAAGTACAAATACGCTTTATACAAACAGTACTCGCTGCTGCTGGTGCTCTCGCTCTGGCTGTCACAAGACAACTGCTGATTCAAGTGACTAGTGGCTAACGGACGCGAAACAAACATAGGAGAGGAATTCGTGGCGGGCCGCATCAAACCAGTCTGAAGACTGATGACTCCGAGGAAAAAGAAAATAGTTTCAGACAGTGCTTCCCCTAGATACAGATAGTGAGAGCTGACAGACTTGTGCTCTGTTACAAATCTCGAATCTTTACGTAATACCGGAAATTATAGAAAGTTTCATAACAAGTGCGTATCATTACGCTGTGTTTGCCAGATGGTGCTTCACGCGCCTGCCCTCCCCCCAGTGTTTGGCGCCGTGTTGTGGACCTTGGACGTGGACGGGACGGGGTATTTCACCGGCGCGCCGGACGGAAACAAAAGTGCCCGGACACACGTCCCCAGCTCGTTAGCACCGCGATAGCCAGCACCTTCCCATCGCCCTGCGTCACCTCCAGCAGATCCATCACCACACTGCAGCCGACGTGCGAAGCAGCACGGCCTCCACGCACCCGCGTGCGAGGGTCACACTCAGCTAGAGAGGAGCCCTTTGTCACAGCTGCAATATCAACAACACAATAAAAGAGACTGTACTACTGTAATTTACGAGGGGAAGCGTAAAGTTTTAACTATCATTTCAACTAAATAAAGTTACGTGATTAATTTTTATTGTTTGCAGCTACGTATCTGCACTTCTGGTACAGACTGAAATCCCTGCGGCACAGTACCGTAGCACGTCGCTAGAGGAGCAAAAACAAAATAGTGAAGTCTGTCCCTGTATCTGCAAACAATCAAAAGATTAATTATATAACTATTCGAGATGGTAATTAATACTTCATGACTAACCTCCGTACAGTGACTTTCTTTGAACTTAGGTCCACAGCGGCCAAGAAATCATTCACACTATTTCTGAAGTCAACATCCCTTTTGCTCAGCACATATTGACCGTACAGGAATGAATGAGGTGTCGTTACAAAGAGTTTTTAACAAGCTTCTGACATTGCATACAGATTTTGCGCTGAAAATCACTGTTTGTGGAAAATTATGACATAAAAGAGACTTTTATCTAGCACACGGAAAAGGGCACCACGGATGTCCAGCTTCTTACCTATATTTTACGAAGCTAACTTATGAGTCACGAATAAGACACTCGCTTTCTATATTGTCTTATTACAAATGCCATTTTATTTGTTGGGTTGGGTTGTTTTGGGGAAGGAGACCAGACAGCGAAGTCATCGGTCTCATCGGATTAGGGAAGGACGGAGAAGGAAGTCGGCCGTGCCCTTTCAAAGGAACCATCCCGGCATTTGCCTGGAGTGATTTAGGGAAATCACGGAAAACCTAAATCAGGATGGCCGGACGCGGGATTGAACCGTCGTCCTCCCGAATGCGAGTCCAGTGTTTAACCACTACGCATTTTATTTGTTTTACAGTACTTATTAAGTGGATAATTTGCATACAGCATTATCGTAAATAATAACCCTGACCACTACGTTAGTCCATTGTCTCCGCCCGTCGTGCAAGCTGACTTTACGGAAAGAATATAATTTCCGAAACGACAAACATACTTGTTATTGTCTCGAATGAAAAACAGCCCACAGTTGCACTAAATTATGTTTATTTTAAACCTTGATCATGGTTTCTGTTATAATAATATAGCCTTCTTCAGAAGCCCTGTTTTCATTATTTTTAAAGACGTGTCCATATACCCATATACCTATATATTTTCATAATTTTTAAAGACGTGTCCTTGTTGTTGTTGTTGTGGTCTTCAGTCCTGAGACTGGTTTGATGCAGCTCTCCATGCTACTCTATCCTGTGCAAGCTTTTTCATCTCCCAGTACCTACTGCAACCTACATCCTTCTGAATCTGCTTAGTGTATTCATCTCTTGGTCTCCCTCTACGATGTTTACCCTCCACGCTGCCCTCCAATACTAAATTGGTGATCCCTTGATGCCTCAGAACATGTCCTACCAACCGATCCCTTCTTCTGGTCAAGTTGTGCCACAAACTTCTCTTCTCCCCAATCCTATTCAATACTTCCTCATTAGTTATGTGAGCTACCCATCTAATCTTCAGCATTCTTCTGTAGCACCACATTTCGAAAGCTTCTATTCTCTTCTTGTCCAAACTATTTATCGTCCATGTTTCACTTCCATACATGGCTACACTCCATACAAATACTTTCAGAAATGACTTCCTGACACTTAAATCAATACTGGATGTTAACAAATTTCTCTTCTTCAGAAACGCTTTCCTTGCCATTGCCAGCCTACATTTTATATCCTCTCTACTTCGACCATCATCAGTTATTTTGCTCCCCAAATAGCAAAACTCCTTTACTACTTTAAGTGCCTCATTTCCTAATCTAATTCCCTCAGCATCACCCGACTTAATTAGACTACATTCCATTAGCCTTGTTTTGCTTTTGTTGATGTTCATCTTATATCCTCCTTTCAAGACACTGTCCATTCCATTCAACTGCTCTTTCAAGTCCTTATACCTATGATATATTATATTATTACAGCAGAAACCATGGTCAAGGTTTAAAACAAACATAATTTAGTGCAACTGTGGGCTGTTTTTCATTCGAGACAATTTCGTAACGGCTGCTGTTGTCGCTGCCATGATCAAAATAATGATACTTGTCATTGTCGCCTTGAATTGTGATTTGCCTATTGCTACTGCGGCATAACGCGCTTACTGTAGCTGAAAATGTTTGTCGAGTTAAAGTTATGGGACAGACACACCGAATGAAAAACACATCCTTGGACACGTGGAAATGTACACTCTAGGATGTATCATAAATTCATGTTCGGTTGACTTTTAAACATGTTTTCTCTTCATTCCCACAACTTCCCTTATCCTAATGACTACACTTATTCCATATACTGTCATTATTTAAAAGTGTAAGAGTGCCAAAGTTTCGCACTGGCCCTCTAGTTTTAAAATAAATTCCATCTTAGATATAACAGTCAATTTTTAGTTTCTCTTCTGTACTATCGTACAATTTCGACCATTCAAATATTAAATACATTTTTTAACACCATGACCAACATCTGTGATGGCAAATATTGGCGAACTGCTCCCTTGCGCACATTGTACACTGGCGTGCCAGACTTAAGAAGGAAAGC
The DNA here is from genome assembly GCF_023864345.2 of Schistocerca serialis cubense. Taxonomy (NCBI): domain Eukaryota; kingdom Metazoa; phylum Arthropoda; class Insecta; order Orthoptera; family Acrididae; genus Schistocerca; species Schistocerca serialis. The sequence continues at coordinate 980,622,315 of NC_064639.1, read as the reverse complement.
AATTTTCGCATGATGTGTCACTGCCACGCGGAGTGGCTCCCACCGGAGGTTCGAGTCCCCACTCAAGAGTCTCTCTCTCTCTCTCTCTCTCTCTCTCTCTCTCTCTCTCTCTCTCTGTGTGTGTGTGTGTGTGTGTGTGTGTGTGTGTGTGTGTGTGTGTGTGTGTGTGTGTTGCGCTGAACCGCCGATCCTGTCGCAGCAACTCAGCAACGATGTCTGCAGCAGGGGAAAGAAAGGCAGTCTGCAGTCCAACAGGCTTCACAACAGCCTAACCGTGTACCCAATATCGACGGTCCGCCGCAGATCAAATTATAAGTTCTTTTCTAAGCTACTTGAAAAATCCATAAAGAAAACATTAAGCTGTAACAGATTCAACCTAGAAGATAAGGATAGACGCAGCAAAATTCATCAGTCGCTGTTGTAGAAAAGTTTTATCGTAAAAAAATTTTTTGACAGTTCAATAAAATCACAGTGTTTCTACAGGGTGTTTCAAAAATGACCGGTATATTTGAAACGGCAATAAAAACTAAACGAGCAGCGATAGAAATACACCGTTTGTTGCAATATGCTTGGGACAACAGTACATATTCAGGCGGACAAACTTTCGAAATTACAGTAGTTACAATTTTCAACAACAGATGGCGCTGCAAGTGATGTGAAAGATATAGAAGACAGCGCAGTCTGTGGGTGCGCCATTCTGTACGTCGTCTTTCTGCTGTAAGCGTGTGCTGTTCACAACGTGCAAGTGTGCTGTAGACAACATGGTTTATTCCTTAGAACAGAGGATTTTACTGGTGTTGGAATTCCACCGCCTAGAACACAGTGTTGTTGCAACAAGACGAAGTTTTCAATGGAGGTTTAATGTAACCAAAGGACCAAAAAGCGATACAATAAAGGGTCTGTTTGAAAAATTTCAACGGACTGGGAACGTGACGGATGAACGTGCTGGAAAGGTAGGGCGACCACGTACGGCAACCACAGAGGGCAACGCGCAGCTAGTGCAGCAGGTGATCCAACAGCGGCCTCGGGTTTCCGTTCGCCGTGTTGCAGCTGCGGTCCAAATGACGCCAACGTCCACGTATCGTCTCATGCGCCAGAGTTTACACCTCTATCCATACAAAATTCAAACGCGGCAACCCCTCAGCGCCGCTACCATTGCTGCACGAGAGACATTCGCTAACGATATAGTGCACAGGATTGATGACGGCGATATGCATGTGGGCAGCATTTGGTTTACTGACGAAGCTTATTTTTACCTGGACGGCTTCGTCAATAAACAGAACTGGCGCATATGGGGAACCGAAAAGCCCCATGTTGCAGTCCCATCGTTCCTGCATCCTCAAAAAGTACTGGTCTGGGCCGCCATTTCTTCCAAAGAAATCATTGGCCCATTTTTCAGATCCGAAACGATTACTGCATCACGCTATCTGGACATTCTTCGTGAATTTGTGGCGGTACAAACTGCCTTAGACGACACTGCGAACACCTCGTGGTTTATGCAAGATGGTGCCCGGCCACATTGCACGGCCGACGTCTTTAATTTCCTGAATGAATATTTCGATGATCGTGTGATTGCTTTGGGCTATCCGAAACATACAGGAGGCGGCGTGGATTGGCCTCCCTATTCGCCAGACATGAACCCCTGTGACTTCTTTCTGTGGGGACACTTGAAAGACCAGGTGTACTGCCATAATCCAGAAACAATTGAACAGCTGAAGCAGTACATCTCATCTGCATGTGAAGCCATTCCGCCAGACACGTTGTCAAAGGTTTCGGGTAATTTCATTCAGAGACTACGCCATATTATTGCTACGCATGGTGGATATGTGGAAAATATCGTACTATAGAGTTTCCCAGACCGCAGCGCCATCTGTTGTTGAAAATTGTAACTACTGTAATTTCGAAAGTTTGTCTGCCTGAAAATGTACTGTTGTCCCAAGCATATTGCAACAAACGGTGTATTTCTATCGCTGCTCGTTTAGTTTTTATTGCCGTTTCAAATATACCGGTCATTTTTGAAACACCCTGTATATGTTCGTTGTGCGGCCTGACACTCCTTGATATATTTGCCAGAATAAATTGAAATTCTCCTAATTTTCCTTCAATAATTAATTAATGTCACTAAAGACTCAATCTTGTTCTCATTTAACGAAATATTCCACTTTAAAACCGATCTTCTTGACCACAATCGCCGATAAAGTTTTAAAACAGAATTTTAATACACTTCACAGTATCGATTATTTTCAAAATGTCAATACGTGTCGACTTCTCATTAATAAAACTTTAAACTAGTTCATTATTGAAGATCGTCCACACTCCTGATAAAATTCTGCCAGAATCTCTTCAAGAAGACTGAATTTTAATAAAATTTGCAAATTTTACACATAAGTAATATTTACGATGTATGTCGTAACAACAGAGTCAACTGACTGTTTTAACTTCCAACTCGAAGTTTATGTAACAGTTGATAACCAATTGACATCCAATTACAAACTTTATCATTCCACTTTCAACCGGCCAGTGTGGCCGAGCGGTTCTAGGCGCTTCAGTCTGGAACCGTGCTGCTGCTACGGTCGCAGGTTCGAATCCTGCCTCGGGCATGGATGTGTGTGATGTCCTTAGGTTAGTTAGGTTTAAGTAGTTCTAAGTTCTAGGGGACTGATGACCTCAGCTGTTAAGTCCCATACTGCTCAGAGCCATTCCACTTTCAACATTGAACTCCCTTTCATTTTATATAAAAAAAACATAAAACATATTTTAATAATGGTCAGCATGATGTCTCAACGGTTCTTCCAGCCGCCGGCCGTCGACTACGATGCAATAGTGGTTAGCTCTCGTCGTCCGCCGCGTCTGGAGTCGCCATTGGATCATCTTGCTGCCACGCTCGACATGAAAGAAAGGAAACAAAATCTTTTTATATAACAAGTCTCCACTTAACATACTACAAATAAATAAATATATATATTAACATTTATTACCTGGCGTCGCTCAAGCGGTAAAGAAATGCCATGTTTCCTGATTAGACTTTTGAAACACCACGTAGTGTGTGTGTGTGTGTGTGTGTGTGTGTGTGTGTGTGTGTGTGTGTGTATGTGTGTGTGTGTGTGTGTATGTGTGTGTGTGTGTGTGTGCGCGCGCGCTGTTCTCAGCATAAGTTACTTTAAATTACTTTAAGCAGTGTGTAAGTCTAGGGACCGATGACCTCAGCAGTTTTGTCCCTTAGGAATTCACACACACACACACACACATAGCTCCATGAAACTTGGGCCATACATAGAAAGAACTGTTACTATGAAGTACAGAAGGCAACTGAAAGAAATACGCTATGAGACGAACAGGAATGACACTTTTATTCGAAGACTGATGTCACCGCGGTTCATGAGGCCCCCTTGGCATTACAAAAGGAAGGCCATGGTTCTTATTAAGGTGTGCGATAGCCACAGACGCTAATGCATGCTCTGCAAACGTGCTCCCGTGCTGACCACAAGCTTGCTACGGAGCTCTTGTCGCAGGGCGTCCAATCCCTCCACCAGCGCGAGTGACAACGGTTGGATGATCATTGGCGCATGTGGAGCTGCTGCAATACATGGGGGTAACGGCAGGCCAGTCGATTCGCCGAATATCCTTTCGTTCTAAGAGCGCTACTTCCGCTATTCCATGTGGTCGCTCATTACCATCCATAAAAGTGAAGTCAGGGCGGCATGCATCTCTGAAAAGACGCAGGTAGGGAAGGAGTACAGCGTCAGAATTATGTTTTCCGCTGAATGTACCTTTTTCGGAGATTTGCGAGTCAGTGCGCCAATGCAACATTATGGCTCACCACACCGTAACACCCGGACCACCAAAACGGTCATTTTCTACAATGTTCCTGGCTGCATTACGTGCTCTCAAATACCGAGAGTTTGTACACTTATTATTGCGGATTCATTTCTGTTCGTCTCACTGCTTACTTCGGTGATCTATCTTCTGATCTACGTCATAACAAATGGCCTAAGCCAGAAATTGCACCGTAGCTCAGAAAATAAACCAAAACTCAATTTAGCTGGCGGAATGAAATTATTTAAAGTAATATGCAGACTTAACGCTATGTGTTGAGTCATTGTGACACAATCTATCATACGACCACAGACTACATTTTCCTTTCGATGGCTTGCTGTCATTGTATTCCTTGTTAAACAGGAAAAAGTTACTGCTCAAATTAGTCCCAGACTTCGGATGCATATGGAGACGTGTGTGTGAGCGTTAGCGATATTAGAAGAGGCGAGGATACTTCAGAGACGGGAACACCAGGCACGGATCAAACAGGCGATGGGGAGAGGTGTTATGATGTTCATGACTCCCCTGAAGGTACTGTACTGAGCACTGATATATAGAAATTATCATCAAAATACTGAAAGATTTTATATGCGTTATAGTTGCTATTATTAAAATCTAGTCATCTTTGGCACATTACAAGTGGGGCTGACCAGTTACTGTGAGAGAACTCGCAATAAAACTTGCAATACGAACTAGTGCAGTGAAGAAAACGAACAAAGCTTAGGCTATCCAGAAGTTAATGCTCGTTGGGTTATTGGCCGACAACTACAAAGTTTAGAGAAAATGAAATGAATGTGGCGATTTGTTTTATTGTCATGACGGGCGACGAAAGCTGGTTCCATCATCATGAGCCTAAAGAAAACCGCGAGAGTATAGAATGGCACGACTTGGACACTCCCAAAGAACAGAGGGAGAAAGAGAGGGAGGGAGACGAGTACAATGCGACCTACTGTGAAAGTTCTGTGCAGCGTCTTCCAGGATGTAGAGACTTGTATTCGGCTTTTGATTTTCTTAAACCTGGACAGGGTGTATGTGGTGTCATCGCCAGACACCACACTTGCTAGGTGGTAGCCTTTAAATCGGCCGCGGTCCATTAGTATACGCCGGACCCGCGTGTCGCCACTGTCAGTGATAGCAGACCGAGCGCCACCACACGGCAGGTCTAGAGAGACGTACTAGCACTCGCCCCAGTTGTACAGCCGACTTTGCAATGGAAGGTTCACTGACAAATACGCTCTCATTTGCCGAGACGATAGTTAGCATAGCCTTCAGCTACATTTGCTACGACCTAGCAAGGCGCCGTATTCAATTGATAATTAATATTATGAAGCATGTACCGTAACGAGAGATGTTCTACAATTGTGGATTAAAGTTAAGTATTACATCATCTACGCACTTTATTTGCAATTCTCAAGATATTGTCCTGTTCCAGACCTCACGCCAGTCAGCGTGTAATTAAACGCGTGCATTTCGGCCTCCTCTAGAAACACAGTGTTGGCTCTTCTGCCAACACTACAGTGTAAGTGCTGTGTCCACTACATCGGAACACTTCTCAAGCTCCGACGCGCACTGCACGATAAACGTCCTGGGACGAATTCACTACGTGGTATCATAACACCGATCTTGTCACTAGCGAGAAAACTATGCCATTTGTGTGGAAAAGTCTTCCACAGCCTCTCTATAGTCGCGACTCGGTGCCCTCCGACTGCCATCTCTTCAGATCCGTGGAAGAACAGCCGCGCTGGAGAGTATCCAAAAAGCTGAGTGTCAGAGTCTTCAGGCAGCCGGAATCAACATCTTGCGCAAGATTTCCAGACTTGAAGCACATTAGGAAAAATGTGTTCAAAGAAATGGAGCTTATAGTGAACACTGACAGAAAAGCAGTAGATCACACACATCGTTTGTCATAACAGTGAGTTATACATCACTTGCTACCATCGCTACAGATAGGGAGGGTCGAAAAATTCCGAGAATAAATCGATTACACTGTTCTTAGTTCACAGAATATTTGCATATTTCCATCATGTTGAAATGGTGTGCATCGCAATCATAAACTTGTCCTTGTATTTCAGTCATTGTCGTTAAATGCTTGGCAACACGCACGGCGTTATGCATCTACATACACATTCTGCAAGCCACTGTGAAATGCAAAGAAGAGTGTACGTCCCACTTTACCAGTTATCAGGACTTCTTCACGTTCCAGTCAGACATGGAGCGCGGGAAGATTCGAAAAATGCCTCTATGCATGCTGTAATTTTCTAATCTTGTCCTCACAATAGCTGTGGGAGTGATACGCAAGGGGCTGTTCCTAGATTTATCATTAAAGCAGGGTCTTGAAACTTTGTTAGTAGACTTTCTCGGGATAGTTTACGTCCATCTTGAAGAGTCTGTCAGTTCAGTGTGTTCAGCATTTCTGTGACACTCTCCGACGAGTCAGACAGACCTGTGACCATTCGTGCTGCCCTTCACAGTATCCATTAATATCCCTTACTGGTAATTCGGACGGGTCCCACACACTTGATGAATATTCTGGGATGGGTCACACGAGTGATTTGTAAGCAGTCTCCTTTGCAGACTGATTGCATTTACCTAGTATTCTACCAATGAATCTCAATCTGCCACTTTCTTTACCTACGTGTAGAGACTATGTCATCGTTCCACTTCATATCCCTACAAAATCTTAAATTCAGGAATCGGCATGAGCTGACCGCTCCCAATTGTGACTCGTTGATTCTTTAGTCGAAGGAAACTAAGTGTTTTCGTTTTGTAAACTGCACAGTTTCACAGTTCTGAATATTTAACATAAGTTTCCAACATCCGACAGAATATTTGTGCAGTTTTTCCCACACAGTACTTCATTGTACACTGGCGTCCAAAATTAAAGCAACAAACTGCTATTTCCCCGTCCTGTGTCTAATTCACGATATAACCATAGAAACTGTCAACAGATGTCGTTACGATCGTGATCTGCACGGAAGAAAGCATTCCGATCAACGGACAACCACGCCAGTGATGACGTCAGGGAACCCATCGAACGAGGTATTATTTGTCGGGAAGTCCCACGCCCACAATTGGCTGTGAACAGAATCACAGTCGATGCAGTATGGCACAGAGAAGACGCCTACCAGTCTCTCTACAGTGGAGAGCTGTAGGAAGAAGGGAAGCTGGACAGTCGCAAGCTGATGTGGCCCAATGGTTTAACGTGAGTCATTCTTTTGTTTCTCGATGTGGCGATGGTTTGTACAGACCGAAACAGTATCCCAAAGACCAGGGCATGGCGACCACGCGTGACATTACAAAGAGAGGACCGTAATTTGGTTGTAAGGGCACGATGATACCGCCTTAGTACTAGTGATGGGGAGCTCGCGAATGAATCCTTCAAATGAACGTTTCACTCCAGTGAAGTGTGAACTAACCACTCAATTTCAATGAACTGGTACTTCAAACTCTTCACAGATAACACACTCCACACTTTTTTCTAGTTCACTCACTCTCTTCCCCTCTCCCTCATCCCATTACATCGGCGCTACGTCACTCATTCTCCCCTCTATTACCTGTCGACGAATCGCGCGGCATTTGTGGGAAACGATACGTTTGCGATGGGTTGTGGATGTGAGGGGCGAGGGGAAGGCAGCGTCAGCTGCTTCCTGCAGTGCTGACATCATTACCCGTGACTATTTGTGCAGTTCAGCTATACTTCGCGTCTACCAGTAGCCTACCGTTGGCAGCGCTTGCGGACAAATGAATATTACAGATACAAATGAAGAGGCTGACTGTGTGAGCACGCACAGCCAACATGAAAATAAAAGGTTTGTTAATAACACTCAAAGAGGGATTTTACCTGAAATCGTGCTAATGACTACAGGTGACAGTTTACGTTTTGAATCTGGAGGGTTATTATTCTCAACAAAAATAAAATCTACAGGAAAACTTGTGAATCATTACTTAAGGTAGATATATAGACTTTGTGACAGTGGTAAACATACTCATTCTATTTTGGATTAAATTTTAAAAGGAACATAAAATTGGACTGCATTTCGTGGTAGCCCTAGTTTTCAGTCCATGAATACAAAAAATAATGTTTCACTTTGCAGATAAAGACTTTTTTGGGCGCTTCATGAGAAAATGTCGAGCAAAATTAAATGTAATACCTTCTTTATATGTGACAGGCTTCTCTGTTTATCTTTCCTTTGTCCCCTTCGACCATGCTCTATTTAGCTCAGACTCTGTACATAGTGTAAAACGTTGCGTGCACGTTACTGCATAGTTCGGCCATCTGTTGGTAAAATTATGAAGCTTTATTGTACGAGCGGGGCGAAGCGAGCGTAGCCGCGGCGAACTGGGCAACTTCGCCAGGCTTCCGTACTTCATGAATGAACTACTTCATTTGAACGCTTCACGGCAAAGAGTGAAATGAATGAAGTAGTTCACGGGAATGAACGAGTTCGACCCATCTCTACTTAGTACTGCACAGCAACTGACATCTGACCTCGCAGCATCCACTGGACGCGTATCGAGGCAAACGGTGTACAGAAGGCGTCAGCAGAGTGGCCTTTATTGTTGGAGACATGCTGTCTGTTTATCTCTGGCGTGCCTTCATAGAAAGGAACGTCTAGAGTGGAGCCGTCAACATGCAGCTGGACAGTCGAACGGTGGGCCAATGTTCTTTTCACAGATGAGTCCCGATTTGGTCTGGAGAGCGAAATGCATGTTGAAGCTGATTACGTTCTGTACATTGCGTCTACTTTACTATCAGCTGTTTATCCTTTTTGTGGCAAAATAAACACAACCTTGCAAAGTTTCCGTTTGTTGCTTTAATTTTGGACATCAGTGTAGATAACTATCATCTACGAAAAATATGAGGGTACTATCAATATTGACTGCAAGATCATTAATGCATAACGTGAACAGCAATGCTCCCGAGATACTACCCTCGGGCACGACCGAAGTTATTTCTACATCTGTCGATGGTTCAAATGGTTCAAATGGCTCTGAGCACTATGGGACTTAACATCGACGGTCATCAGTCCCCTAGAACTTAGAACTACTTAAACCTAACTAACCTAAGGACAGCACACAACACCCAGCCATCACGAGGCAGAGAAAATCCCTGACCCCGCCGGGAATCGAACCCGGGAACCCGGGCGTGGGAAACGCATCTGTCGATGACTCACCCTCAACCACAGTTATTTCGTTTGGTACTCCGTACGATCATACTTTTGATAACAGGCGTACATGTGATATTGAGTCAAATCGGGAATGCTGCATCTCTCCGATTGGCTTGATCCGTGGGTTTCAGTGCGAAAAAATCGCGACTGGCGTTTCATTTGACCAATATTTTCGCAATCCCTGCTGATTGGCTTGAAGGAGCACATTCTGTCGAGAAATCTCATTCTTCTCCTTTTCTCCCTATTCCGAAGGCAGGGTCCACTGTTTTCAAGACTTACTAAATTTATTTTGATGTACCATTACATGCCGGATGCCCTTTTGCCGCTACAGTCGTGACTTAACCTAAGGGAGGGAAGTCGTTTGCGTCACCTGTCTGTGAATAGTATAAACTTCGTTCTGTGTGATATCGTATTTTAACTGTTTGCAATCGTATTTTCTGAACCCAACAGTTGCCTTTCTCAACCTGGAAAACCGCCTAACACGACGTCGTTGTCTCGCTAACTATCGCGGTGTGCATTAAGTTTTACAAGCAGGTATATTGTTTCATTTTTTCTGTTTGCTGAAAATGCTCTGCTTTTAGGTCTTCTTTCGTTCTGGAGGACAACAATGTATCACATGATTCCGTATCCGGTGACTGGATTGGGAGTAAAACTGTTCTTTTTTTTTTCAAAAATCTCCTTTGACTCAACGATGTGTGATCAGGAGCGTGATACTGATAGATTTTTATTTAGCAGCCTGAAACCGCTGAGTCTGTTCAGGTATTACCCGTTTTGAAATACAGGGTGGGGCAAATACAAGTGGCCCGGACGAGGTGCAGCATTAACGGAGGAGGAAAAGACCTTTCCAACAGTATGGAGCAATTGCCCATGCAGCCGGCCGAACCTTAGACCAAATATACACAATCTTCACGCTTCACGGAATTGTTAGCAGAGATAAGTTCGGTCGTGGCCCCAGATGGTCACTCAGGTCACCTGATCTGTCAGTGTGCGATTATACTGTGTGGGAAGACCTCAAGTCTAACGTGTATCACAACAACCCTCATAGTCTTCAAGAACTGCAGCTCAACATTTCGGACGAGACTGCAGCAATTTCAGCAATCCAGCTTCTATACGCCTTCAGAAATTTGCTGACTTGAGCCCAAAAGTGCCAAGAGATAGGCGGTCACTTTCAACACTTCTGTAAAATATCTGGGAGTATGCGTGCGGAACGATTTGAAGTGGAATGATCATATAAAATCAATTGTTGGTAAGGCGGGTACCAGGTTGAGATTCATTGGGAGAGTGCTTAGAAAATGTAGTCCATCAACAAAGGAGGTGGCTTACAAAACACTCGTTCGACCTATACTTGAGTATTGCTCATCAGTGTGGGATCCGTACCAGATCGGTCTGACGGAGGAGATAGAGAAGATCCAAAGAAGAGCGGCGCGTTTCGTCACAGGGTTATTTGGTAACCGTGATAACGTTACGGAGATGTTTAATAAACTCAAGTGGCAGACTCTGCAAGAGAGGCGCTCTGCATCGCGTTGTAGCTTGCTCGCCAGGTTTCGAGAGGGTGCGTTTCTGGATGAGGTATCGAATATATTGCTTCCCCCTACTTATACCTCCCGAGGAGATCACGAATGTAAAATTAGAGAGATTAGAGCGCGCACGGAGGCTTTCAGACAGTCATTCTTCCCGCGAACCATACGCGACTGGAACAGGAAAGGGAGGTAATGACAGTGGCAAGTAAAGTGCCCTCCGCCACACACCGTTGGGTGGCTTGCGGAGTATCAATGTAGATGTAGATGTAGTTGCTACAGTAGGGTTAGTGCTGTGTTTCCTTTCCTCCGCTGTGTTTCTTTGTACCCTGGAACTCTGTTCTACGGGCCACATCTACACTGAAGAGTCAAATAAATTGGTAAACCTGCCTACTATTGTGTAGGGCCCCGGTGAGCACACAGAAGTGCCACAATACGACGTGGCGTGGACTCGACTAATGCCGGAAGTAGTGCTGGAGGGAACCATGAATCCTGCAAGGCTGTCCATAAATCCCTAAGAGAACGAAGCTGCGGAGATTTCGTCTGAACAGCACATTGCAAGGCATCCAAGATATACTCAATAATGTTCATGACTGGGGAGTTTGGTGGCCAGTGGAAGTGTTTAAACTCAGAAGAGTTTTCTTCTGTAGCAGTTCTGGACGTGTGGGGTGTCGCTTTGTCCTACTGGAATTATCCAAGTCCGTCGGAATGCACAATGGACACGAATGTATGCGGGTGATGAGACAGAATACTTACGTACGTGTCACCTGTCAGAGCCGTATCTAGACGTATCAGGGGTCCTATGTCTCTCCAACTGCACATGCACTACGCCATTACAGAGCCTCCACCACCTTGAACATTCCCCTGCTGGCATGCAAGGTCCATGGATTCATGAGGTTGTCTCCATTCCCGTACACGTCCATCGGTTCGATTCAGTTTGAAACGAGACTCGTCCGACCAGGCAACATGTTTCCAGTCATCAACAGTCCAATGTCGGTGTTGACGGGCCCAGGCCAGGCGTAAAGCTTTGTGTTCTGCAGTCATCAAGGGACACGAGTGAGCCTTCGGCTCCGGAAGCCGATATCGATGATTGCGTTGAATGGTTCGCACGCTGACACTTGTTGATGGCACAGCATTGAAGTCTGCAGCAATGTGCGGAAGGTTTGCACTTCTGTCACGCTGAACGATTCTCTTCAGTCGTCGTTGGTCCCATTCTTGCAGGATTTTTTTCCGGCTGCAGCGATGTCGGAGATTTGGTGTTTTACCGGGTTCCTGATATTCGCAGTACACTCGTGTATTGGTCGTACGGAAAAATCCCCACTTAATCGCTACCTCGGCGATGCTTTCCCATCGCTCGTATGCCGACTATACTACAACACCATGTTCAGACAAACTTAAATCTTGATAACCCGCCATTGTAGCCGCAGTAACCGATCTAAAAACTGCACCAGACACGTGTTGTCTTATATAGGCGTTGCCGACCGCAGCGCCGTATTCTGACTGTTTACATATCTCTGTATTTGAATACGCCTGCCTATACCACTTTCTTTGGTGCTTTAGTGTGTTTGCCCAACCCTGTACACTATATCCAAACCAATAAAAAATATATTACGCGCTATTTTGTCTAAAACTGACATGGTGAGACCGTGACTGTGTACAATTAATGTAGGTTAACTCTTACAAAGAAGGAAACAGCAACCAGCCACTATTAATAGTGCTATTTCTTTAGGTAAATAGCGCCGTTACCGGTTTCGAACTGGCAAGTTCATCATCAGACGGCTGTTTACATGATTTTCAAGATACTCGTTACATTATCGTCCGTTTCCGATTTTTATTATTCCACTGTGGCGAACTATTTTTGGTGTGTTGTTGCCCTACGGTAGAAAACAGTGTTAGAAGCGCACTATGTGAAAGTAACTAACCTCCAAACGATGAAATACAGCGTAAATAAATACGTGATGTATTTCATCGTTTGGAGGTTAGTTACTTTCACATATTGCACTTCTAACACTGTTTTCTACCGTAGGGCAACAACAAACCAAAAATACTTTGCGACAGTGGAATAATAGAAATCGGAAACGGACGATAATGTAAAGTGTATCTTGAAAATCATATGAACAGCCGTCTGATGATGAACTTGCCAGTCCGAAACCGGTAACGGCGCTATTTACCTAAATAAATAGCACCTGTGTGGCTGGATGCTGTTTTATTCTTTGTAAGAATTAACCTACATTAATATATTATAGACTGGTTACGGAGTGTTCTTGAAATATAGGCGGAGACTGCAGTAATTATTGAGTAACGTAAAGCATTCCGTTTCGACGTATTTGATTCTCGTCGTCAGGCTGCATTCACTAGATTTTGAGGGAAAGCGCCTGAAAGGTCGCCGGGGTAGCCGCCAGAGACGTGATCACGGAGACAGCTACCGTCTAGCGTCGCGGTATCAGGCGCTGGCCCGTATTCCCGCCCATTAAGATTCCATTATCCCAGGCGCCATTTCTGCGTGCGGTAGCGGACGGGGGCAGTCGCGGACTAGCGTGACACCGGGGCAGCATCTCGTATGGGCCGAGTCTTCGCTGCCCTCGTCTCCAATGAAGCTGGCGGTCGAACTCGTATCAGTAGGCGTGCGACCGCGTGTAATGTGACATTTGTGGAGCACGCGAATAGGCGCAGTTAGCGACAGAAATCCGCGGAGGCGAAGAAGAGTTTCTGGTCATCGTTCAGCCATTTCGGTGAAAGTATACCAGTCTACAAATTGGGCATCATCTTTTACATGTAAGTACACAACTACAGGGTGGCGCGCGAAATGTGTTACCATTTTGTTTTTTAATATAAAATTTATTGTTAATACAATCTGAAAGGAACATGTACCACAATGAAGAGCCATCCATGGAGATTTGTTCTAATTCAGCACACGCTCAATATGTCCACCATTTCGTTTCGTAACTTCCTTCAAACGAACACTGAAGTTAGTGACTACCCTAGAACACATGTCTTCCGTAATTTCACTGCAAGCTTGAAGAATAAGTCTTGTGAGCTCCAATAAATCACGTGGACGTTTCGGGAAAATTTTTTTCTTCAGGTACCCCCAAGGAAAAAAGTCACATGGATTGAGGTCTGGCCTATTGGGGGGCCAATTTTGTGCGTCATTGAAGCGACCTGGAAACCTGAGTGAAATGATCCGCATGTCGAAATGCTCGTGTAAAAACTCCAACACAGTGTTTGCAGTATGTGGCCTTGCTCCATCTTGCATGAACCACTGCGTGTTGAAGGGCAAGGCAGTAGCAAGAAGCTGTGGAATGAAGCTATTGTGAAGCATGCTCAAATAACGCTCGCTGTTCACAGTTTCTTCAAAGAAAAAGGGTCCAATAAGTCCGTGACTGGAAATTGCTGCCCACGCTGTAATCCTCGGAGCATGATGTCGTTCATGAAGCACTTGTGGGTTTTCAGTGGCCCAAAAGCGTACATTTTGTTTGTTAACCACACACCGTCTAAATGAAAATGCGCCTCGTCTGAAAACCAAACGTTGTTGAGAGTTTCTTCCCTATCCTCCGCCCACTGAGCAAACAGTAGTCTCTGCTGCTTGTGTTCTTCAGTGAGCTTCTGTGCACAGGTCATCTTGTATGGGTACATATGGAGGTCACTTTTAAGAATGCGTTGAACGGAGCGTCTGGTATTCCCAGTTGCAATGCTGCCTTTCTACACGACTTCCCGGGACTTCTCTGTACAGCAACTCGTACTGCTTCAATATTTTCCGGCGAACAAACAAGCTTAGGCTGGGGTCGCTTCGCTTCCAATACTGTTCCTTCCTGTACAAATTTATCGTACAACCTGTGGATGGTCTTCTTGCAAGGGACTCATCGTGTGTTAAAATGTTGTCGAAAACGCCTGAGTCAGAACAAGGCTTTTCGTTTCATGAAAAAGTAAAACAATTTCCGATCGTTGCTGTGTCGTCAGTCTTCCATTGTCAGCCATTGCTGCTTACAAGTCTCCTAGCGGCAGTATCGTGAATTACCGTGAATTACACCTCATTTCGTAACTCATTTGTTTTTACAAGCTCTGCTGGTACTGCTGTAGAGATCCCAGCGGGATATCTAATGTGCGTCGTAAATTGTAAAAGAAACAATTGGTAACACATTTCGTGCGCCTCCCTGTACTTTTCCAAGCAGCATTGACGACTTGCATAGCCAAATGTCATTAAACACTCGGACTTTTCACTCGAGTATCTTTCATAGGGGTTCATCGTCAGAAATAAATAACTAATCGAACAAAAGATTAACATCGTACGTAGTGTTATATAATGAATGGAGATATTTCTTTTTCTGGTGTCAGTTAAACGTGACGGAAATGAGAAGTTCCGACGAGTGTCATATTCGTCATCTTCTGGCGCAGTAGTTACAAGAGTCGAGGGACATGAAAGGGAAACAGTGGTTGGAAGGGAGTGAGACAGGGTTGTAGCCTCTCCCCGATGTTATTCAATTTGTATATTGAGCAAGCAGTAAAGGAAACAAAAGAAAAATTCGGAGTAGGAATTAAAATCCATGGAGAAGAAACGAAAACTTTGAGGTTCGCCGATGACATTGTAATTCTGTCAGACACAGCAAAGGTCCTGGAAGAGCAGTTGAACGGAATGCACAGTGTCTTTAAAGGAGGATATAAGATGAACATCAACAAAAGCAAAACGAGGATAATGGAATGTAGTCAAATTAAATCGGGTGATGCAGAGGGAATTAGATTAGGAAATGAGACTCTTAAAGTAGTAAATGAGTTTTGCTATTTGGGGAGCAAAATAACCGATGATGGTCGAGATAGAGAGGATATAAAATGTAGACTGGCAATGGCAAGGAAAGCGTTTCTGAAGAAGAGAAATTTGTTAACATCGAGTATAGATTTAAGCGTCAGGAAGTCGTTTCTGAAAGTATTTGTATGGAGTGTAGCCATGTATGGAAGTGAAACATGGACGATAAATAGTTTCGACAAGAAGAAGCTTTCGAAATGTAGTGCTACAGAAGAATGCTGAAGATTAGATGGGTAGATCACATAACTAATGGGGTGGTGTTGAATAGAATTGGGGAGGAGTTTGTGGCACAACTTGACTAGAATAAGGGATCGGTTGGTAGGACATGTTCTGAGGCATCAAGGGATCACCAATTTAGCACTGGAGGGCAGCGTTGAGGGTAAAAATCGTAGAGGGAGACCAAGAGATGAATACACTAAACAGATTCAGAAGGACGTAGGTTGCAGTAGGTACTGGGAGATGAAGCTTCCACAGGATAGAGTAGCATGGAGAGCTGCATCAAACCAGTCTCAAGACTGAAGACCACAACAACCTGGCGTAATCGCATCAAGTGCGTTGTATTCTCTGTAAATGCAGTATTTTTCGTTGAAGCGTATGGCAGAGGGGAAGTGCGATGATGTTTATACACAGAAAAATGGAAAAAAGTCTTTATTTTCCTTTCTTGAACAGAGCCGTTGTACGAAGACTGATGTTCTACTGATAATCTCTGCAGGGCTACCAATACAGCGATGGGCTACGCATCTTTCCGACCACTCGGGACGAGGGGATCTCCAAAGGATCCAGCATAGTCGCATCTGATGCCAAGAAATGTTTCCAGCGTATGAGAATCCCACTGTTTTAGCGATCAACTGCCTTTAACAAACAAATCTGTCAGAACCACAAGCTCTTCTGAGTACTTGGATCTGGTTTCCGCACTCAGCTTCTTTTCATGGTCATTATAGCCCTGTGTGGGTTTAAGCCTCATCAACAAGCTTCCTGCATTCTGCCCTCTCCAGTGCTGTTCTCCGCCATCCTCGGACTCTCATAAATTTTATATCTTATGCTGCCAAGCCATGAAAAAACCTGCAACAGTAGCTTCTAACCTCAGCAAGATTATTCTATTAACTATAAATTTCAGAAATGGAAATGAGCGTTTGGAGTCATTGGCCGGGAGGGCTCTTACGGGGCAGGTCCGGCCGCCTTGGTGCTGGTCTCATTACATTCGACGCCACATTGGGCGACCTGCGCGCCGGATGGGGGTGAAATGATGATGAAGACAACACAACACCCAGTCCCTGAGCGGAGAAAATCCCCGACTTAGCCGGGAATCGAACTCGGGCCCGTAGGACGGCAATCCGTCACCCTGACCACTCACCACATGTATGCGCGTCATTTCGCAAATGCGTTTCTTAGGCACACTTCTATATCAACACGCTACAAGCTACTCTTAAGTACGTGGTAGAGACTACTCCCCATTGTCCTATTTTACCACATATTAGAGTTTCTTCCACTCGCTTCTGCAGCACGGGAAGAATAACTGTTTAAATGCATCTGCAAGCGCTATAATCAGTCTAACCTTGTTTCGCAGTCCTTACTGGCGTGGTTTGTAGCTGGCTGCGGTATATTTCTAGATTCCACAATAATTTTAAAACTTTAACTGTAGGCTTTCGAAGGGTAGATACTGTAACAGCTGTAGAATATTTTAAATCAATTATCCCGCAATAGACTGGAAAACACATTCACACACACACACACACACACACACACACACACACACACACACACACAATTTCGTAAGGGCTGGACCTATGAAATTTAATTTGAGAAGTTCCTAAACAAGATGGCGATCTGTTCCATGATGCAAATACATCATATGTTTGTAATAAACAATCGCGACATGCTGTTGTGGCGACAATTATAATTAAACTAGAGAGAGTTACGACGGCATTCAGATAAATATTGTGCTCAGCAAACTAAACAGGAAATAGAATCTTAATTTTAATTTTAATAATGAACAGCCTCAGTTGCACCGTTTACCTAGATTTTACCTAGGTTTCAGCCGGGATAAACCAACCTTCTTCAGAATGACAGTATCTATCGTTTGTCCATAGTGGACATCGTCAAGCTAAAACTACAAATCCATAAATTATCGTCAGTATGTAAAACTTATCTGGCACTGCCTCGGCCCCACTTCGCGACCGTTATGCGGCAGCCACGAGTGCTGTACTGGAAACAGTACCACCTTCTGATTATAGGTCACGCGCACAAAGCTGTTCACGGTATCAACATTTTGCACACTGAGAAGAAAGGGCGGAGATTAGACGTTTTCGAAGAATTAGAAATTTTAAACATCTTTCTCGAAATGATGGCCTCATTCTTAATGAGCAGCTACAATTACCTAATAAAAGCTTCTTCACCGGAATAAAGCCGTTACTTGATACTTGATTTCGTGTTCCCTCGTGCAGTTACCGAAATATTTCTTCTATCTAAGTCGATTCATAACTGTTTGTTCATTAAATGGTTTATAGTAACTACATTTCGTGTTACACTGTTGTTCTGTTCGCTGAGTTACCCAGCTCCCTTTGTAATTCTGCGATGGCGTTTTTCAGCCTTTAAACTGTACCCCTAAGATCTTTTGTAGTCAAATTGTCACCACGTCCGCTGTTATCAGACATAATATTGCTTCTTACTTCATGTATTACACATTTCACCTGTCTATATTTGGATTGTTAAGTAACCGGTTTGCATTTGCGGCTACTAGATGGCACTTTTGGTATAACGTTGATCTGCCCGCAATTGCTAACGCGCCTCAGTCTGATGTGGTGTACACCTTAGTGGCCTGCCTCTATGTTTTATATTTTAATATTTTGTGACTAAAGCGTTATTGCTTCATATTTATTTTATACATGACATGCCAGTTTTAAATGTTTTATCTCTGATGAAGGCACTCTTAGAAGTGGGCGAAACCTAGGTCAAAAATACTTCATTTTCGCGACCGAGGCTGCAATTGTTTTAATTTTATCTTGTAACGGTCGCTGACAACGCAGCCATGTTTAAAGCTTTAAGTTTTCTGGGTATGGTACCGTTGCAACCGTGGCCGAAACGTTGGTTTTCTCCAGCAGTAGTTTATACAATATGACGCGGTACCATACCCAGAAAACTTTTACGTCGATTAAATAAAATAAGTTCTTCTCATAAATTTGGCCAGTTTATCTCCTCAGCTGAGAACTTCCTCACGGGCGGAAAGTAGCCCACTTATTTGTGGACGGAGAAGAATCGGAAGTAATTTAAGATGTACCTCAGTCAAATCATGTTGTTGTTTCACAGTATATGAATGGATAACCGCATAAGTTGCTATTTCAGACTTTCCGTATTGAATGTCGTTATCTACGGGAATTTGAAAGATGCTTCCTTTTAGATCCTAACATGATATCATATTGGTACTATGTTTGAAACTGTCTCAGAATGTATAGAAGTGTGCAATTGTGCACTTTGTGCTACGCTATATCGTTTCATTGAAAGATAGATATGACTGGAGTGGTTCACGTCTCACAAGTACATTAGATTAAAAATTTTTGGGGTAGGAAATGCAACGGTTCTACACGACAATTATAGTTAAACTGTGCTCAGCCGGAAGTTTTGTTCGACCACCGAAGTGTTTTACTAGGCATGGTCGTACTGGAGATACGCCCTCGTCTTCCTCAGAACTTTGAATTGATTGGCCTAGTCAGTTACAGAAGGACCTAAAGCTTAAGGTGCACTCTCAACTACGGTACAGCTTGACCGCAAGACGTGAAAGAAATACAATCTAGATTTAGGTTTTCTGCGATTTCCCTAAACGCTTAAGACGAATGGCGAAAAAGCTCCTTTGAAAGGGCACGCGGATTTCCTTTCTCATCATTCTCTAATACGAGCTTGTGTCCCACTCCTAATGACCTCATCGCCCACATGAAGTTAAACACCTGTCTTCCTTCCTACCATGTAAGTATTCTGTACCTTGCTTTGTTCGAATTTCAAATTTTTTTCCTTGAAGAAGGTGATAATTTTCTTACATTTACTGTGAATTTGTGCAGTATATACACCGTTGTACACGAGTACCGTTGTGAGGATCTGCACACAGTCAGTTTAGAGGACATAAAGAAAACGGGTAATGTGCGGCCGGTAGTCAATCTTTTTTCACTTACCGCCCACTTCTGTATCTTTGTTAGCAGTAAAATTATCTAACCGCCCAACAGTTGCTCAATAATGGTGATTTATAAAGTAGATAAGTAACTTTACAAAATTTTTAAAGCGGAGTTATAGCAAGTTAAAGCGTATAATAATAATTACTTACCAAATACTTTATGCCAACATTTTAAGAAACTTACGAATATGTTTTAAAATTCCTGCTGTCTACCTCTCACCATGAAAGCTGTAACGCCCCCTAGTGGGCTGTAGGGACCAGTTTGACTACCACTGATGTAGACGAACCCTTTGTAACGTCATCTTTGGATCTTCGGTCTTGGCTAACACTCAGCGGTAGAGCAATGAGATTGTTATTTCTTACGTATCGGATCGACGTTACAAACAGAACACTGATGAACTGAACTCGCGACTTGTGCGAGATATTTACTTCACCAAATGTCGTAATCGTTTATAATCGGTGGTTTATCAGTTGCTATTCAAATATTAATGATAAGTTCAAATTAGTTCCAGCGACACCAAATTCCCTATAGACTGGTTGTAATCTTAAATCCATAATCAGTCGTAACAGTGTTATTAATTCCTAACGTCAAGGAGTTTCTATTTAAGCGCCGAGCGCTTCAGCCAAATAATATCGCAGCGCGTTATCTCTATAAATAATATTGTAAAACTTGAATGATAAATGCGTGAATTGACACGATATGCTGGTTTATTACACAATAATAGTCACTTCCTAACAGAGCCGTGAGGAAGCAGCTTTCCCAGCTATTGAGGGGAGGGGGGAATTATAAATCATATGCTTCTTAACTATCGCCTAGTTCCATAGTCCATTAGTTATTACGAATGAAATCGTCTATCTGTGTTCACTTAACTTCAGGTTATCTAATTAAAAGCCACTTCTGTCTAATAATATGCAAGTGCTCTATCTGAATTCTAAATAACGTAATGTTTGAAGTTTCACTGCGTCATAGTAGATCGCAATAATCAATTCAGAAAAAAAACAGTCTAATTGCGCCCACATATACGCGTATTCAAAAGTATGACCTGCTTTGGCTAACTCTCGTAACGTAGTGACAATGGATTGAATTATCCTTAGCAGTTACTCACGAATGTCAAAGAGTACTCACACGGAGTCTTCTTTGGGAACGTTGGTTCTACTTTGCGAATTTTAATTATAATGATTTTGCGATTTACTATGATTTTGAATTTTGAGTTTGATTTTACTGGAATCCTATCTTTCTTTCGTATGTTAATAAATTACTAAGTATTATATTCCTGATTCAGTTACTGGTTAATATCCAAACAATAGTGTTAACTGGAAATTTGTTTGCTTGTTCATTTTTCAGGGAATTTGGAACTTGTTTTGGGGAAATCTTTGGGAATTTTGGAGCTAATTTTTTATTTTCATTTCTCGTCCGAGGAAATGGCATTACACCTTTAACCTGTAATTATTCTTACTATTTCCATGGCTAGGCCACTCCTCTCGAATAGCATAAAGAGGGTCGTGGAGTTTAAAGTCGCCGTCCGACGGGCGATCACAATAAACAGTGTCACATGCCCTCACTCCATGGGACACTGTTTAATGTCACGTCGAAGAAGAGGTCATTACTGAGGGAGCACAAGCTCGAATTCGGGAAGGAAAACAAACTGTCCTCTTTTTTATAGCAACCATCCCGGCAGTTGCGTTAAACGATTTAGAGAAACCACGGAAAAATGGAATAATGACGGCCTCGCCAGCATCCTCCAAAATACGACCACCTCTTTTTCGTTTGCTATCAAAACTGAGTAATGATTTTTTTTCTCTTCCGGTATTCGATCCAGCTACACTACTAGCCATTAAAATTAATAAAACCAACAAGAATTGCAGATGATAGACGGGTGTTCTTTGGACAAATATATTATACTAGAACTGATATGTGATTACATTTTCACGCAGTTTAGGTTCATAGATCCTGAGAAATCAGTACCCAGAACAACCACCTCTGGCCGTAATAACGGCCTTGATACGCCTGGGCATTGAGTCAAACACAGTTTGGATGGCGTGTACAGGTACAGCTGCCCATGCAGCGTCAACACGATACCACAGTTCATCAAGAGCAGTGACTGGCGTATTGGGACGAGCCAATTGCTCGGCTTCCATTGACCAGACGTTTTTAGTTGGTGAGAGATCTGGAGAATGTGCTGGCCAGGGCAACACTCGAACATTTTATGTATCCAGAAAGGCCCGTACAGGACCTGCAACATGCGGTCGGTCATTATCCTGCTGAAATGTAGGGTTTCGCATGGATCGAATGAAGGGTAGAGCTACGGGTCGTAACACATCTGAAATGTAACGTCCACTGTTCAAAGTGCCGTCAGTGCGAACAAGAGGTGACCGAGACGTTTAACCAATGGCACCCCATATCATGACGCCGGGTGATACGCCGGTACGGCGATGACAAATACACACTTCCAAGTGCGTTCACCGCGATGTCGCCAAACACGGATGCGACCATCATGATGCTGTAAACAGAACCTGGATTCATCCGAAAAAATGACGTTTTGCCATTCGTGCACCCAGGTTCGTCGTTGAGTACACCATCGCAGGCGCTCCTGTCTGTGATGCAGCGTCAAGGGTAACCTCAGCCATGGTCGCCTAGCTGATGGTCCATGCTGCTGCAAACGTCGTCAAACTGTTCGTGCAGATGGTGGTTGTCTTGCAAACGTCCCCATCTGTTGACTCAGGGATCGAGACGTGGCTGCACGATCCGTTACAGCCATGTGGGTAAGATCCCTGTCATCTCGACTGCTAGTGATACGAGGCCGTTGGGATCCAGCACGGCGTTCCGTATTACCCTCCTGAACCCTCCGATTACATATTGTGCTAACAGTCATTGGATCTCGACCACCGCGAACAGCAATGTCGCGATACGATAAACCGCAATCGCGATAGCCTACAATCCGACCTTTATCAAAGTCGGAAACGCGATGGTACGCATTTCTCCTGATTACACGAGGCATGACAACAACGTTTCACCAGACAACGCCGGTCAACTGCTGTTTGTGTATGAGAAATCGGTTGGAAACCTTCCTCATGTCAGCTCGTTGTAGGTGTCGCCACCGGCGCCAACCTTGTGAAAATACTCTGAAAAGCTAATCATTTGCATACCACAGCATCTTCTTCCTGTCGGTTAAATTTCACGTCTGTAGCACGTCATCTTCGTGGTGTAGCGATTTTAATAGCCAGTAGTGCATATCCAGTCGAGCTCCATCCCACTATCAAACGTTAATAACGGCGGATATCGCAACAGGAACTCCCAGAAGAGGACTGCAGCCGCCAATGGCCGCGTATCAGTTATATACGTGACTGGAACCACGTGCCGCTGAAGAGGCGCCGATCAGAATAGCCGAGGCGAGGTCGCTCCTGAGTAAGTGGCTGGTGGAACGACCTGAGCTCACGTGACTAGGCGGGGGGGGGGGGGGGGGGGGGGGACGCTTCCACACTGCGCCAGTATCTACAACTGCACTCTTCAGCCGCCATACAATGCGTGACGGAGGCTACTTCGTACAAACATTGGCCACTCCGTACGTGTACAGTGTGAAGAGAGAAATTGTCTATACATCTCCGTAAATGTATATCTCTCTCTTACCCTATTCTCTTTATCTACATGATGTATGTCGTGGGAATAAATAAGAAAGACACCTCCCCCATCAGCGACATTAGTCTAGTTACGCGGGAAATTTTGTTATTTCTTGATAGACAATTTTTGGGTAACATGCTATATCAGAGCAGGTGTATCGCTGCTGCCGATTTGTTCTTTTTTCTGACGAAGAAGATATAGTCGGCTTTTGTTTTTTGGACGGCATACTAGAAGGCCACGTTATACGCATTTCAAGGCGCTACACCGCCGTATTCCGAACTGTAAAGACGCGTTTACATTGAGCTCAGAACATGTTTTTGTTCGGAACATCGTGTGCACCTTGTTCCCTCAACATGTTGGCAGCATTGTTCGTTGTTCGCATTCCCGTTTACACTAGCGACCAACATTTCTACGTATTCGCATAGTCTGATGCGGTGAACTGATAGGTTACTTTGTGTATTCACATCGAGAGATACGCTATGTCAAGTGAAGAGGAAGAATTAATGTCATTTGGTTCAAATGGCTCTGAGCACTATGGGACTTAACACTGAGGTCATCAGTCCCGTAGAACTTAGATCTACTTAAACCTAACTAACCTAAGGACATCACACACATCCATGCCCGAGGCAGGATTCGAACCTGCGACCGTAGCGGTCGCGCGGTTCCAGACTGTAGCGCCTTTAACCGCTTGGCCACCCCGGCCGGCAATGTCATTTGGTGCTGCATTAATAATACTTAACGAAATAGACGAAGAAAACGATGTAGTCGTCGTCGGTGGATCAAAATATACTATAGAAGACGTGGCAGAAATGACATGCTTTGTGAGCTGAATTTGGAAGATGGTTCTGGCTTTCGCAACTTCAATAGGATGTCGCCGTGAATTTTGAAATATTGTTGAGTATTATAGGACCAGTTGTTTGAAAGAAAGTCAGCAATTTCAGAAAAGCAATCCCTGTGAACCAAAGACTTGCTGTTACTCTTCGTTTTCTGGCATTGGAGACTCCTATCAAAGCCAGCCATATCCCAAATAGTTCCAAATAGTTCAATATCATCCATGAAACTTAGATATTTAAATCTAAACCACTTAGTTTCGTAAACTTTGTCAGTGCCACATCCAGATTGTTTACTTTCCTCTATTTTTCTTTTCTCTCGTCGGTACTGAGACAAGAGAAATTTTTTTTTCCACGTCACTGCTGCTGGTGCCAAGCGCCGCAGCAACTTTTTGCAATGAATCATGTTTAATTTTAGTATTTTTGTAACCTGCGCAACGTACATTCCACACGCACTCCTCTGCCTCATAGAGCGACATCAGTTGGAAAATTTTGTCTCGTGACCATTCCATTTCAAATAAAAATGAAGGGACATAAAATAAACGCACCACTACACTCCACCAAAACAAACACCAAAACACTCACTCAGAGCAAACGAACACCAGCGTTGCGTAGCAGAATTTAGTGGTAGCAGGCCACGAACAATGTTTCTTTGATCTCTACCGACACAGCCGTGGAACACTGATTTTGTGTTGCGAACATCGGTAGTCCATTACTAGCCACGAACAATGTTGCGAACAATGTTGCCAACTCAGTGTAAACGCGCCTTACGTCTGAATAAATAGGTGAGCACTGTTGTAGAAAAATTTGCAGATGAATCTCTAGCATTTGCTTCACGACGTCGCCATTTTCCTGTAGCAAAGCAGGCATAATCTGGTGACGTCTTTTCAGAGGAAAAATAAATATTACAATCTGAAAGACAGGGAAAGTACAAGTATAAAGAAATAAAGGCAGATAATAAATAGATAGATATATATAATATGGAGGCAGTTAAATTATTTTATAGTCTACCTCGGATACTGGTTTTCTAATTATACCTAGCAAAGAATCGCGGGAATAACAACGCCTTCTACTTCTAAATCTAATTATTGCTTGCATGTTTTGCACCTGCTGCCACAACTAATACATTAAGCTCTATTTATAACGACACCTCGGCTGCTGTTAAGCAATGCTTTAATTTTTGCTACCGGTTACGTTCATTTAACGTCTTTATGTCACAGATGTGCACGACCTTGCCGAGTATTTTACTACTGTTGTCACGTTTTCCAAAACACTCCGCAATATTATGGACATCTGTCACCCGAGGCTGTTCAGTACCTATAATGGAGATTAAAGTATTCTTAGCAGCAGCTGGTATGGTGTTTCACACATACCTTAAAACATCTTTCTCCTCCTCCCTCTCTTCCTCTTCTTCTTCTTCCTCTTCTTCTTCTTACTATTCTCCTTCTTACTATTCTCCTTCTTACTATTCTCCTTCTTACTATTCTCCTTCTTCCTCTTCTCCTTCTTCCTCTTCTCCTTCTTCCTCTTCTCCTTCTTCCTCTTCTCCTTCTTCCTCTTCTCCTTCTTCCTCTTCTCCTTCTTCCTCTTCTCCTTCTTCCTCTTCTCCTTCTTCCTCTTCTCCTTCTTCCTCTTCTCCTTCTTCCTCTTCTCTCTCTTCCTCTTCTCTCTCTTCCTCTTCTCTCTCTTCCTCTTCTCCTTCTTCCGTTACGGCCTCAGAAGTACTATGGTTAGCCCCTCAAAGGATTACATTTTCTTCTTCTCCGAGAACCTCTTCATCCATTCTCTTCTTCTCTCGCTCTATTCTTCTGCATTTTCTTTTCTCGTCTTTTCCACTGGGACTTTCTATCTTTTTCCTGTATTCTACTCTGTCGTCGTTTACTGTCATATTGATCAGTATGCACTTGCTTCTCCAATTATCCTCTCGTTCGCTTCCCACATTCCGACGACTATTTCCGGTGTTCGACAACACACCTGGCTTCTATCTTCCCTCTTGTCCTCTCTGTTGTTTCCACATTCTTTTCGTCATCTATCCATATTCATCTTGATTACAGTTCGACAAACTTTGCCCTTTTCTGTCTGATTTCACCTGATATTGTCCTCATGCGCCAGCCACTAGTGGCCGTGCGGTTCTAGGCGCTTCAGTCTGGAACCGCGTGACCGCTACGGTCGCAGGTTCGAATCCTGCGTCGGGCATGGATGTGTGTGATGTCCTTATGTTAGTTAGGTTTAAGTAGTTCTAAGTTCTAGGGGACTGATGACATCAGATATTAAGTCTTATAGTGCTCAGAGCCATTTGAACCATTTTTTGTCCTAATATTATCTTCACCATTTTCTCTCTTCTTTTTCTTGTTTTTCTGCACCTTTTCTTCCTACTCCTCACCGTTGCCTTGTATTGTCAGATATTTGCGTCTCTAGATGCATTCAAAGGCTAGTCTTACAGAGGGTTGACATCATCTTGTTCATCTCCTCTATTTTTCGCTCATTACTACTGTTTCTTCCTGTTTTCTCTCAAGTATTTAAATGTGCCCACCTTTTTTTTGGGGGGGGGGGGGGGGGCGGGGGCTTTTGGTGTTATCCGTTCCCCAGAAGTATTCAGCGTCTTTGTGTTGTAGGCAATCCTTAGTCCCAGCCTTTTGACTATCTTGCTTAGGTTGTCGAGTTGTCTCTTTGCGTCTTCTTCTGTCTCACTATCAGTTTGTCGTCCACAAATGCTGGGCAGTCGACTTGGAAGACAAAAAGGGCAGTAGGTCCCAAGTACGTCTTTGGAATTCACATTTTCCAGTTTACTGTTGTCTGGTCACTGCGTCCGGCGCTATGCTGACAAAATAATTGCTGATAATCCATCTTTCTGTCTGACAACGATCTCGATCTCAACCTCTTCCAATAGCGCTCCTCCGAATGTCATCCTTGCCTTTGCTGTCTGTCAGACTTTTCTTTATTGGTTCTCGTGCGCCGGCCGTTGTGGCCGAGCGGTTCTAGGCGCTTCAGTCTGGACTCGCACTACCGCTACGGTCGCAGATTCGAATCCTGCCTCGGGCATGGATGTGTGTGATGTCCTTAGGTTAGTTAGGTTTAAGTAGTTCTAAGTTCTAGAGGACTGATCACCTTAGATGTTAAGGGCCATAGTGCTCAGAGCCATTTGAAACATTTGGTTCTCGTGCAATAATCTACATCTGTATCAACGAGGTCTGTTTAAAAAGTTCCGGAACTTTGTCCACAAAATTTTTCTTCCTTACCTTTTACTCCCCCCCCCCCCCCCCCCCCCCCCCCCCATGAACCATGGACCTTGCCGTTGGTGGGGAGGCTTGCGTGCCTCAGCGATACAGATAGCCGTACCGTAGGTGCAACCACAACGGAGGGGTATCTGTTGAGAGGCCAGACAAACGTGTGGTTCCTGAAGAGGGGCAGCAGCCTTTTCAGTAGTTGCAAGGGCAACAGTCTGGATGATTGACTGATCTGGCCTTGTAACAATAACCAAAACGGCCTTGCTGTGCTGGTACTGCGAACGGCTGAAAGCAAGGGGAAACTACAGCCGTAATTTTTCCCGAGGGCATGCAGCTTTACTGTATGATTACATGATGATGGCGTCCTCTTGGGTAAAATATTCCGGAGGTAAAATAGTCCCCCATTCGGATCTCCGGGCGGGGACTACTCAAGAGGATGTCGTTATCAGGAGAAAGAAAACCGGCGTTCTACGGATCGGAGCGTGGAATGTCAGATCCCTTAATCGGGCAGGTAGGTTAGAAAATTTAAAAAGGGAAATGGATAGGTTGAAGTTAGATATAGTCGGAATTAGTGAAGTTCGGTGGCAGGAGGAACAAGACTTCTGGTCAGGTGACTACAGGGTTATAAACACAAAATCAAATAGGGGTAATGCAGGAGTAGGTTTAATAATGAATAGGAAAATAGGAATGCGGGTAAGCTACTACAAACAGCATAGTGAACGCATTATTGTGGCCAAGATAGATACGAAGCCCATACCTACTACAGTAGTACAAGTTTATATGCCATCTAGCTCTGCAGATGACGAAGAAATTGAAGAAATGTATGATGAAATAAAAGAAATTATTCAGATTGTGAAGGGAGACGAGAATTTAATAGTCATGGGTGACTGGAATTCGAGTGTAGGAAAAGGGAGAGAAGGAAACATAGTAGGTGAATATGGATTGGGGGACAGAAATGAAAGAGGAAGCCGCCTGGTAGAATTTTGCACAGAGCACAACATAATCATAACTAACACTTGGTTTAAGAATCATGAAAGAAGGTTGTATACATGGAAGAACCCTGGAGATACTAAAAGGTATCAGATAGATTATATAATGGTAAGACAGAGATTTAGGAACCAGGTTTTAAATTGTAAGACATTTCCAGGGGCAGATGTGGACTCTGACCACAATCTATTGGTTATGACCTGTAGATTAAAACTGAAGAGGCTGCAAAAAGGTGGGAATTTAAGGAGATGGGACCTGGATAAACTAAAAGGACCGGAGGTTGTACAGAGATTCAGGGAGAGCATAAGGGAGCAATTGACAGGAATGGGGGAAATAAATACAGTAGAAGAAGAATGGGTAGCTTTGAGGGATGAAGTAGTGAAGGCAGCAGAGGATCAAGTAGGTAAAAAGACGAGGGCTAGTAGAAATCCTTGGGTAACAGAAGAAATATTGAATTTAATTGATGAAAGGAGGAAATATAAAAATGCAGTAAGGGAAACAGGCAAAAAGGAATACAAACGTCTCAAAAATGAGATCGACAGGAAGTGCAAAATGGCTAAGCAGGGATGGCTAGAGGACAAATGTAAGGATGTAGAGGCCTATCTCACTAGGGGTAAGATAGATACCGCCTACAGGAAAATTAAAGAGACCTTTGGAGATAAGAGAACGACTTGTATGAATATCAAGAGCTCAGATGGAAACCCAGTTCTAAGCAAAGAAGGGAAAGCAGAAAGGTGGAAGGAGTATATAGAGGGTCTATACAAGGGCGATGTACTTGAGGACAATATTATGGAAATGGAAGAGGATGTAGATGAAGATGAAATGGGAGACATGATACTGCGTGAAGAGTTTGACAGAGCACTGAAAGACCTGAGTCGAAACAAGGCCCCGGGAGTAGACAATATTCCATTGGAACTACTGACGGCCGTGGGAGAGCCAGTCCTGACAAAACTCTACCATCTGGTGAGCAAGATGTATGAAACAGGCGAAATACCCTCAGACTTCAAGAAGAATATAATAATTCCAATCCCAAAGAAAGCAGGTGTTGACAGATGTGAAAATTACCGAACTATCAGCTTAATAAGTCACAGCTGCAAAATACTAACACGAATTCTTTACAGACGAATGGAAAAACTAGTAGAAGCCAACCTCGGGGAAGATCAGTTTGGATTCCGTAGAAACACTGGAACACGTGAGGCAATACTGACCTTACGACTTATCTTAGAAGAAAGATTAAGGAAAGGCAAACCTACGTTTCTAGCATTTGTAGACTTAGAGAAAGCTTTTGACAATGTTGACTGGAATACTCTCTTTCAAATTCTAAAGGTGGCAGGGGTAAAATACAGGGAGCGAAAGGCTATTTACAATTTGTACAGAAACCAGATGGCAGTTATAAGAGTCGAGGGACATGAAAGGGAAGCAGTGGTTGGGAAGGGAGTAAGACAGGGTTGTAGCCTCTCCCCGATGTTGTTCAATCTGTATATTGAGCAAGCAGTAAAGGAAACAAAAGAAAAATTCGGAGTAGGTATTAAAATTCATGGAGAAGAAATAAAAACTTTGAGGTTCGCCGATGACATTGTAATTCTGTCAGAGACAGCAAAGGACTTGGAAGAGCAGTTGAATGGAATGGACAGTGTCTTGAAAGGAGGATATAAGATGAACATCAACAAAAGCAAAACAAGGATAATGGAATGTAGTCTAATTAAGTCGGGTGATGCTGAGGGAATTAGATTAGGAAATGAGGCACTTAAAGTAGTAAAGGAGTTTTGCTATTTGGGGAGCAAAATAACTGATGATGGTCGAAGTAGAGAGGACATAAAATGTAGGCTGGCAATGGCAAGGAAAGCGTTTCTGAAGAAGAGAAATTTGTTAACATCCAGTATTGATTTAAGTGTCAGGAAGTCATTTCTGAAAGTATTCGTATGGAGTGTAGCCATGTATGGAAGTGAAACATGGACGATAAATAGTTTGGACAAGAAGAGAATAGAAGCTTTCGAAATGTGGTGCTACAGAAGAATGCTGAAGATTAGATGGGTAGATCACATAACTAATGAGGAAGTATTGAATAGGATTGGGGAGAAGAGAAGTTTGTGGCACAACTTGACCAGAAGAAGGGATCGGTTGGTAGGACATGTTCTGAGGCATCAAGGGATCACCAATTTAGTATTGGAGGGCAGCGTGGAGGGTAAAAATCGTAGAGGGAGACCAAGAGATGAATACACTAAGCAGATTCAGAAGGATGTAGGTTGCAGTAGGTACTGGGAGATGAAAAAGCTTGCACAGGATAGAGTAGCATGGAGAGCTGCAGCAAACCAGTCTCAGGACTGAAGACCACAACAACAACAACCTTTTACTTATTGTGTATGGTCTCCTTCGAAATACTTTCCTCCACAATTGATACACCGCTCCCAACGCCGTTTCCACTTTCGGAAGCAGTCTTGGTACGCCTCTTGTTGGAACGCGCGAAGCACCGTCTGAGAATTTTCTTTTATCTCATCTATCGCTGCAAATCTTCGTCCTTTTAACGGGCTTTTCAACTTTGCAAATAAAAAAAAAGTCTGCAGTGGTTAGGTCTTGACAGTTCGGATGATGAGGCAGCACAGTGATTTGGTTTTTTGTGTAATAGTTACGCACCAACAGGGATGAACGTGGGGGTGCATTATCTTGATGCAAGAGCCATGAATTGTCTCACCACATTTCAGGCAGTTTCCTTCTCACATTTTCTCGCAGGCGTCGGAACACGTCCTGATAGTACCATCGATTAACAGTTTACCCCTGTGGCACGAATTCAGGATGAACTAATAGTTCAAAGTCAAAGAAACCTACCAGCGTGGCATTGACATTTGACCTGATCTAACGAGCTTTCTTTGGTCTTAGAGAGTCTTTCCCGACTCTTTCTGAAGATGGAACCTTGGCCTCAAAAAGATAACCGTAGATCCACGTCTCACCGCCAGTTATTATTCTCTTAAGGAACATCTCACTCTCATTTGCGCGATCCAAAAGCTCTTTACAGATTGCGAGGCGGGGTCTTACTGGCGTTGACTCATGAGCCGTGGGACCAACTTGTGGGTAACACGATGCATTCCAAGATGCTGTGTCAGGGTTGCATGACAAGATCCAACTGAAATGTTACTTTCTTCTTTGGTTCAAATGGCTCTGAGCACTATGGGACTTAACATCTATGGTCATCAGTCCCCTAGAACTACTTAAACCTAACTAACCTAAGGACATCACACACGTCCATGCCCGAGGCAGGATTCGAACCTGCGACCGTAGCAGTCGCGCGGCTCCGGACTGAGCGCCTAGAACTACTTTCTTCTTTAATCTCTCGGACAGTCAGTCTTCGATTGGCACGCACAATTTCGTTGGCGTCCCTGACATGAACGTCGTCGCTAGACGTCGAAGGGCGTCCTGAACAAGGTCATCTTTAACTTCCGTCCGGCCATTTTTAAACCGTCTGAACGATTCGTAAAACCGATTACGGCTTAAGCACTGATTACCGTACATTCCTGCATCACTTGGTGTGTGTCTGCAAAGATTTTCTTGAGTTTCACGCAAAATTTAATGCAGACGCGTGGCTCCGTAACTCTGCCATCTCGAAATTTGTAAACTGTGCGATACAATGTTCAACTCAATACTGCACTGAACAATAACAAACAGATATACAACGATGAAACTTCCGGTAGTTACAAAATAAACACAGGCGTGTGCAGGGATGCCAATCGCTTTTCGCTCCAAGACACCATTGGTACAAAATTACCAATGTTCCGGAATTTTTTGAACTGACCTCATACTCCACAAAGCACCTTGAAGAGAGCGGGAGAGGATACTTCTCAAGGTACCATGTGTTACGAATTTTCTCCACTATTTGCTTTTGGAGCGCAAGAAAAAGATTAAATGCCTATTTATGCTCTAAAATTAGTCCATCATATCTTCGCTGTCACTACCGGAGCAATAAGTAGGAGACAGTGGAATGTTCCTTGAATGCACAGCATTGAGAACCAATACGCTGATCTCTGTCTACTGTTGCATCATGTAGAATATTCTGCAGCGGTTGCGCAAAAAAATGAAAACACCACGAGAAATGCATGCTTAAACGTAAAAGCAGATGGTAGCCAGGCCTGCAAGTTGCGCTGCTGCATTTGACCACGAATGCCACCAGTGCAGTTCCTAAACATGTTGCAAGTGTCAGGCGTGGCAAGAACCGTGTCTTTTGCAGTTACGAGTGGATCCTGTCGAAGCTAATGAATTCGAATGTAGGCAAATTGTTCATACTCTATGCTTCCATAACCAAGGTACCAGGATGTTTGGTGCTTCAAGGAGGCACTGTATCGAAGTTTTGTATCGCGCACAGGGAAAGGGGAAATACATCATCCGCTACGTCACAACGCGGACGAAATTATGTGTTGAGTGTTCGTGACAGACGGTGACTGACGAAGACTGTGAAGTAAAATAAAAGGACGACAGCTGGAAAAATCACTAAGGAGCTGAACCCTGTCAACACTAAAACAACACGGAGGGAACTCCCTAAGAAGGGAATTACAGGACGAGCCGGATTTTATCTATGTCGAGACGACCGGAAGATGTTTTGAGTACCAGCGGGTTTCATACACTGTATTAAGCATGGTAATGTGGTACGCTTTTAGTGTTCTCGTATTTTTGTCCACTCCCTGTAAACTCAAGCATTGCGATGTTTCTGGGGGAAACCAAACCTCTCGCTAAGAGTCAGCGTGGTTTCTGGGAAAACCGCTAGCGTCAAACACCGCTTGCCGTACTCATTTGTGATGTAGTGCAAACGAATGAGGCAGCTGAGCAGATAGCTCCTGTCTTTGCAGACTTAAAAAAGACGTTGGATACCGTCGCCTATGAAATAGCGCTTACTCCAAGGTACTATAATAGTCCCCGTAATGTTCTCATGATACATAACCGATTTAGCAGGGATGGTCAGCAGCATTGTTTTCTGACGATGCTTTAATTCATAAGAATCAGTCAAATGAAAACCGAACACCCGGCACAATCGGGCCACACGCTTTAAGACATTTATCACACTGGGAGATGAGACGATAAAATGCTGCTTCGTGGAACACAGTCGGTGGCTGACGTATAGACAATCGCACCCACTGTTGCACTTTTTCATCCGACTGAAATCGACGTCCATGCGTGTCTTTCTTCAGCTCGCCAAAGATGTGAAAATAACACGGTGAAAGATCCGGGTAGTACGGAAGATGTTGCGGTGTTTCCTAACCAAATCACTGAAGCGCAGCCTTCGTCCGGTTGGCAGTGTGGGGGTGGGTGTTATCGTGCAACGTGGTCATTCCGTCCGACAGCATTCCTGGGCATTTTGACTTTATGGCGTGTCGCAGTTTGTGCGGAGTGTCTTCATAGCGCTGCGAATTGATTGTGATTCCATGCTCGATGAATCTGACGAGCAGAGGACCCCAGCAGTCGAAAAAGGTCATCGTCACTTACCGGAAATTCTGTGAACAGCTTTGGATTTCTTTGGCGGAGTCATGTGAGATGTTTCACCTGTTGCCTTTGCCGTTTGCCCTTGGGCTGTCGGAATGCTGTTAGTCGGAATCATCGTGTTGCGCAATAACACCCGGCCCCACACTGCCAATCAGACGAAGGATATGCTTCAGTGAGTTGGTTTGGAAACAATGCAGCATGCTTTGTACAGCCCGGATTTTCATTGTGTGATATTCACACCTTTGGTGATCTTAAGAAAGGCACGCTTAGACATCGGTTTCAGTTGGATGAGGATGTGCGAGAGTGGGTGCGGTTGTGGCGCCGTCAGCATCTGACCGCGTTCTACGAAACATCAGTTGATCGTCTCGTATCCCAGTGGGATGAATGTCTTGACGTGTGTGGTGATTACTTTTGATTGAACCATTCCGTGGTCCCATTGTGGCAAATGTTCGGTTTTGTTTTGATTGCCCCTCATACATAAAAAAGTACATTGCCTCTGTAAAGGAAATCGCATACCAGACGCTGGTGATACCAGTTCTAGGATATTGTTTCAGCGTTAGGCGTTCTTATCAAGTAGGCACAACACAAGACCGGGACACCCCACACGAAAGTCTAACTACTTGGAGAACTTAAATAGGCAGGTTTGGAAGAAAAGCGACATTCTCGCCGAATCGTGTTGAATGAAGTTAGTGGACCAGTGCTGCTGGAAAACGCGGAGTCGTGCAACAATTCTCTTGTCACCATCGCAGTAACGGTTCAGATTTAAATAAGATAAAAAGTCTGAATCGGTGGGAAATACGCCGGTAATTTAGTTTAACCAAAGAAATGTCAGTCGAATTGTAGGTACCACTCTCGCCAGTTGAAAGGTACAATACTTCTGTAAATGAACCAATGGGTATAGTTTACGAAATGATCGCAAAATATGCTCACTATGTGCCCAAAATGCATGAACTTGTCATAAAATAATTAGGGAGAAAGTGCGTATGCTGCAAAATGAGAGTATTAAAACCTACGTTAACAGGTTACTGTTGTGAAATGGCAAGAGAGCCAACCCGGTATGAGAGGAAGCCGAAAGGCACGCGTTTTAGCTCACGCAGGTTGGCGTGAGGTCTGGAACAGGTCAAGGAAATTAGACTAGCAGAAAACGTACGTAGCTGCTGGAATACTTAACTTTAATCCATAATTGGTGAACATCGCTCTTGACGGTACATGTTTTACAGCATCAATAGTAACTGGTAATGGCGCCTTGCTAGGTCGTAGCAAATGACGTAGCTGAAGGCTATGCTAACTATCGTCTCGGCAAATGAGAGCGTATTTTGTCAGTGAACCATCGCTAGCAAAGTCGGTTGTACCACTGGGGCGAGTGCTAGGAAGTCTCTCTAGACCTGCCGTGTGGCGGCGCTCGGCCTGCAATCAACATTGACATTTATACAATAAATATTAATGTTGATTGCAGACCGAGCGCCGCCACACGGCAGGTCTAGAGAGACTTCCTAGCACTCGCCCCAGTGGTACAACCGACTTTGCTAGCGATGGTTCACTGACAAAATACGCTCTCATTTGCCGAGACGATAGTTAGCATAGCCTTCAGCTACGTCATTTGCTACGACCTAGCAAGGCGCCATTACCAGTTACTATTGATGTTGTAAAACATGTACCGTCAAGAGCTATGTTCACCAATTATGGATTAAAGTTAGTGGCGATAGTGGCGACACGCGGGTCCCACGTATACTAACGGACCGCGGCCGATTTAAAGGCTACCACCTAGCAAGTGTGGTGTCTGGCGGTGACACCACAGTTACATTGTAATTAAACACGCAAAAACCTTTTTTAGATACGGGATAATATTGGGTTACGACAGTCTGATGCCTTTGTATAAGTCTAGCGACTCGCTCCGGCTTCGCACGGGTAGCACTAAGATTCCACGGCCGGAAAATTTTTTTATAAAATCTAGTGATACACACAATCATTCCTCATGAACATTCCTATCTACTAGTGAAAACTGTACCAAAATTACTACAATAGTTTCTGAGGTTAGCCCTCAAAGCTCTCCGGATTTGCGCCAGCTGTCACTTTACTGCTTTTCCGGCCAGATACTGTTTCCCATCTACCTGACTAAAGGTCGGGACACACATGTCAGGACCGTGTCCGTGCCGAGACACGTCCGAGTATCGGCCGTCACCCGGACTACGAAATACAACATTAAAACAAATGCAGCGGGCCCCACTTGACCGGGCCGTGCACGGGGAACGTCAACGGGCCGGGGCCGGGCCGGGCGGGATTCGCCGTGTTTAAATTTTCACGTGACGGACACTGCCTGACGGTGGGGTTGTCTTGTGAGCTGTACAACTGCGCAAAACTGTTCTGTGTACAAAACATGGATGTGGAACGACTAATAGAGGAAGTTCGTAAGTTTCCTGTTCTTTACGATCAGGGAAGTGAAAATTACAGGAATATCGAGTACAAAGACAGAGTTTGGAAGACAATTGCAACAGATCTACAAGCCAAAGGTAAGATAAAAACTATACAAGTTTTAATACCCGAAAGATATTTATTTACTTTTTATTTTACAAACAGATGTTTGGTTTATGTCATCGTTATATCGCCAAGGCGACATGTTCTTGCCATTCCACAGTCCCTTGTGGAGAGTTCAGGAATTTTTTGAGTTGTTCTCGTACAGCAAATGCAGCATCTGTTGATCTCCCACGAATTCGAGGTAGGTTTCGAAGATTTGATGAACTTCCGGATCCCTCAGCAGTTTCCGTTTGATCCATCCTCTGTTCGGGCACCCTATAACCTTCCATTTTTCGAATAAAGTTGTACAGTACACACGCAGCCGTCACAATCATTGTAAGGTTATTAGGATCTCCCTGAAGGATTCTTCTAAATATTCGAAATTTCTGTTGCAATATACCGAATGCATTTTCGGATATTCTTCTTGCCCGACTCAAACGATAATTAAATATAGCCTTGTCATTTGTTAAGTTCCTGCCAGGATATGGTCGCATCAAGTATGTTTTGAGAGGGAAATCTTCATCGCCTACAATTACCATTGGAAGTTCAACATCAGTTCCGGGTAAAGTTTTACTCTTTGGGACGCTAAGCGTATTGTTTTCCAATGACTTTCCAAGATTTGAATTTACTAGAATGCCTCCATCAGAGTTTTTTCCGTACGCTCCCACGTCTATTGCAATAAAATTATAACATGGGTCAACCAGAGCAAGAAGCACAATGGAATATGTTTTTTTGTAATTCCAATAGAGACTTCCTGAGTTGTTTGGAGCCTGTATTGTTACGTGCTTTCCATCTAAAGATCCAATGCAGTTTGGAAACTGCCATTTTGTCCAAAACTCCTCAGCTATAGCATTCCATTTTTCTTCATTCGGCACAGGCATCACCTCTTCTAACAATAAATCGATAACTGTTCTAGAGGTGTCATGGACGATAGCTGCAACTGTGGATTTTCCCAACCTGTAGCTGAAGGAAATCGTTTTAAAGGAATCTCCTGTAGCAAGCAACCTGAAAAAAATTGAATGTATAAGATGAGAAATACTGTATAATCTATAAAATATTTGCAGCATTTTAAACATTGTAATATAAATACGCGATTTAAAATATTTTTGCTACAGGTGGAGTAGAGGAATGCAAAAAAAAAAAAATGGGCATCTGTTCGTGACCAACTAAGGAAGACCTTGCAGAAAAGGAAAACTGTTTCAGGACAAGCTGCTGTTCATCAACATAAATACAAGTATGAAGATCTCTTAACGTTCCTGCTACCTTACATGGTAGAACGAGAAACAGTTTCCAATGTTCCTTACACGCAAGACAATAATGAGCATAAACAAGAATCAAATACAGATTCCCAAGAGGAGCAGTCGATTGTTGAAAACGAAAAAGTGTCTATACAAGAAGACATTGCAGATGAAGAATGGATCATTAAAACCCAGGATAGTGAAACAGAGAATTTGATAGAGCGCACTCGGCATTCCCAGACGCCCTCAGCTCATTCGTCCGTCACTTCAAAGAAGAACACGTTTATGAAACCACCACTGAAACGAAAATTTCAGCGTGAGGTTAAACCACAAGAATCTGCATCAAGCCAGCTCATGGCTTAGATTTTGGCAGAAAAAAAAGCTGAAAAACAGAGAGATATACAAAACCCAGTTGATGCTTTTTTGGCTGGTATAGCACCAGCCCTAAAATCATTGCATCCACTACTGTTTCATCAAGCTAAAAGTAGGATTTTTTCAATTGTACAAGACTTTGAACTGAAGCAACTCATGAATGACGTATCAGTCCATCAATTCACTCCATCATCCTCAAATTCCTCAGCAAAATCTGTTTCAACACCATATCCTTCACCTGTGGGAAACGAGTCAACAGAACCTACACAGCAGCTTTTGGACCTGCAAAGGGATTCGCACAATTCGTATATAAATAACCAAAGCCATCATCCTCCAAGTTCCCCTGCATCCTCATCAGCTTCAGAAACTAATTCACTGAATAGTCCTCATTTGTTTTTCTTAGGGTAGTAGAAATTTAACTGTATTATTTACTAACTTATGTATTTATCTTTCAATTACTAAAGTAATAAAATAAAAATGCTGTCCTTAAAACTTCTTATTTATTTGTATTCTGTGTACTTTTCTTTAACCTACCGTAAAAAAACAGCCAGTCGTTCTTTGGGTGAAACTGATACTCTCCAGAACGTGTCATTTTTTCTCAGCCTTGGTTCTAGTTTCTTTAAAAGTTCACAGAAGGTGTACTGCGTGTTCCTAAAATATTCATAAAACTTAGTCTCATCATCTACGAGGTGAGAAAATAGTGTTCGAAACTCTCCCTGTACTGGTCTTGTTTTCCAGGCACTGTGGATCCATAATTTTCTTCTTCTTGTTTACCTTCGTTCGTTTTCCTCTTCGTCTAAAGCAAGTGCTATAAGTCCTAATTCACTATTACGAAAATTAGTGAACATGTTTTACAGCTTTCACAAACAGAAACACAGCTCACCGCGTCCGAGTCACTACAAGGAACAACAGAGACACGGACGTGCCCCGGTCATGTGTGGCCCCTGCAGGAACGGACCGGAGTACGGCCGTCACTCGTCCGGCGCTCGGCCCTGACACGGCCCGGAAGTGTGTGTCCCGACCTTAACTCGTACCCTCCATGGTTGCCACAACATGTCCCTCCATAGGCCACTTATATAGGTAAGCGATGAAAATACAGATGTTTCACATGCGTCATTACTTAGCAGAAATAAATTATATACACAAACCTTCCTCGTGAATCAGTCTGTCTTATAGCGAAAACCATACCAAAATCCTTGCCGTAGCTCTTGAGATTAGCCAAACACAGAAAGAGAAATCGCTCCAGCGGAATTTATAATATATGTAGGACAATAAACAGTTAGGAAAAGATACACGAGTAATAGGTGGGCGAAAGGCTAAAAGGCCCTTTGTCATAAATAGATTTTACAACTGCCGGTAAAGAAAAAAAGTAAACATAAAATACAGATAACATTACTTGAAGTGCACGAATTGGCGTTTAAAGTAGTTGTTGCTAACAGTTATGTTGCAAACCTCCAATGGTCGCTCATTTTTTAGAAATAACTGAATTATTAATTATTTTACCCATAATAGCTGTGGTTGAGGATTGAAACTGTGGATTAAATGATTGCCGGCCGGGATGGCCGAGCGGTTCTAGGCGCTACAGCCTGGAACCGCGCGACCGCTACGGTCGCAGGTTCGAATCCTGCCGCGGACATGGATATGTGTGATGTCCTTAGGTTAGTTAGGTTTAATTGGTTCTAGGTTCTAGGAGACTGATGACCTCAGAAGTTAAGTCCCACAGTGCTCAGAGCCATTTGAACGAGCTGATTAAATGATTTGAAGACTTACAGAAACCAGCCACACTCCCAAACACTGTTTATGCGGAGAGGCATTTCGGCCTTTCGCCCTTCTTACACTAGCTTAGTACAGGTTCATGTATGCCGTCATTCGATGTATGTGCAACTCTATTACGTGAACTTAAACTGGGTGAAACGTTGAAAAACGTGACTGGTGCTGTATTTCTCCAAGTAATTACTTATCCATCCCAGACATTTCACTGAAAGATCGATCATAGCCACAGTTGTAATGAAACGGCCTGGGGAAAAGTCAAGACAAATTATTTATCCTTATATTTTCTACTTTCGATGCTATAATCACCCGATAAGTTATACTTCAGTCTCAGTGGGAAGCTGTTTGGGATGATAGTTACGGTAACAATAATATTTATGTTAAACAACAAGAACGGAATTACGTAAATAAGTTAACACATTAAAAGAGAAAAGCTGGGTATACCTAACACAAACTGAATCCACCTTGCAATTTGCGACGCTTTTTGATAAGATTTCGGCGACAACTCTCCATCAGCTCTGGCTCGGTTTTGGCGCAAACGGCTTCCGGACGTTGATTCTGAGCCATTGTCTCTTAGCAAGCCCGTAGAACGTTGCTGGCTAATGGAAGCTCACTTCACAGCACGCGGATGCTGTTTCATTCGACTTCTCGCTGCTAAACGCGAGTCACACCTTGATTCCAGTTGGCCGAGGACGAGAGCAGATCACTCTCCTTGTTTTAGACGTCTTTCAGAGACATTAGAAAGACATCAAACTCTGCCGGTGTACATGAACACTTTCCTGACTTGGCCCTGCGCTCTGGATGCTAAACGAATCATAGCGAACGAGACAGAATACATAATTTATAGGGTAATTGGACGTGTTAAGCTTTGTTTACGATACGTATTGCTACATGCATATTAGAATATTAAAACAACAAGACGACGTGATTTACAGTAAAGTAGAACACACTTAGGCCTACACTAGTTAGTAATATCTGTATTGTGATCTTAGTTGGCGACTTACGAGAACTACAACATTTACTGATCCATTGCTAACTCTGGAGGAGAAAACTGTGCTCCACAACTTCTCTCACCTCTTATTTTCTGCCCCAGCAAAGTCGTTTGGTGATCAGTGAGCAACAGATGCGGCAGAACAGAGAAGCAGCTCACTGTCTTGACAACTGAGCAGATACAACTTACTCTTATGAATTTTGAACTGCTGTAGATTATTGCCGTCTAGATTCATCCTCATTTCGTGATATTTTGCCCAACTGGTTTATTGTCAACCCCACACAATTCCTGAAATTACAGAGATTGTGTATTAATCGCGTAGGGTCTCATAGGGCAAGTATTTCCTTTCTGTTTCACAGCCAAGTTTTTAAGATGAATAGACGTTCTGACATTTGACTTTTCTCTTACAGACAAAGCTCCTGCTAGCAGTTGTCCTCGAAAAGAAGATCCGGCCAGAATAACTGCCGTAATCCAGAGTAGAAATTTAAAGGCTTACGCTCTAAGCAGACAGGTAAGTTTGCATGTATATTCACTCAGCGATGACGGCAGTGATAATGTATTTGCACTTTACCCAGTTTATTTCCTTTAGTTTATTTTCTCGTTAATCAGTTTTCAATAGACCCCATGACGTCCTCAGTTTCTTGCTGTCCTGCGCCTATCGCTTCAACTTTGTGCACTTAAAACATCAAACTCTCCCGTACACTATGATACATATTTCGATGCTTGTGTACTCTATCAGTTCTTTGTCTTCCGCTACCCTTCCACTACATTGTTTCCATTTCAACAACTGAGAGTTTCAGTACTTTTAGTTACTTTTCCTGCTGATCTGGCCGTTCTCCTCACGTTGGTTTCCATAGACTTCTCCCCTAGACTATTTTCTCTAATATTCAGGGTGATTCAGGTAAGCTGATCATCTCAATATAGATGTTGCACCTTGATATCACACAGATGAAATGTGAGAAAGTCCTCACTAAACAACATATATTCTCTTGACATTCCAATGGAAAGATGGCGGATAGAAAAAGTAAGTAAAGTGTTTATTATGTCAAAAGTAATCATCATCATTGTTAATACATTTATCCCACCGTGAGACAAGACGCTTCATGGCAAAAGTCTGCGGCTCCCTACGGAAATATGATTGTACACAGGCGTGCGAATCAAATCGAACACAGGAATGTCTTTCTTCAGGGCTGTAAAAATGTGGGAAGCGCATGGTGAGAGATCAGCACTTTATGGAGGATGTGCAAGGGCTCACGGTGAAAGCGCTGCAGCGTAATCGAAATTGTCCTAGCAACATGTGAGCGGGAAACATGGTTCCGTTCCCGGGTTCGATTCCAGGCGGGGTCAGGGATTTTCTCTGCCTCGTGATGACTGGGTGTTGTGTGATGTCCTTAGGTTAGTTAGGTTTAAGTAGTTCTAAGTTCTAGGGGACTGATGACCATAGCTGTTAAGTCCCATAGTGCTCAGAGCCATTTGAACATTTGAACATGGTTCCGCACGCAACCGCAAACATTTTTCCACAAGTGCATTGACCGTCTTGTCTCACAGTGGGATAATTTTGAAATAATAAACAGTTAACTTAATTTTTTTGATCTTTCTCGTTTTCATTTGACTGCCGTTTACAATTACAGAAATATCGGTAACAAGTCCGTTTTCTTTTTAATGGAGCCGTAGTAATTCCTGCTGACGGTGTCGCAGATCTGAAATAAATTAATTCAACGGCGTTTCAGTTTCTGACTACAGTACCCAAAGTACTTTATAACCTACTAGTGGCAAACATCGATAAATGAATAAAAATTGTTTACTGATACTGAAATTATTATTGCACCGTTGAGTGTATAGACCTGGATAAGGTTTCAGACTGGGGCGAAGACTGGCAGCTTGCTTTAAATGTTCTGAAATGCAAAACTGTACCCTTTGCGTTATGCATCATTACAGTAACCGATGAGCCAAAACCGGGATCAGTCAACTCAAACAAATACTTGGGTGCAAAAATTTTTAGAGACATGAAATGGAATGATCAGTTATTGTCAGTCCTAGGTAAATCAAGTGGCAGACCCCGATTCTGTCTGTTAACAAAGGAGACTGTTTACAAAACTCTCTTGTGGCCCATCCTGGAATATTACTCAAGCGTTTGGGATGAGTACTGAATAGGACTAACAAGCAGTATGAAGCGTATACAAAGAAGGGCAGCACATCTGATCACGAGTGTGTGATTATATATGTATATATATAGATAGATAGAGAGAGAGAGAGAGAGAGAGAGAGAGAGAGAGAGAGAGAGAGAGAGAGAGAGAGAGAGAGACCCAGGGGACAATCACTTAAATGTCGAAACACCTGACCTGGCAGGTGTTTGAAAATGTCTGCAAAACATCCCACGAAAGCCCCAAGAATCAGAATTAACTGCGGAACCTAGCAACAAGATTAGGCTAGTTACAGCTAG
Source organism: Schistocerca serialis cubense (assembly GCF_023864345.2). NCBI lineage: Eukaryota > Metazoa > Arthropoda > Insecta > Orthoptera > Acrididae > Schistocerca > Schistocerca serialis. Next base: position 980,579,397 of record NC_064639.1, on the reverse strand, counting down.
CTCAGAGTCGTTTAAGAAGTCGTTATTGCAGCGCTCCATGCGCGAATGATACGGGACGAAACTCTAATACGTAGATAAGGCATTGGCCCCCCTTTGGCACTTACACAAGCAGTTATTCGGCTTGGCACTGACTGACAGACATATTGAACGTCCTGAGTGATACCATGCCAAATTCTGTCCAACTGGCACATCAGATCGACAAAATTCCTAGATGGCTGGAGGCCCCTCCCCATAATGCTCCAAACTTTCTCAACTGAGGAGAGATCCAGCGAACTTGCTGGTCAAGGAAGTATTTGGCTAGCACGGAGATAAGTAGTAGAAATTCTCGCCGTGTACGGGTGGGCATTGTCTTGCAAAAAATGTAAGCTCAGGTTGGCTTGCCATGGAGGGCAACAAAATGGGGTGTAGAATATCATAGACGTACCGCTGTGCCGTAAGCATGGCGCGGATGACAACCAAAGGGACCCTGTTGTGAAAGGAAATGGTATTCCAGACTGTCACTGCTGCATGTCAGACCGTATGGTGGGCGACAGTCAGGATGGTATCTCATCGCACTCCGGGGCGCCTCCACACACGTATTTGGGCTGGAATCTCATTAACTAGATTAAAACTGTCTTTAGTGATGAGTCCCGCTTCGAAATGAGCCCCGATGACAAGCGAAGGTGCGTCTGGAGACACCCCGGTCAGCGGTTGATACCAACCTGACTGTTGCCCGCTATACGACCTGCATTTCAAAGCAGAACCCCTTTGGTTATCATTCGCCCCATCATTACAGCACAGCGGTACGTTGACGACATTATATGTCCCGTTTTATTCCCTTCATGGCAAGCCATCCTGAGCTTACATTTCTGTAAGACAGTGCCCGTCCGTACACGGCGAGGGTTACAACTGCTTACCAAACCCTACCTTGGTCAGGAGGTCGCCGGATCTGTCCCAATCTGACAACGTTTGAATCATCATGGTGAGGGCCCTACAACCAGGTTGGGATTTTGACGACCTAACACAACAGTTGGACAGAATTCGGCTCGATATCGCTCAGGAGGACATCCAAAAACTCCATCAATCAGTGCCAAGCTGAATAGTTGCTTGCACAAAGTCCAGAGGTGGACCAACGTTTTACTGACTTGCTCAGTGTGTGAGGCTCTTTCTTTTGAATAAATCACCCAATTTTTCTGAAATTTAAATCATTTGTTTGTTTGTACAGGGTGACATACGGGAGACGGGCGGTTTTGAACTGCGTAATACTGAGGGCGTGGTGGTGGGAGGTGGTCGTGGTGGGGATAGTTCTGATCCACACAAGACGCCATTTCATTTACTCAGTCACTATGGAGCAGAGGGACTTGCAACGTCGAGTGTTGGTCTATGACAGTTTCGTGAAAAGTGGTGAGTCTATTATTGCTACGCAGCGATTGTTTCGTGCGTGGTTTAATGTCTGTCGACATGGAGCTGTTCCGAGCCGTAACACAATCCTCAGATGGGTGGAAAACTTCAGAGCAACTGGAAACATACTGGATAAGAAGCATCCTGGCCTGAGACGCAGAGTAACGACACCAGAAAATGTTGAAAGGGTAAGGCAAGCGGCAGTCAGAAACCCAGGACGGTCAGCTAGACGTCATGCTAGTGAGTTACGAATCAATCGTGAATCGGTTAGACGAATTTTGCATAATGAATTAAAATTCCATCCCTACAAAATTCTCATTGTCCAACAACTTAAGGAAACTGATTTTGCTGTACGAGAAGACTTCGATTACAGAATGCAAGTGATTTCGGGATCGAATGAAAATGAAATTTTACTGATGAGCGATGAAGCTCATTTTCATTTAAACGCCGGCCGGTGTGGCCGTGCGGTTCTAGGCGCTTCAGTCTGGAACCGCGCGACCGCTACGGTCGCAGGTTCGAATCCTGCCTCGGGCATGGATGTGTGTGATGTCCTTAGGTTAGTTAGGTTTAAGTAGTTCTACGATCTAGGGGACTGATGACCACAGATGTTGAGTCCCATATTGCTCAGAGCCATTTGAACCATTTTTTCATTTAAACGGAACCGTGAATAAGTAAAACCTACGTTACTGGGCTCCAGAGGATCCACACCTTATCCACCAGCGTCCTCTACACTCAGAAAAAATAAGTCTGGTGTGCTCTTGGCTCTGTTGGCATTATTGGACTTTATTTTTTGAAGAGAACGGGGTCACAGTTGTTCTTAATTCGGTTCGTTACATTCGTATAATTGAAACATTCTTGAAACCAGAACTAAGAAGACGACGAATTCCAGCAGGATGGGGCAAACTTCGCACACTGCAAACACTTCAATGACAGTTCTTAGGCGCATGTTTCCTGGCCGGATTATCTCACCTTTTGGCAATGTTCCTTGGCCTCCCAGGTCTCCCAACTTGTCATTATGCGACTTTTTTCTGTGGAGGTACCTTAAGAACTGTGTCTATAACCAGAAACCACGAAATTTGGACGAGTTGAAGAATGCAATCATTCAAGAAATTGCTGCCATCCCTGCAGAGATTTTAGTCCGTGTGATGGAGGAATTTGAGAAGAGACTTAAGTCCTGCATTCAAAATGATGGACATCACCTTGAGGACATTATTTTTCACAAATAACTTTGTTAACTAAAATGGCAAATAATGAGGAGCTTTGATTTTGTGTAAATAAGCATGCATTAATTTTAAAGTTGGCTGAGTATTATTTCATTAAAAACCGTCCGTCTCCTGTGTGTCACCCTGTACATGCAGATCACATCTACTGATTTCCGTCCCAATCGAATAATTCCTTCGTGGTGCGTCGTTTGCATAGTGTAATCGCACTGATGAATTTTTCTCGGGTTATCATCTACCCCGAGAAGAAGTCGTCATCGAGATTCGTCGAGAAAGTCTGAATTCGCATGTACTTGCACTGTTCTGTAACTGGCATTTGTCTCTATTCGCGAGATTTTCTGTATCGTTCTCCCTCTATTAAACCTTCACGCCTACGGTCCGCAGATCCTTACTCAGATCACGTCGATGTTGCCTTGTCACCTGTATATGATTGTCGCTTGTCTGTCTCTAGCATTCGCTGCCACGGTACTGAGGTTCGCCTCTGGGTGCCAGTATAACATCGGCTGAGCTTACACAGTCACGTGCCACTCCATGTCAAGCCTGACTGAAAAGGCCACACACGACCACCTCTCGTCTTGCAACGTCGCATCGGCAAATACAAGCCGGAGGATGCACCGTTCCGTAATGGGCTGGTTGCTGCAATGTTGCTACATTGCGCTGCCTCCAATGGCGCCTTGTGGCTGATCACAGAATGTTTTGGTTTAACTACGCCGACATACTGTCAAACAGAGCTCGCAAAACACTGCAGTTCATACGACTCGACAAGAAAACAGTAAACCGAGTAAGCTTTCTTCTTTGTAGATACCGCACTCAGTCATAGAGGAGTAGAACGCGCCTTGTCTTTCCTGGTCAGCATAGTATTAGTTTCAAACTCAGATTTATTTCTTATGATATGTTTACCTACTAGAAAGTTTTTGATAAAAGTGATAGTAATACCCACTTAGGTCTCGACAAAATTTTTATTTACTCGATTTAGGCCTCAGGTGGGACTGACGAATGACATCAAAAAGGTGCAAAGAAGGGCACCTCGTTTTGTATTATCGCGAAATAGGGGAGATAGTGCCACAGACATGATACATGAATTGGAGTGGCAATCACAAAAACTAAGGCTTTTTTTGTTGCGACGGAATCTTCTCATGAAATTTCAATCACCAGTTTTCTCCTCCGATTGTGAAAACATTCTGTTGGCACCCACCTACATAGGGAGAAATGGTCATCACGATAAAAAAAAAGAGAAATCAGGGCTCGCACAGAAAAATTTAAGTGCTCGTTTTTCCCGCTCGCCATTCGAGAGTGGAGCGGTAGAGAGACAGCTTGAAGGTGGTTCATTGAACCCTGTGCCGGGCACTTTATTGTGAATAGCAGAGAAATCACGTAGATGTAGATGTAGGTGTAGGCCTTCTATTGTCCACGAAAGTAACTGCTTGTGATTTTTCATTCGGTAAGAGTGCAGTTGTTTCCAAACTTCAAACCACCTTGCTCCAGTTTTCTTATCGACTTTCTCTGGAGATAGGAATCTAAAACCTTCTTTCTGTTCAGAATTTCAAGTTCCTCAGTCTTCATCTCTTTCCGGTCACTACCGATTTAATGGAGCACCTTGCACTAGGCAGATATGATCCGGCTGACATCTCAAAAAATTCTCTTGGATATTCTGTTTTTATTCATTCGAACCAGATGGTCGTAAATTATCATTCTCTATTTCCTCAGACAGGCATTGAGCTGCGTGTAATATTTTCGTATTATTACTCTAGAAAGCAGGTGTTGACAGATGTGAAAATTACCGAACTATCAGTTTAATAAGTCACGGCTGCAAAATACTAACACGAATTCTTTACAGACGAATGGAAAAACTGGTAGAAGCCGACCTCGGGGAAGATCAGTATGGATTCCGTAGAAATATTGGAACACGTGAGGCAATACTGACCCTATGACCTATCTTAGAAGCTAGATTAAGAAAAGGCAAACCTACGTTTCTAGCATTTGTAGACTTAGAGAAAGCTTTTGACAATGTTGACTGGAATACTCTTTCAAATTCGGAAGGTAGCAGCGGTAAAATACAGGCAGCGAAAGGCTATTTTCAATTTGTACAGAAAACAGATGGCAGTTATTAGAGTCGAGGGGCATGAAAGGGAAGCAGTGGTTGGGAAGGGAGTGAGACAGGGTTGTAGCCTCTCCCCGTTGTTATTCAATCTGTATATTGAGCAAGCAGTAAAGGAAACAAAAGAAAAATTCGGAGTGGGTATTAAAATCCACGGAGAAGAAATTAAAACTTTGAGGTTCACTGATGACATTGTAGTTCTGTTAGATACAGCAAAGGACCTGGAAGAGCAGCTGAACGGCATAGACAGTGTCTTGAAAGGAGGATATAAGATGAACATCAACAAAAGCAAAACGAGGATAGGGGAATGTAGTCGAACTAAGTCGCGTGATGCTGAGGGAATTAGATTAGGAAATGAGACACTTAAAGTAGTAAAGGAGTTTTGCTATTTGGGGAGCAAAATAACTGATGATGGTCGAAGTAGAGAGGATATAAAATGTAGACTGGCAATGGCAAGGAAAGCGTTTCTGAAGAAGAGAAATTTGTTAACATCGAGTATAGATTTAAGTGTCAGGAAGTCGTTTCTGAAAGTATTTGTATGGAGTGTAGCCATGTATGGAAGTGAAACGTGGACGATAAATAGTTAAGACAAGAAGAGAATAGAAGCTTTCGAAATGTGGTGCTACAGAAGAATGCTGAAGATTAGATGGGTAGATCACGTAACTGAGGAGGTATTGAATAGAATAGGAGAGAAGAGGAGTTTGTGGCAAAACTTGACAAGAAGAAGGGACCGGTTTGTAGGACATGTTCTGAGGCATCAAGGGATCATAAATTTAGCATTGGAGGGCAGCGTGGAGGGTAAAAATCGTAGAGGGAGACCAAGAGATGAATACACTAAGCAGATTCAGAGGGATGTAGGTTGCAGTAGGTAGTGGGAGATGAAGCAGCTTACACAGGATAGAGTAGCATGGAGAGCTGCATCAAACCAGTCTCAGGACTGAAGACCACAACAACAACACTACCATAATGCTGTAACTTTACTTGAGAGAAGTCAACTGATAGGTCATCGCCATCTCCCTTGCCTTGAGTTCATTAGCCTGCCTGTAAAGTCGGCCTCTGTATTACCTCACACGTTTATTTAAATTTATTGATTCTCTTTTTATCTGTGTGCATGAAAATTAGAAAGTCTTCTATATTTTTCATATGTTCTGTTTTCGCCTAAGACACTTGAAGACCTGGTTTTTCCTCCAATTCTTTTGGAAATATTGATTTTTTTTGTTACTATTGCTGTGTCTTCGAATGCTACTGTAAGAACAACCTTGGCTTGTTGGTGGGCCCACACGTTTCGAGTACGCTGCAAAAGTTTCGCCAGGAGGCCCTGACACATCATCCATACAATCACGATCTCTCCCCATTCGATTTCCATATTTATGGTGCCCTGAAGAAAGGCGTTTGTGACCGTCGACTTCCATCGGACCAAGAGGTGCGTACCTGGACGCAGTCATGGTTCCGTGGACAGCCACAAACATTTGTCCAAAAAGGCACTGACCATCTCTTCTCACAGTGGGACAAATGTATTAACAGTCATGGTGATTAAGTTTGAAATAATAAACAATTTACTTTTAATCCATCTGTCTCGTTTTTATTTGTTTGCCTGAGTTCGAAACGCGTTCTCTATGCTGTTCGTAGTAGCTTAACTGCAATCTTATTTTCTTATTCATTGTTAAACCTACTCCTCCATTACCCTTATGTGATTCTATATTTATAACGCTGTATGCATGTGGCCAGAAATGCTGTTCTTCGTGCCACGGCACTTCGCTAATTCCCATTATATCTAACTTCGACTTATCAATTACTCTTATCAACTTCTGTGACCTACCCAACTAAGGGATCGAACATTCTACGCTCTGGTCCATAAAATACCAGATTTGTTTCTTTTGGTAACGACATACTCCCGAGTAGTCCCCGCCCAGAGATCCGAATGCGGGACTATTTCTCTTTCGGAATAATTTACCCAAGAGGATGCCATCATTAAACCGTACGGTAGTGCCACATGTCGTCGGGAGATATAACGGCTGTAGTTTCCCGTTGCTTTCTGCTGTTCGCAGTACCAACACTACAAGGCAATGTTGGCTCAAATGGTTCAAATGGCTCTGAGCACTATGGGACTTAACGTCTGAGGTCATCAGTCCCCTAGAACTTAGAACTACTTAAACCTAACTAACCTAAGAACATCACATACATCCATACCCGAGGCAGTATTCGAACCTGCGACCGTAGCGGTCGCGCGGTTCCAGACTGTAGCGCCTAGAACCGCTCAGCTATTCCGGCCGGCGCAATGTTGGTCAAACGTTACAAGGCTACATCAGCACATCGGCGCGCCTGTTGCCCCTGCAACTACTAAAAAGGTTCCGGTTTGAATGTAGGCGAGATATGTTACTTTGTCCTCTCCTAAAATTTGTGTCTCCTAAAATTTGTGTTTGTGGATGTTTTAATGGCTATTTCATTATGGGACACACGACCTCCCTCCAATATTTAAACAATTAATTATTGTAAGTTTAAATTAACCAATGCGGAGATAGGAAATCACGGGAGCAACTGAAATAGCACATCGCTTCACTGCAATTTGCGTTTATTGTAACACTTAATAACAGACCAAAAAAATGTCGCGGGTTACACTTGACAGATAATAGCACTAGAATAATAACAAACACTTGATTCAGTTTTCTGCACTTTAACTAAAGTTCAACAGGGGAACACACTTTAAGTTCTCCCATTAATATAAATATGCGCGTAGGCGCGTTTAAGAACTGGTTATGAAACAGTCATTTATAACATCAAGGTAGGCACACTCCATGTAAAGAGAAAATAATTAGCAAGTTTACACATTGTCTAGCACATTAAAATGAATAACAGGAAAGTGCACCGTCCACAACACCTTACGGCGACAGTTAACCTCCAATAAGTTCCTTTCTTCACAATATGACGTTAAGTACAGCTCAATAGTAATAAAAAAATTTACATTCCACCTATAAATGCGCGTATAATATATATATATATATATATATATATATATATATATATATAATATATACGCGCATAAGTACAATTAAAAACTTGTGGAAAAACAAATTGGAATGGCTACCTGAAGCAACAAATTAAGAATAGCATGCTTGTAGATTGACTAGAATAAAGGAATAAGTAACACATACACGGTTTCTGACGGCCGACAAACTGTGTTGGGCTACTGACCGGTGATTAATTTAAAATAGCCAAAACATACGCTAACCAGGTTAGCGGCGTATTTAAAGACAAGCGTCGAACAAGGACCGTGGTCAGAAGGTAATCAAAACTAGCAGGATTCCCTTACACGGCAGTCGTGCCAACACATCCATTCATACGCCAGAATCAACTAGCGCAACATAAATCATAGACACATTTCAGATAATATTTTAAAACAACATACTTAAATACCTTTGTTTACCACAAGCCTTAATTAGTTAAAAAGTTAGGCTCTGTTATAGAAGCCTCGCAAATGACGTAGGAAGTTAAGGTCTACAATTCTAAAAAATGGTTCAAATGGCTCTGAGCACTATGGGACCGGTGTGGCCGAGCGATTCTAGGCGCTTCAGTCTGGAACCGCGCGACCGCTGCGGTCGCAGGTTCGAATCCTGCCTCGGGCATGGATGTGTGTGATGTCCTTAGGTTAGTTAGCTTTAAGTAGTTCTAAGTTCTAGGGGACTGATAACCTTAGATGTTAAGTCCCATATCGCTAAGAGCCATTTGAACCATTTGAACATCACACAAATCCATGCCCGAGGCAGGATTAGAACCTGCGTCCGTAGCGGTCGTGCTGCTTCAGACTGTAGCGCCTAGAACCGCTCGGCCACATCGGCCGGCTCTACAATTCTACTTTGCCATTTAACACGCGTCCTGACGAGGAAAAGGAAGAATCGAGCTAATTAATTGAAAGTCACTACTTGGATCCAGTATTTGACGATGCGCTCAAAATCAACAGACGAAGGTGAGAGTCAAGTTTACACTCGCAAACAGCACACGCAGAACACGAGCATAAGGTGAACATTAAATAAGCTGCTCCTTTTTCAATCATTTACACACCGACGAAACACATAATCTTCGCCGAATTACTGTAGACGACGGAATGCCCAGTTGCTTGCAAATAACGCAAAATAATGGTCAAAACATCTTACTATAAGTCCGACGACATCCGTAGGACAGGAGTGTCAATCAGCAACCAGGCCTCATCCCCTTTGATCCACCTGCGACCAAGGCAGTAACATTGGCTCCTATCACGGCCTTAACAATGCATCACACCTGACACGAGTCACGCCAAACATCAACAAAACGGCGTGGGCTCCTGTAGGCTCCCGGACGTCCGCAGTTAAGAGTTCCTCCTCCAGGCCGACGCACTCTTGCAAACACGGGAGGCAGCCGGCCGCAGCTAGAGAGCCTGTATAGGGAGAGAGTGGCCAACCGGACGATACGGCAGCCATTTTTCTGCCAAACTGCGGCCGGGACTTTTGAATGGCCAGTAGTGGAGTACACACTCACCGAATCAAAAGCACAAGACAATATGGCGAAATCATTCGTTACATGCCTTTCTTTATAGCTATAATATACTCATAGTAGCCTACTACGTACAGCACAGGAAAATTTGATACAGTGGCTGTAAAAATTATTCGTTACTTGCATTTATCTCCTTTAAAGTTCGTTTACTAGACATATTGCACTGAATGTAACGTAAATAAAAAAATATAGTGAATAGCATTTGTTTTGTATCGGAAGTGCATAACGCCAAAGATTTAACGTACCTGTATTACGTCAGATGAATGAAAGTCGTAAGCAGTTGTTTACTTGTGACATGCAAAAAGTATGAGACGTACTGGTACTTCTTGTCACGTCTTCAAACTTTTTGCATGTCACAAGTAAACAACTGCTTACAACTTTAGATAACAAACGAAAAAGATTACAAAACTCAGGTAATGTTAAATGTAGGCTACTGTAATAAAGACCAAATATAACAAGAAAACTACCGTATCCCTTCTACCCCACAGTAAGTAGGCCTATTAAAAACTGTCTTCAAGAGTACCTACAGTTATTTACTACGAATAATGTTTCAGCAACGACGACAACTGCGGAAAACGTGCTTAAAACTTGCCTGCGTCAACAGTCAGCCAATAATACTGACTTACTTCGCATAGATAAGAGTACTTGGTTGGTTTCCACAAGACTCCTGTTTGATTTATGTCAGCCCTGTTGACTGCGACTGCCCATTGCTTTCGTCTTTCTTCATTGCGGGGAAATGCTAACATGCGAAATCCACCTTCGCCTCTATTGGAACAACCAAATGCAGCACAACCTGGCATCGTTTACGAACGTCTGCAGAGCGAATTACAGATGTCAAAAACAATACTGTACAATTACTAACGTGTTTACTTCAAACATGTAGGCCTACCGACTTCATCACCAAACGCTTCATTATTTCAACTCGTATTTAAGATCGCAAACGCTAATTACGTACTAAAAACGATATACAACTAAAACGAACATGCATGTACAACGCATAACAAGTCTCTCAATAATTCAAACACCTTTTAATCGTTTCCAAAAGTCCTCTGAACTTCAATTCAACTCAAAATCACGGCGAACGTAGGAAGCGCGAGAGACGTTTGGCAGAAAACTGGCGCCAAAGCTAATCAACCAATCACGGGCAACTTCACCTATGGCCACTCTCCCTGTATACAGGCTCTCTAGCCGCAGCAACGTCACAGCGCCCTCTGGCTAGGGGAAGGAAACAGCAGAGCGCGAAGCGGGAATTCCAAAAGGAACGCGCTACAGACAAGGAGGAAACGCGGAGAAACAACCGTGACATTTCGCCACGGTTCACATTACTTGTAAAATTTAAAGCGAAAGGCATGGGGTGCATGCAGTATATAATTAATGCATGAATAATTAACCTATGTCACTAACAAATTTATTGCGCTGCAAATGATATGAACTGTTGTGTTATTTTTCTCAAAAGAAAGCTACTATTTTCTATTGCATGCGTCCCACATCTTTCGCTTTAAATTTAGAAGTACTGTTATAGCTGTTAAAAATGCACGGACACACAGTTTGAGGACTATGTATGGGGTTAGGAACCTGTATGGGATCTCCGGGAGGGGACTGCCAAGACGGAGGTGACCGTGAGAAAAAGACTGAATAACCAACGAAACTATAACGTCCTACAAGTCGCGGCGTGGACTGTCAGAAGTTTGAACGTGGTAAGGAAGCTAGAAAATCTGAAAAGGGTATGCTAAGGCTGAATGTAGATATATTGAAGTGAAATGGAAGGAATATAAGGATTTCTGGTCACAACGAGCATAGGGTAATATCAGCAGCGGCAGAAAATGATATAATGGGAGTAGGATTCGTTATGGATACGAAGGTAGGACAGAGACTGCGTTACTGCGAAGAATTCAGTGATAGGGTTATTCTCATCAGAATCGACAGCAAACCAACACCGACAACAGTAGTTCAGGTGTACATGACAACGTCGCAAGCAGAAGATGAACAGAACAGAGAAATTATATGAAGATATTGAACGGGTAATTCAGTGCTTAAAGGGATACGAAAACCTAATAGTAATGGGGGATTGGAATGTGGTCGCAAGGAAGAGAGTATAGAAAAAGGTAATAATACCCTCTTCGAGAATCACAAGAGAAGAGGGTATACTTGGAAAAGACCGGGAGATACGGGAAGATTTTAGTTAGATTACTTCAAGGTGATGCAGAGCTTCCGAAATGAGATATTTGATTGTAAGGCGTACCCAGGAACAGATACAGACTCGGATCACAGTTTAGTAATGGTGATGAGTAGGCTGCAGTTTGAGACACTAGTCAATAAGAATCAGTGCGCAAATGAGTGGGATACGGAAGCACTAATAAATGAAGAGATACGATTGAAGTTCTCTGAGGCTATAGAGACTGCGATAATGAAGGGCTCAGTAGGCAGAGCCGTTGAAGAGAAATGGACATCTCTAAAGATGGCAATCACAGAAGTTGGAAAGAAAACCGTAGGTACAAGGAAGACAACAGCGAAGAAACATGGATAACACATGAAAAACTGCAGCTGATCGGCGAAAGAACGAAATACAAAAATGTTCTGGGAAATTCAAGAATACAGAAATACAAGGCGCTTAGGAACAAAGTAAACAGGAAGTGCAGGAAAGTTAGGGTGAAATGGCTGCATGAAAAATGTGAAGAAATCGAAAAAGAAATGATTCTCGAAAGAACGGATTCAGCATATAGAAATGTCAAAGCAAGCTTCGGTGAAATTAAAAGCAAAGGCGGTAACATTAAGAGTTCAGTGGGAATTCCACTGTTAAATGCAGAGGAGAGAGTAGGTAAGTGGAAAGAGTACACTGAAGACCTCTACGAGGCGGAAGATTTGTTTGATGAGGTGATAGAAGAAGAAACAGGAATCGACAGGGAAGAGATAGGGGATCCAGTATTAGAAACAGAATTTGAAAGAGCTTTGGAAAACTTAAATCAGAAAGATCAAAAGGGATAGCTAACATTCCATCGGAATGTCTAAAATCATTGGGGAAAGTGTCAACAAAACGACTACTTACTTTGGCGTGTAGAACATATGAAACCGGCGGTACACCATCAGACTTTCGGAAAAACATCACCCACAAAATTCCGAAGACAGCAAGAGCCGACAATTGCTAGAACTATCGCACGATCGGCTTAACATCTCATGCATCCAAGATGCTGACAAGAATAATATACATATGAATGGAATGAAAAATGAGGGTGTATTATATGACGATCAGTTTGGCTTTATGAAAGGTAAAGGCACCAGAGAGGCAGTCCTGACTTTGCGGTTGATAACGGAAACAGGTGAAGAAAAATCGAGACACGTTCATAGGATTTTTTGACCTGGAAAAAGCGTTCGACAATGTAAAATGGTTCAAGATCTCCGAAATTTTGAGAAAAATAGGGGTAAGCTATAAGTAAAGACGGAGAATATACAATATGTGCAAGATCGAAGGGGGAACAGTAAGACTGGAAAACCAAGAACGAATTGCTCAGATTAAGAAGGGTGTAAGACAGGGATGTAGTCTTTCGCCCCTAGCCGGCCGCGGTGGTCTAGTGGTTCTAGGCGCGCAGTCCGGAACCACGGGACTGCTACGGTCGCAGGTTCGAATCCTGCCTCGGGCATGGATGTGTGTGATGTCTTTAGGTTAGTTAGGTTTAAGTAGTTCTAAGTTCTAGGGGACTGATGACCACAGAAGTTAAGTCCCATAGTGCTCAGAGCCATTTGAACCATTTTTCTTTCGCCCCTACTGTTTAATATATACATCGAAGAAGCAACGAGAGCAATAAAAGAAAGGTTCAAGATCGGGATTAAAATTCACGATGAAATGACATCAATGATAAGATTCGCTGATGACATTACCATCCTGAATGAAAGTGCAAAAGAATTGCAAGATGTGTTGAATGGAATGAGCAGTCTAATGAGTACAGAATATGGATTGGAAGTAAATAGAAGAAATACGAAGTAATGAGAGGTAGGAGAAATAAGAACAGCGAGAAACTTAACATGAGGATCACGAAGCAAATGAAGTTAAGGATTTTGCTACCTAGGCAGCAAAATAACCCATGACTGACGGAGCAAGAAGAACATAAAAAGCACACTAGCTCTGGCAAAAAGAGTATTTCTGGCCAAGAGAAGTCTACTAGTAGCGAATATAGGTCTTAATCTGAGGAAGAAAACTCTGGGAATGTACGTTTGGCGCATGTGGCAGTGAAACGTGGATTGTGGGAAGAGAATCGAAGCATTTGAGCTTTGGTGCTACAGAATCATGTTGAAAATTAGGTCGTGTGATAAGGTAAGAAATGAGGAGGCCCGCCGCAGAATCGGCGAGGAAAGGAAAACACTGACAAGAAGAAGGGACAGGATGATAGGACATCTACTAAGGCATCAGGGGATAACTTCCATGGTACTAGAGGGAGCTGTAGAAGGTAAAAACTACAGAGGAAGAGAGAGATTGGAATATAGCCAGCAAATAATTGAGGACGCATGTTGCAATTGCTACTCTGAGAGGAAAAGGAGGAAAAGGAATTCGTGGCGTTCACCTCAAACTAGTCAGAAGACTAATAACTATAAAAATGAAAAAAAGTAAAAAAGAAAATAGAAAATTATTCTATATGTTTAATCGGTTTAAAAATTATTACATTTAAGTTTTTATCTTAATAATTATTTTTTTCTTTTTAGATTTGTGTGTGTGAAATTTTTCAATTGTTTCCGAACATTTTGATGAGATTACAACAGACAAGTGGTAAATTTCAGGTTTATTTCAGTTTCTCTTCCCCTGAATCAACTGCTATTACTTCCTCCTTCGTACATTTTGCGAAATGACCGTGAAGGTAAAAATTAGAAAGAATAGAATTCACATTGAGGCTTATCGCAGCGTTCTTACCGCGAACATGCGCGACTGGAACAGGAGAAGGGAGAAATAGCAGTGTTACACAAGGTACCCTCCGCCACACACCGGACAAGAAAGCGAAATAATATTACATTGTCATCCAGTTCTGAGCTATGTTGAAAGTTTCAAGTCCCTATCTCATCGGGATATTAGTTTAAAATGAATTACAAAATTTGACAGACATGAAAGCGACCTAACAGAAACTTGTGAAAACGACACAAGTACAGACAGTTGAAGAATTGTTATAAGGGTGGGGGGTTGCGGGGGGGGGGGGGGGGAGGAATGAAGGAGATCAGAATACACAGACACCGTGATGGTACAGAAGAACGCTTTTTCAGAAGGAGGAAGATTTTCAAGTGACTTGGATGGAGAAAAAAACTGGAAGGCACCGGAGGGATTCGAACCCTCGATCTCCTGTTTACTAGACAGGCGCTTTAACCAACTAAGCCACGGCGCCGTTGCGGCATGTGTGTGCTTATAGAAGTATAAGAATGGTATCTGCATTTGAACGGCTGGTCCCTGCAGCTGGTGCGCGGCCTCGAGCTGGCGCGGATGACGTCATCAGTACACTTGACTTTTCAGATAATGGCCCATATAGAGCCCTTATCTTGCAGAGAATCGCCTCCTTTAACTGGCAGGAAATGGGTACAGTAGTACTCCAACATTTGCTTTTAGCAGTATCTACATGCCAACGGCAACTCAACTGAGTACAGGACCGCACTGAGAGGTTAGCATACGTTTGTGCTAACATTCGCACTTCTGCATTTCGCTTGCACGAGGAATGGACGGGAGAACTGTTAAATGCAATGAACAATTGACACAGCACTACACTGGCGACGAAAAAGGAAAAGGCCAATGAAGAGTAAAGAGAACGGGAAATACAATGACCTAAACAGTGAAGCGGCGTAATGTGCAGGGTGATTCCGTGATGATGTTACAAACTTTCGAGGATGATGGAAAGGTGTAAATATATCAATCTGAGGTAAGGAACCCTGGTCCGGAAGAGACCGAGACGGAAGTTATAAGCAAAAGTCGTTCTGACAACTCTGACAGTGGAGTACATCAACCGGTATTGTTGTTGCAAAGATTGTAGGGTAGGCAGCTTTCAGAGGTGGAAGTATGGACCGAAACAAGGATAAAATGTACAGTAAACGTGGGTTCTGAAATACATACTTTAAGAGCTATGGGCATTTGTTCATTCGAAGAGACGTATTTTACAGTATCGAAGATGACCAAGTGCTAGCTCTTAAGTTATGCATTTTAGAGCCCATGTTTACCATACATTTTTTTTCTTGTTTTGGTCCATGCTACCACCTCTGAAAGTCGCCTACATTATAATCTTAGCAACAGTAGCAGTACATGTATGCCTCTGTCCGAGGTATCAGAACGATTTTCGCTTATAACTTTCTCCATCACCCCTGGAAGTTTGTAACATCATCACAGAATAACCCTGCATAATAGAAGACGCGAGAAAATTCTGCTGTGCTCTACACGTGATTGGTGAAGAAATGCAGACAAAGAGTAGATTTGGTCTCACGAATATTATAGACCAGCCTAGTTTCAGAATTTCACGTCTCTTAGAATCAATTTGTCTGTTGTGAAAAAAGTATCTGAGGAGAAAGTGAAGGAAGCATATTACACTCCACAGAGGGAAATTAAATTGTTAGTGATCCACCAGAGGCGTGCATAACAGTTAATAAGCATTTCCTGTAAACTTTCAGCAAATGGAATCAAAATTTTCTTGGTTCATGCAAACATCTAAATCTTTTAGGCGCTAATGTTCCCAAACACGTCGCATGTCGCAACAAGAAGAGCGAGGACTTACATATGATCAGAAATCAAGCAGGGTAATGATAACCAGTGCACCATACATACAGCAGCCAGTCACTTTGGCAATGTTCCTTTCAAGAGCGGTCAGTTCGTTCTTCTTTGAATCATCAGTCTTCTGAATGGTTTGATGCGACCCACCACGAATTTCTCTCCTGTGCCAACATCTCAGAGTAGCACTTGTAACCTTTGTCCTCAGTTATTTGCTGGATGTATTCCAATCTCTGCCTTCCTCTACAGTTTTTGCCCTCTACAACTCCCTCTAGTACCACGGAAGTCATTCCCTGATGTCTCAACAGATGTCCTATCATCCTATACCTTCCCCTTGTCAGTGTTTCCCACATATTGCCTTCGTGTCCGATTCTGCGCAGAACCTCCTAATTCCTTACCTTATCAGTCCACCTAATTTTCAACACCCGTCTGTAGCACCACACCTCAAATGCTTCGATTCTCTTCTGTTCCGGTTTTCCCACAGTCCATGTTTCACTACCAAACAATGCTGAGCTCCAAACGTATATTCTCAGAAATTTCTTCCTCAAATTAAGACCTATGTTTGACTGTAGACTTCTCTTGACCAGGAATGCCCTTTTTGCCAGTGCTAGTCTGCTTTTGATTTCCTCCTTGTTCCGCCTGTCATTGGTTATTTTGCTGCCTAGGTAGCAGAATTCCTTAACTTCATCTACTTCGTGACCATCAATCCTGATGTTAAGTTTCTCGCTGTTCTCATTTCTGCTACTTCTCATTTACTTTCGCCTTTCTTCGATTTACTCTCAATCCATATTCTGTACTCATTAGACCGTCCGTTCCATTCAGCAGAGCCGGCCAGTTGGCCGAGCGGTTCTAGGCGCTTCAGTCTGGAACCGCGCGACCGCTACGGTCGCGGGTTCGAATCCTGCCTCAGGCATGGACGTGTGTGATGTCCTTAGGTTAGTTAGGTTTAAATAGTTCTAAGTTTCCTGTTACAACTATCCTAAGACATTCGCATTTACATATCATTCCTATAACTTAATATCTACATAAGCGTAGTTCCTCGTCCATGTGTGCTACCACTCTTAGAATGAAATATTACTCAGCCAGTATTGTGCAGTCTGTGGGGCACCTCCGTCGTCTACGAGAATGCAACAAAGAGTAAACTCGTGTTCCACAGTTTGTAGCAGGCCGGCTGGCATCCGCACTGCACTCAGATGCTCGATTTCGAAATGAGCCTAGAGGCGGTCACCAGATCCCCTACCACAAGTCTCTTCCCTTTGTTGCACAACAATAATGTTTTATTACTTCAGACATACGTCTCCCTTTAACAGGAGTGCTTACCTTTCCTTTTTTTAATAAACTGGATCGATGGCTGTGCCACTTTTGTAGTTTTAGGATTCGCGATTTCGTACCTTGGTCCGATCGCACGGTTACGCCGCCGTTTGAAAATCTCCCTCCTGTTGAGGGGTTGCGGGTGTGAGAAATCGCCTGCCCTTTCAGCACCGGCCATTTCGGGGAAAACACCTCTGGAATGCACTGCCTGGGGTCGGCCGGAAATTTTTGCAGCCAGACTGGCTGCATATCTGATTTTGTTGCCCCAAGCAGATCTGGCGATATACAGGGTTATTACAAATGATTGAAGCGATTTCACAGCTCTACAATAACTGTATTATTTGAGATATTTTCACAATGCTTTGCACACACATACAAAAACTCAAAAAGTTTTTTTAGGCATTCACAAATGTTCGATATGTGCCCCTTTAGTGATTCGGCAGACATCAAGCCGATAATCAAGTTCCTCCAACACTCGGCGCAGCATGTCCCCATCAATGAGTTCGAAAGCATCGTTGATGCGAGCTTGCAGTTCTGGCACGTTTCTTGGCAGTGGAGGTTTAAACACTGAATCTTTCACATAACCCCACAGAAAGAAATCGCATAGGGTTAAGTCGGGAGAGCGTGGAGGCCGTGACATGAATTGCTGATCATGATCTCCACCACGACCGATCCATCGGTTTTCCAATCTCCTGTTTAAGAAATGCCGAACATCATGATGGAAGTGCGGTGGAGCACCATCCTGTTGAAAGATGAAGTCGACGCTGTCGGTCTCCAGTTGTGGCATGAGCCAATTTTCCAGCATTTCCAGATACACGTGTCCTGTAACTTTTTTTTCGCAGAAGAAAAAGGGGCCGTAAACTTTAAACCGTGAGATTGCACAAAACACGTTAACTTTTGGTGAATTGCAAATTTGCTGCACGAATGCGTGAGGATTCTCTACCGCCCAGATTCGCACATTGTGTCTGTTCACTTCACCATTAAGAAAAAATGTTGCTTCATCACTGAAAACAAGTTTCGCACTGAACGCATCCTCTTCCATGAGCTGTTGCAACCGCACCGAAAATTCAAAGCGACCGAGCGAGGTGGCGCAGTGGTTAGACACTGGACTCGCATTCGGGAGGACGACGGTTCAATCCCGCGTCCGGCCATCCTGATTTAGGTTTTCCGTGATTTCCCTAAATCGCTCCAGGCAAATGCCGGGATGGTTCCTTTCAAAGGGCACGGCCGACATCCTTCCCCGTCCTTCCCTAATCCGATGAGACCGATGACCTCGCTGTCTGGTCTCCTTCCCCAAACCAACCAACCAACCAACCAATTCAAAGCGTTTGACTTTGTCATCGGGTGTCAGGGCTTGTAGCAATTGTAAACGGTAAGGCTTCTGCTTTAGCCTTTTCCGTAAGATTTTCCAAACCGTCGGCTGTGGTACGTTTAGCTCCCTGCTTGCTTTATTTGTCGACTTCCGCGGGCTACGCGTGAAACTTGCCCGCACGCGTTCAACCGTTTCTTCGCTCACTGCAGGCCGACCCGTTGATTTCCCCTTACAGAGGCATTCAGAAGCTTTAAACTGCGCATACCATCGCCGAATGGAGTTAGCAGTTGGTGGATCTTTGTTGAACATCGTCCTGAAGTGTCGTTGCACTGTTATGACTGACTGTGAGTGCATTTCAAGCACGACATACGCTTTGTCGGCTCCTGTCGCCATTTTGTCTCACTGCGCTCTCGAGCGCTCTGGCGACAGAAACCTGAAGTGCGCCTTCAGCCGAACAAAACTTTGAGTTTTTCTACGTATCTGTAGTGTGTCGTGACCATGTGTCAATGAATGGAGCTACAGTAAATTTATGAAATCGCTTTAATCATTTGTAATAGCCCTGTACTTGACAAGAAGCTTTAATCCGCTAAAGGAGGGGGACGACTATATTCAGTGTTCGGGGCTGCCGCTCACTTCTTTGCGTGAGTGAGGCTAAGATGCATGAGTTACATGGCGAAGATAGCAGAAAGAAACGTGGAATGCGTTTGGAACGCGGCTCGGTGCATAAAGGCGGTGCAGCGACACGGGACTGGAAAGCGGGTGAAAGGGGAGGAAGCGGCGATCAGCCGGCCGTGTTCCGACACGCCCCGCTGAGCGCCGCGTAGACTACCAGCGCCGTGTGCGTCTGCAGAGGTCGACGCTCTGGCCGTGCGAATGCGTAGCGGCCGAGTCCACCACTCCACTGCCTTAAGGCTGTCTCACTAACACAGTTATGGAAATAAGTATTCATACAGTAGGTTGTGACGAACTACGATGGTGTGTTGGGATAGTAAATCACCCACAGCGCCGATACGAATAAGTACGATGATGTAGCGTCGGACAACCATGTTCTTGGTAATGAAGCTTCCCGTATGCCATGAATCTATTCTGGGAAAAAAAAAAAAAATGTTACACTCCGCACGGTGTACGACAGGGCAAAATGTATTCATACAGCGGACTACTTTCAACCAAACAAACGGCTGACGCAGCCCCGGAGTGCATGCCACACTCGTGTAGTCGTGTGGTGGCCGTGAAGCAACAGCACGTCGGACGTGGGTACCGTGGATCAGCAGAATGGGCTGCAAGGGGAGGGAAACGACTATTGAGGAACGAAACATCGTTTCGCGGAGGGTCATCATAGAAAGTTTAATGAGCTTCTTAGGTATGTCAGCCTTTTCCAATAGGCTTGTTTAAAGTCGATATTAAGCTGGTGTACTGTATTACTACAGTATAAAAATATTGGCTCTCCAGGAAATTAGGTGGATTAATGCCAGTCACGTAATCGCCACATAGCCATATTTTCACGGAAAAAATGCGTTTTGTATTTCATTTATGAATCTATTGACATGTTTCACGCCACTGGGAGATCCCACCAATTCTTATACCGGCAATATGTACGTAAAACGACTCTTTAATACAATATATACGCTAAACGTTACTATATTCTTTGCTTCAGTAGCTCTTATTAATTCGAGATCAAACGATTCCTCAGGATCTGAGCAGGTTGGACGATAACTCGTGTCAGTTTCGCGAAGAACAGTGGAATAAGTCTTGAGATTTCACGCCAAGTTGCTCTAGTCTGGTTCATCGTCCCCAAAATTTTTTCTGTGTGATGGCACCAAATTAAGTTATAGAATTACGACCAATTAAAGTAGAAAGTATCACGTACAAAATATTGAGGGGAAGGCGAAGCAAAGACTGCGTTTCATCGGCAGAACAATTAAAAGATGCAATACGTCTGTTGAAGAGACGGCCTACATGAGCTTTTCCGTCCTTTTCTGGCCCGTGGTGTGGCATCCTTACTTGATCGTATTGACGGAAGACACTGAAAAAGTTCAAAGAAGGGCAGCTCGTTTTGTATTATAGCGAAACAAGGGAGAGAATGTCAAGATATGATAAGCGAGTTGAAGCTGCAAACATTAAAACAAAGGCGTTTTTTGTTGTAGCGAGAACTTTTCACGAAATTTAAATCATCAACTCTTCCCTCCGATGTTGTTGTCAGAAGATTGGTTTGATGCAGCGGTCCATTTTAGACCGTCGTGTGCGAACTTCTTCATCTCTACATAGCCGCGGCAACCAGCCAGCATTCACTTGTACGTGCTTAATGTAATAGAAGCTCGCTCTCCTACAATATTTACCGGCTCCCCCCCCCCCCCCCCCCCTCCAGCTTCCGTTCATTACCAAACTGACAATTCCTACCTCATTTTTGCCAAGTTATGCATAATTCCCCCCCCCCCTTTCCACAAATTCGATTCAGTACCTCGTTATTTGTTAGTCGATCTGCCTGTCTAATCTTCAGCATTCTTTTATAGAACCACATTTCAGAAACTTCTGTCTTGTCTGAGTCGCCTATACTCCACGTTTCACTTCTGCGCAAGGCTGCGCTCTAGACAGATGCCTTCAGAAAAGAACTCCCAACATTTCAGTTTATGTTACATGTTAGCATGTTCCTCTTTTTCAGAAATTCTTATTATGCTATTGTCAATAAGCATTTTACATCTTCTCTATTTCGGCTATCGCCAGCCGGGGTGGCCGAGCGGTTCTAGGCGCTACAGTCTGGAACCGCGCGACCGCTACGACCGCAGGTTCGAATCCTGCCTCGGGCATGGATGTGTGTGATGTCCTTAGGTTAGTTAGGTTTAAGTAGTTCTAAGTTCTAGGTGACTGATCACCTCAGAAGTTAAGTCCCATTGTGCTCAGAGCCAATTGAACCATTTATTTCGGCCATCAGCATTTATTTTGCTAGCCAGGTAATGCTGTTCATTCCTCCTCGTAAATATGTTGTTGATCGCACCGTTACATATAGAAAGGTGACTATCATAATATAACAAGACAAAATCAGAGCGCTCAAGTAAACATTTTTCCCACGTTCTATTTGAGAAAAAGTCGGAAAGTGGTTCTATGAAATCTCTGTCAAGTGCTTAAGTGTGAATTGCAGAATACTCAGGTAAATGTTGATATAGGAACACACGCTACTAGCCAATACCTATTACGCTTTCTAGCTTTCTTCAAACTGGTACTGAACTCATTGTGCCTGTGTAACAGTGTAGGATGCGACTCTGTTTCATAGTGGGAAATGGGTTGTGGCGCGGGGATGGGTGATGGTGGTGTGGATGGCGGGGGAGGGGGGGGGGGGGGGGGGAGGGGGGGGAGAGCGATAGTGCTGCTACCTCTCGCTGGTTTCGAGACAAAACTACAATCGTGATCAGTGTGTCAGGCAACAAAGCTCGCGTAAATAGTTCTCTGGCTACTGTTTCAGACGCAGCCTTAGGACAAAACTCAGTCCACGTGGCTACTGAAGACAAGCAAACACTTTAGCCAGAAAAAATTTTAGAAGAGTTTTGACTGTAACAAACTTCATTGTTAAAAACTGTGGTCGCTGTTCGTCTATGCCGAACATGACAAATGATATGGAAGAAGCACGAGCGTGCGCGAATCATACGTGTACTATGGACAGTAATCCGCTCAGCAAATTTACCCAATGAGTTGCCAAAACCAGGGGCGTGCCGGCACCAAAAATTATTCTAACCTTCTTGTTCCTTTCTTCTGCCTATGAGTTACCGCTGCCTCGACTGTAACGCACGTGTTGCCATAGTGTCATTTCTGAAATGTCTTTTCGTCCAAGTAGCATCATAAACAAACGACAGATACCGCTGCTAACGTGGTTCATTGATCAACAGTTCACAAAGCTGCCCCCTACACAACTCACTCATAATCAACAATTGAGTCCTTGCTAGTACTTCACTACGGTAGTGTAGGATTTCAAAGGTCGACGAGCTATCGCTCCATGTCTTATCCTTGAAAGTGAGCAACTGATTTTGATGTTAAATTTGACGGAGATATTGATACAGTAGAACTAACCCGCCAAGGTAGCCGAGAGCGCTAACGCGCTGCTTCCTGGACTGGGGTTGGCGCGCCAGCCACGGATCGAATCCGCCCGGCGGACTAATGACGAGGGTACACGCATTCTGTCCCGGGTGGGTACAAGGTGGCGCCAGGAAAGGCATCCGGCCACCCCTTAACAGTAACGCGCCAAATGCGGTTAACCATAACAGCAGACCCCGCAAGTTGGGATTAATGCTTGAAAAGAGAGACTGATACAGCGAAGCTAGTTAATAAAATAATTTTTTTCAAGTTCCAGATGAGAGAACAGATGAAGCCAATTGACACGGCTTGCTAGTTGGACATTCTGAAGTTTTTTTTCAAAATAGGTTCAAATGGTTCAAATGGCTCTGAGCACTATGGGACTTAATTTTTGAGGTCATCAGTCCCCTAGAACTTAGAACTACACTCCTGGAAATTGAAATAAGAACACCGTGAATTCATTGTCCCAGGAAGGGGAAACTTTATTGACACATTCCTGGGGTCAGATACATCACATGATCACACTGACAGAACCACAGGCACATAGACACAGGCAACAGAGCATGCACAATGTCGGCACTAGTACAGTGTATATCCACCTTTCGCAGCAATGCAGGCTGCTATTCTCCCATGGAGACGATCGTAGAGATGCTGGATGTAGTCCTGTGGAACGGCTTGCCATGCCATTTCCACCTGGCGCCTCAGTTGGACCAGCGTTCGTGCTGGACGTGCAGACCGCGTGAGACGACGCTTCATCCAGTCCCAAACATGCTCAATGGGGGACAGATCCGGAGATCTTGCTGGCCAGGGTAGTTGACTTACACCTTCTAGAGCACGTTGGGTGGCACGGGATACATGCGGACGTGCATTGTCCTGTTGGAACAGCAAGTTCCCTTGCCGGTCTAGGGATGGTAGAACGATGGGTTCGATGACGTTTTGCATGTACCGTGCACTATTCACTGTCCCCTCGACGATCACCAGTGGTGTACGGCCAGTGTAGGAGATCGCTCCCCACACCATGATGCCGGGTGTTGGCCCTGTGTGCCTCGGTCGTATGCAGTCCTGATTGTGGCGCTCAGCTGCACGGCGCCAAACACGCATACGACAATCATTGGCACCAAGGCAGAAGCGACTCTCATCGCTGAAGACGACACGTCTCCATTCGTCCCTCCATTCACGCCTGTCGCGACACCACTGGAGGCGGGCTGCACGATGTTGGGGCGTGAGCGGAAGACGGCCTAACGGTGTGCGGGACCGTAGCCCAGCTTCATGGAGACGGTTGCGAATGGTCCTCGCCGATACCCCAGGAGCAACAGTGTCCCTAATTTGCTGGGAAGTGGCGGTGCAGTCCCCTACGGCACTGCGTAGGGTCCTACGGTCTTGGCGTGCATCCGTGCGTCGCTGCGGTCCGGTCCCAGGTCGACGGGCACGTGCACCTTCCGCCGACCACTGGCGACAACATCGATGTACTGTGGAGACCTCACGCCCCACGTGTTGAGCAATTCGGCGGTACGTCCACCCGGCCTCCCGCATGCCCACTATACGCCCTCGCTCAAAGTCCGTCAACTGCACATACGGTTCACGTCCACGCTGTCGCGGCTTGCTACCAGTGTTAAAGACTGCGATGGAGCTCCGTATGCCACGGCAAACTGGCTGACACTGACGGCGGCGGTGCACAAATGCTGCGCAGCTAGCGCCATTCGACGGCCAACACCGCGGTTCCTGGTGTGTCCGCTGTGCCGTGCGTGTGATCATTGCTTGTACAGCCCTCTCGCAGTGTCCGGAGCAAGTATGGTGGGTCTGACACACCGGTGTCAATGTGTTCTTTTTTCCATTTCCAGGAGTGTATTTAAACCTAACTAACCTAAGGACATCACACACATCCATGCCCGAGGCAGGATTCGAACCTGCGACCATAGCGGTCGCGCGGTTCCAGGCTGTAGCACCTAGAACCGCTCGACTACCCCGGCCGGCTTCCAAATAGGGATTAAGAGAAGCTTATTTAAATATCAAAATAGTTTTGAGGATATTTATGACAGTGAAAATGGCTATAGGAGCTTGTGATCAAAGTTTCAGCAAATAAAGAAAAAAAATGTGTGAAATCCTTATGGGACTTAACTGCTAAGGTCATCAGTCCCTAAGCTTACACACTACTTAACCTAAATTATCCTAAGGACAAACACACACACCCATGCCCGAAGGAGGACTCGAACCTCCGCTGGGACCAGCCGCACAGTCCATGACTGCAGCGCCTTAGACCGTTTTTTTTTCTTTTTTTTTAAGTACTTATGGTAGAGTATAGGTGAAAGCAGATGGATTTGGCTACAAAAGCTAGATGAATCACAATATGGCACCTATGGTGTGAGTTAAACGTTAGCCGGCTGTTGTGGCCGAGCGGTTCTAGGCACTTCAGTCTGGAACCGCACGACCGCTACGGTCGCAGATTCGAATCCTGCCTCGGGCATGGATGTGTGTGATGTCCTTAGGTTGGTTAGGTTTAAGTAGTTCTAAGTTCTAGGGGACTGATCACCTCAGATGTTAAGTCCCATAGTGCTCAGAGCCATTTGAACCAAGTTAAACGTTAAACTAACAGTACTGTGCACTGTGACTGACCGCATAAGTTTGGCATTCAACAGTTGTGGCACTGTTAGGTAAGTCCATCCACCACGGTAAGGTCGTACCACATCGGACGGCAAAAATCGGTTTTTAATTATCCTGAGGCCAAAAATCGCATAAAAAGCAATAATGAAATCGGTTTTTAATTGTCCTGAGGCAAACTGAGATACAGTCGTGTTCCCTACGTCTTTTGTTTGCGGCTTACAGCGCCATCTCCGCATACTGCACAGACAGTGAAGCAGCTGCAGCAGAGGCATTTTGGAAATGCTAGAATTATCGGCAAGCATTTCCCAACAGCCTGCCATCTAGATCGCCTGATCTTAATCCGCATGACTTCTGATTGTGGGGTTATCTGAAAGATGCTGTGTTCAGTGTCCCAATTACAAAAGAAGCTGAACTGAGGAGACGCATTGCGCAACGCATTCTCAATGATGCCCCTGAGCCACTCGGTTCTGTTGCGGAACATGCTGTTTCTCCATTTCAACTCGTGGCAGAAAACGGTGGACAGCGTTCTGAACATGTTTTACTCCAGTCTCACGGCAATTAAAAACCGATTTCGTTGTTGCTTTTTATGTTGTTTCTGGCCTCAGGATAATACTAAAAACCAATTTTTCCCATCTGACGTGGTACGATTTTCCCATGGTGGTTGGACTTGCTTGACAGTGCCACAACTGATAAGGTCAAATTTGTGCGGTCATGGACATTGCACAATACGGTTGGTTTACTGTGTGTGCAATTCACACCGTAGCCGTCGTATTGCAATTAATGTGACATTTGTAGCCGAATCCATTTGAGTTCTGGCGCTTATAGCGCCATCTCCTGCCAATATTTTCGTTGACTCTTTTGCTTCCACAGAGATTCTTCCTTCTTCGGTAATATTCCGTTCAAATTTGACGTCATTCTGAGCAGCGGTTGTTCGTTTTTACAGCGTTTTGAAACTGGAACTTTAGTTATAATCATCTTGTATAATGAAACATAACTCCCGGAAACGGATGTTTTCTGAACTCTTAATTATAGACGTTTTCCTTTTGTTTCTGACTAGTAATTTATGAGGGACAAATAAAATCTGTTATTTGGTTCCCCCCGTCTGCCCTCGGCTGTGGTGTGTCATATTTGTGCCAACTTTTTAGTGCAGTCTTCAAGTGAGTGTTCAGTGTTGTGCGCCTTTCCAAAGTGTTGCGAACAGCCGGCCGAGGTGGCCGAGCGGTTCTAGGCGCTAGAGTCCGGAACCGCGCGACCGCTACGGTAGCAGGTTCGAATCCTGCCTCGGGCATGGATGTGTGTGATGTCCTTAGGTTAGTTAGGTTTAAGTAGTTCTAAGTTCTAGGGGGCTGATGCCCTCAGAAGTTAAGTCTCGTAGGGCTCAGAGTCATTTGAACCTATTTGTTGCGAACAGAAATCATGCTAATATGAAACTTCCTGGCAGATTAAAACTGTGTGCCCGACCGAGACTCGAACTCGGGACCTTTGCCTTTCGCGGGCATGTGCTCTACCAACTGAGCTACCGAAGCACGACTCTCGCCCGGTACTCACAGCTTTACTTCTGCCAGTACCTCGTCTCCTACCTTCCAAACTTTACAGAAGCTCTCCTGCGAGTTCGAGTCTCGGTCGGGCACACAGTTTTAATCTGCCAGGAAGTTTCATATCAGCGCACACTCCGCTGCAGAGTGAAATTCTCATTCTGGAAACATCCCCCAGGCTGTGGCTAAGCCATGTCTCCGCAATATCCTTTCTTTCAGGAGTGCTAGTCCTGCAAGGTTCGCAGGAGAGCTTCTGTAAAGTTTGGAAGGTAGGAGACGAGGTACTGGCAGAAGTAAAGCTGTGAGTACCGGGCGAGAGTCGTGCTTCGGTAGCTCAGTTGGTAGAGCACATGCCCGCGAAAGGCAAAGGTCCCGAGTTCGAGTCTCGGTCGGGCACACAGTTTTAATCTGCCAGGAAGTTTCATATCAGCGCACACTCCGCTGCAGAGTGAAATTCTCATTCCAGAAATCATGCTGTCGCTAAGTGTGATTTTTATATTTCTTGCGAACAGAAACCAGACTGTCGCCGTGTTTTTCAATTGTCTGTCTACTATTTTACCTGTCTGCTTCCTGTATATTTTATTAGCATCACCAATCCTTTGTTTTATGTTTTAAGTTCCACAATTTTCCGCCATTTTACCATTTAAGTCACCGATTTTATCGCCTGCTTTAATCATTTATTATCTTCATTTTTTAAAACAAATTCTGTAGGCTGAAGAGCGGCATACTAAGCTGCTGCCAACCCGCCCCCTTCGGGGGAAATCGAAACACAATAAAGGAAAAAAAAAGTATCTGTTATTCATCATACAGCTCGGTGAAACGAATGTACGGTTGCTGCCATAAGCAACAAGATATAGATTTCGTTTTACTTTCAGTTTTTTTTAGGAAGTTTATCCAATTTTTAATTTTTTTGCTAGAATGGTTTGTTTTATTTGTTGTTTGCAGTATTTTACATCAGTACGGTTCATGTAAGTAACATTTTAACAAGGCTTCATTTTTATTGAATAGACGTAGAAAATTACGAAATGGTAGCTTCGGCAGTTCTGGCAGGGGCGCAGGATCACCACGGTGCTGTTCTGCCGAAAACCACTTTCGAAGCGTGGGCAGCGCTTGCTGATATTTAGTAAACTCATATTGCGCAATGCGCGAGTCAAGCAAGCAATTTCTTCACAGCTAATTGACTATAAGGGCAGCGGTGCTGCATGACTTGAAAAGCGAATGGTGGGGGTCGGGGGGGGGGGGGGGGGGGGGAGAGTTGTAGGTGGGGGAAGACGATTGTACAGAACGAATGTCGAGCTGAGGAGGGGGAGGGGTGGAGGTAAACGCTGAACCAACGATGTCTGTCGAGTGTTTGTATTTTCTCTGGCGCTGCCCACGAAAGCGAGGGAAAGCGCTTGCGTCCGTGTACAGTTCATCGGCACACACTTCAGCACTCGCCGTCCGTGACGCTACCCAGGTCTTTTAATACCCTCGTTGGATTATTATTTTTGTTTTCGAAATTTATGCTTCAAATTATAGACCGTTTATCACTCCCGATCCAAGGATGAAATTTCTCCATCTCGCATAGGAATCCAATCGGAGAATACTTGATCTGTCGACTCATGAGCGTTGATCGAGGTTCTGCATGTGCACGTTGCAGTTGAAATAGCGCCAGTGTCGGTCAGCGTGATTCTTGTACCGGTTGTAAACCAAATTTAAATCAGTTTTGTCAACTCGTTAACTGTTGCAACCTTTCGGAGTTATCACAGGAACAGGTGATGTGCACCATAAAAGGTTAATTCCGGTATTGAAGATTTTCATTTGGAAATGTGTGGTTTTCAGCCTAGTGGAAGCCTCTCGATTTGACCCCCTTTCGACAACGTGCTTTTAAATTTCACTGCCTATTTATAGAATCAGCTTCTCATTTGACTTCCTGTGGATCCCATTACAGACCATTCCACCACTTAAAAATCTGAGATAGTCAGCGAAAGTCGAACATGCGTCTTCAACGTTAGTACAACGTAGTAATAAAAAATGGCCATTTTTTCTGTTTTCCGTCGTTCCTTAGTTGCTTCAAAATTCGTGGAGGTATGTTCCGTCAATACAACTTATGAAAGACAGTTTGTTTATTGCCGTACGCGTTCCGCTACTTTTATTTGTGAAGCATCTTCAGTGGCCTGTAATACATGTTTCTTTTTATACACACAATAAATATATTATGTTGTAGTTACAAATATTACTATGTTACATTTTGCCATATTTATCTCTTGTTTTTCAGATTAGAAGCAACTTTTGTGCCAAAAATTTCGTGAGGTGAAATTATCAATAATTCGAACGATAATTTCAGTTTTTAAATTTATATTTTATTTATTTTACATTTTCATTTTAAAAAT
Organism: Schistocerca serialis cubense; assembly: GCF_023864345.2. NCBI lineage: Eukaryota > Metazoa > Arthropoda > Insecta > Orthoptera > Acrididae > Schistocerca > Schistocerca serialis. The sequence continues at coordinate 980,550,255 of NC_064639.1, read as the reverse complement.
GTCTGTACTTTATTTTAATGTTGTATCCCTAATCTAACATACCAAGTATTATGAAATGCCCTCACACGGCCTGTGTGATTATGCGTTCAAGTTCTAGATCTTCAGTAACACTTGCGCTGAAGTTGGTATCACTGAGCTGTCTTTGGTTAGCGGTAACCCTAATGCTTTCATGTGTATTTCGCTGGCTTGAGTGTTGTAGGACGTGCACCACAGCTAATAGGTTCGTTATTCATTTTGTTGTGTCTGTAACCAACTTCGCAATGCCCAAACGGCACTGCACTTCACTCCTGAATTTCGGGAGAGGTACGTATTCATAATCCAGTACCATTAACAATGTGATATAACTCTGTTTCTGATTAAATCAAATCTAGGCCAAGAAACTCTCATACAGGATACTTTTTTTTTTAACACAGATATCCTTTCATTATAAAGAGAGACTAGAATTCTATGACTACTTAAAACTGAACGGGACGCAAACATCTGCTGAATCAAATTCATTCATCACAGGAATATGGGGGCTTGAACAACTGAGTGTTAAAAGGAGTGTGTAGTTACCTAAGCACGTGTTGTGTAGTGTTTACCAATCATATAGGATTTAAGAGTATTATAATCATACAGCAACTAGGAATATTCTGATGTTTTAGACTGTTATATTATCATTAGGTGCCTACTATTATTTCGTTGTATAACAATTAAAGCGCATTGTTGTGTTCCGGGCAGAGAGCAGTCATAAAATTGGTCCCAGCATCGATTCCCATAAATACGGTCACCTTATTCAATGGTGCAAGTTATGAAAGAATTATCTACGAAGCTTTTTCTGCATGCAACGATGTGATGATGCCATAGAGAGAAAAAATGAAGTTATTACGAAGACGTGTTGAAAAGTAATAAATCCGAATTTTTTATTCTATTCTCAATATCACTTGAGGTATGCATATCACTCGATTGACTTTCCCGCTTCGCTGATGCAAGTTGCAACCCTCTGCCACTAGAGGACTCCGATTTATAGCTTGTAAGATGGTGGTTTGACAATTAAATATGACGGTGCTTGAGAAATAGCGTGCTGCAGTCAAGTTTCTAACCGCCCAGACGTGGAGCACCCTATCTTTCAACATGACAATGCCAGACCACACAGGCCGGCCTTGGTGGCCGAGCGGATCTAGGCGCTACAGTCTGGAACCGCGCGACCGCTACGTCGCAGGTTCGAATCCTGCCTCAGGCATGGATGTGCGTGCTGTCATTAGGTTAGTTAGGTTTAACTAGTTCTAAGTTCTAGGGGACTGATGACCTGAGATGTTAAGTCCCATAGTGCTCAGAGCCATTTGAACCATTGAACCAGACCACACACGAGTGCTGCGACAACTGCAAAAATCCAACGCCTTAGGTTTGCTGTTATCGAACGTCCTCGACACGATTTGACCCATCCGATTCTCATCTGTTTTCAAAACCTAAGGAACAAAATGGTGGCTCTGAGCACTATGCGACTTAACTTCTGAGGTCATCAGTCGCCTAGAACTTAGAACTAATTAAACCTAACTAACCTAAGGACATCACACACATCCATGCACGAGGCAGGATTCGAACCTGCCACCGTAGCGGTCGCTCGTTTCCAGGCTGTAGCGCCTAGAACCGCACGGTCACTCCGGCTGGCCCTAAAGAACACCTTCGGACACTTAACGTTGATGGTGCATGTGTAAGCAACGGTGAAGCTGTGGCTCCGTCGACAAAGTCAAACATTCTACAGCAGTGGTTTCCAACAGGTGGTCCGCGGACCCCTCGCCTGAGGGGTTTGCAAGATGCTATTAGAATAAAAAATATATTTAATATATTTCGTATGATAACATATTTTTTGTTTTGGCTGCTCAATATTTTTTTAATAATGAATATGTCAATGTTTTTTTAAGTACCAAAAATAAAAAACGTACAAAAAGATTCTTAATTTGGCTCTTTTAGGTACTTGAAACGTGTTATGACAAGGTACTAATCATGCTCGATGAGGGGGTCCTGGAGAAAATTTTGTTGGGAACCTCTGTTCTACAGTCACGGAATCAACAAACTGGACTCTCATTTGGAGAAATGTGTTCGTCGTCAGCGTTGAGAGATAAATATTTATACAGGAAGAATAAAGGTGCAGAATGCTGACAAAATTCGTTTTCACATTTTAAAAAATCGGAGGCATCACTTTTCAACACGTCCTCGTATGTTAGGTATCCTCTTCTGCTAAAAAAGAAAAAGAGACATTTTTGCCGTGGAATAGTACTGAAACTGCAAATAAAGGATCATGTCCTTTGCCTGCCAAAAGCACAAAGTCTTTCCAGTAAAAATGCCCGCATCTCGTGGTCGTGCGGTAGCGTTCTCGCTTCCCACGCCCGCGTTCCCGGGTTCGATTCCCGGCGGGGTCGGGGATTTTCTCTGCCTCGTGATGGCTGGGTGTTGTGTGATGTCCTTAGGTTAGTTAGGTTTAATTAGTTCTAAGTTCTAGGGGACTGATGACCATAGATGTTAAGTCCCATAGTGCTCAGAGCCATTTGAACCAATTTTCCAGTAAAAGAAAAATGAGATCACTCAGCGTCTGCAGAGAAGTGACTTTCCATCTTCATTAACACCGCCAGCGGAAAGGGAACAAATAAAGTTCAAGTCTCAATGACATATCTGCCTTATTCCGATTTGTGTCGAATGTCCAAATGGCTCTGAGCACTATGGGACTTAACAGCGAGGAAGGATTCGAACCTGCGACCGCAGCAGTCGCGAGGTTCCAGACTGAAGCGCCTAGAACCGCTCGGCCACACCGGCCGGCGATTTGTGTCATTTGAATGCTGTTCGTAATAGGACATGTTCACAATTTTACTATGTTTACTATTTTCATAATATGAATTCTTATCTCGTTACACGATGGCTCGGCTGTATTCTTCAAGTGTGATGCATGTTGGCTCAGTTCTTCCATGTACGAAGTAACTGCAATTACTTTAAAATTGAACTGGTTCATGTAGTTAGTAGCATCAGTTATTTAATAACACGAATATCTTTTGAGTTTCACCGTTTCGTATTTTTGCCATCAAAATAGTCTTCTAGCTGTCCATTACGAACTGCTAACTCGAATGCAAATATAGACCGGTTACCCCAAACATGGCGTGAATGTAAATATTTACCAATCTCCTACAATAATTGTTACAGTACAATCTACTGCACAAATATTCATTATAAGTAAAACAGAGAGTAATAGTAGTCAAACTATTAGTAAGAAAGTACTCGATTTGATATTCTATAAGTTAAAAGTAAAAAATATAAACATTTATGAAAAATGTTATTATTAGTTGCAGCGCAAGTCTTACACAATTACATTTCCAATTTACTAGTTCTCAAAATTATTTAACAAATGAATTTAGAATCTCAAATTTACATTACTCATACGTGAAAATCTATTTACATACACTTTTATTTTTCATTATAATTGTAGATACTCATTAGTATCGTTCATACACGATGATCAGAAACAGTCTGAAAATCTTGCAAGGGTGTTGCAGTGTAGGTTGTGTTGAGAAATAATTATTTCGAATAAAAATTCAATGCGTTGCATCATTTCCCAGTTAATTAGCATTGAAGTTAGCCAATCAGACCGTTGCGGGCGCAATTCTACATCTACATGGATATTCTGCAAATCACACTTAAATACCTGGCAGAGAGTTCATCGAAAACCTTAGCAATAATTCTCTATTATTCCAATCTAGAACAGCGCGCAGACAAAACTAAACGCCTACATCTTTCCGTGCGAGCTCTGATTCCCCTTATTTTATTGTGATGATCGTTTCTCCGCATGTAGGTCAGTATCAATAAAATATTTTCGCACTCGGAGGGGAAAGCTAGTGATTGAAATTTCGCGTGAAGATTCCCCTGCAACGAAAAAAAAACCTTTGTTTTAATTACGTCCACCCCAAATCCTGTATCATATCAGTGACACTCTGTCCCATATTTGGCGATAATACAAAACGTGCTGCAATTCTCAGAACTTTCGTACTCCGTTCATCCTACCTGGTAAGGATCACAGACCGTGCAGCAGTACTCCAAAAGAGGACGGACTAGCGTACGGTAGGCAGTCTCTTTCGTAGATCTGTTACATTTTCTAAGTGTTCTATCAATAAAACGCAGTCTTTGGTTTGCCTTCCCCACAACATTTTCTGTGTGTGCTTTCCAATTTAAGTTGTTCGTAATTGCAAGTCTTAGATATTTAGTTGAATTTACGGTCGTTAGATCGATCAATTTGTCGTGTAACCGAAGTTTAACGCATTCCTTGTATCACTCATGTGGATTGTAAAGGGTCCGTAGGCCCTCACTATAAATTTGCGACAGCACAGGTCGACAGGACAAACAATCGATAGTGTGTGTCGGGTTGCGAGAGCGAGAGCGAGTGTTGAGATAGTAGTGTGGTACGCGCTGCGGGCCGAACCGGGTGGAGGTCTGTTGCTGGAATACAAGACCGTACCGACAAAGGGAGTGGCCATCGCCGTGGTTTAACCCCTTTGTGTTAGAAATATACGGGAAAGTGGAAAAGTATAATTAATAGAGTGATCAGTGATATTTTTGTGCCGATATTTGTAATTACGCGTCTACCGCGCCGGCATCATTTGGATTACAGTGTTGGATTGCAGTGTTGGATTATAGTGTTGGATTACAATGATGGAAATTGCGTGTGACGATAATGATTAACGAAAGGGCCTGTGCTGAGATTAGTCGTTATTAATTCTGTACGACGAAGGCAGTGGCTGTCTCCTTACTTTGTGTTTTTGTGATGAATATAGGTCGTTGATTAATGAAGCTGTGTTGTAGTTCTTCTTGGCACCAGACATTTCATTATTACAGCATTTGAGAAGGACAAAATGGAATGTAACATCTCCGTAGCAGTCCAATCCGATTGCCAGCCCCATTAGGTACACGGTCACATTAGTTATTATCTATTTGGGCTGCTATCAGATCCCGATCGAGCGGGATAAGTCAGTAAAATAAACCGGAGTGTTACAGGATGACTTTACACTTTTCATTATGTAGGGCCAACTGCATATTTTCGCACAAGACAGATATCTTTCCTACATCGTTTTGCAATTTGTTTTGATCTTCTGATTATTTTACTAGACGATACACGAAAGCATCATCTGCAAACAACCTAAAACGGCTTCTCAGATTGTCACGAACCCAATCACTTAACTGAGACGATATTTCATAGACGCAATTTCACTACAATCAGCTTATGTGGTACTGTGTCAAAAATACGAAATACGAAATCAATTTGAAATCCTTGTCAATAGCACTCTATACTTCGTGTAAGTAAAGAGCTAGTTGTGTTTCACAAGACCGATGTTTTCTAAATCCGTGCTGATTGTGTGTCAATAGAACATTCTCTTCAAGGTAATTCATAATGTTCGAACACAATGCTGCACATCGACGTTAATGATATGGGCCGTCAGAAAGAAGTTTCAGATGTTCTCGTAGCGTAGATGATAGCGCACAATACTGCTCAGCCTTTGGCTCCTACCGTTTCACGGCCAACTTTTGTATCACTCTCTTGTTCGGTTTTAGGGAACGAAACGAAGGAAATGTCTGGCGACACTGTCTCTGGCGCGCCCATTGAATTGGAACGCGCTACGGCTTGATTGGCTAACGTCAGTGCTAATTAACTCGGAAACGACGCAACGTATACAATTTTTTCTCAGCAATTGTTTCTCAACACAGCCTACCCTGCAACACCCTTACAAGCTTTCCAGACTGTTTCTGACCACCTTGTCTATGACTGTACGCTTGATTACATCTCACAGCGAACTGAACCTTTGGACTCAAAGCTGTTGGAGCAGTCTTAAAATTTCTTTGAAATGTTCGTTGACGTTTGCAGCATAACTTGTCTCGAAATTCCCAGTTTTGCTTTGCTAAATAAGTTTAAAATCTTCTAAATGCGGTTCTGGGGAAGTCATGGTGTAACAAATTGCGTGTCCCTTCAACCGTAAATAGCTTTGACTCTTAGATGCAGGAACGCATAACCATTCTGGGAGAATAAAGTGCCAAGTTAATGCTGTGCGGCGCCGTTCGAGTGATACGGGCCTACAGCCTTGGCATGGACGTATCTCGCCATCCCCTTCGTACAGCCCTGCCTCAGAGTGCCATGGTGTCGTATAGGAACTCAGTATTCTCCAGAGTGGATAATTTCTCCGTGGTTTAATGGGAAAAGAAGAGATTCAAGGCAATTGAGATAAGGCGTTACAGAAGGATGCGGATAATTAACTGAACTGATAAGGTAAGAAATAAAAGTTCTGCGCAGAATCGTCGAAGAAAGGAATACGTGGAAAAGCCCTACTAGAAGAGGGGTTATGGTGCTTTTGAAAAAGATTAAGATTCTTTTTTTCTTTATTTTGGCTTTGAATCACAAGGACCACACAGCCAGCAACGGTTATAAAGTACCAAAGAAATGTAATCGCAAAAAAGCAGAATAGCAAAAGTTACGAAGGTAGCATATAAACACACTTTTAAAGTAAAATTAAAAACGCAGGCAAGCACCAGACAGCCGACGGCTGTGTTGACAATGACATTGGAGCAGAATTACAAACAGCACTATACAGCAACATTAAGACACAACATACATACGCTCTTATATAAAAGACAAAACAGTAAAGGGCAAACGCTATATATCATACAATAACTGAAGAACAGAACTGAAAATGACATCATATAACAACGTGAGAATTGCAGCATACAGACAGGAGTACTGAACTCAATAGAAAAACTCAAAATGACAAACACAATTATGCCAGTAGAACAATGATATAAAATGCACAGGAGAGCAATATAACAATGTAATCTACAAACAGAGGTCAATACGCAAATTAAAACACAAAATTACACACCCGATTACGAACCGAGCTGATGCCATTGGAAAATGAAGATCGAGGTAACTCATAAATTAAATTTGTATGCCGGTTGCTTTCAAATAGTGTTTGAGCAACTTATATTTATCAAAACGATGGAGTAAAACAGGAACACTGGTAGTGACGGCGTAACCTCTCGCAACCAATTCTTATACAAGTCTGATTGCGCACTCGTGTACTTGGAACATGCCAATATGATGTGATTAAAATCCGCTATGTCCTTTGTGTCATCGCAGCGCCCAGAGGTGATAATCTTCAACCGATATAGGTGCGCGGGGTAACACTGGTTTCGCGGCCTCATGGGAGTGTCACATAACGTCTACGAAGCTGCACAGAGACGAAACGTGGTCGAGAAGAGATGTTCGGTTGTATCGCTGCCATTAAAGTTCTGAGAGACAAGCCATTCACAGTTATCCTTGTGAATAACATCAGAAGTTCACTGAGGTTTTTTGCGGATGATGCTGTAGTATATCGAGAGGTTGTAACAATGGAAAATTGTACTGAAATACAGGAGGATCTGCAACGAATTGACGCATTGTGCAGGGAATGGCAATTGAATCTCAATGTAGACAAGTGTAATGTGCTGCGAATACATAGAAAGAAAGATCCTTTATCATTTAGCTACAATATAGCAGGTCAGCAACTGGAAGCAGTTAATTCCATAAATTATCTGGGAGTAGGCATTAGGAGTGATTTAAAATGGAATTATCATATTAAGTTGATAGTCGGTAAAGCAGATGCCAGACTGAGATTCATTGGAAGAATCCTAAGGAAATGCAATCCGAATACAAAGGAAGTAGGTTACAGTACATTTGTTCGCCCACTGCTTGAATATTTCCCACCAGTATGGGATCCGTACCAGATAGGGTTGATAGAAGACATAGAGAAGATCCAAAGCAGAGCAGCGCACTTCATTACAGGATCATTTAGTAATCGCGAAAGCGTTACGGAGATGATAGATAAACTCCAGTGGAAGACTGCAGGAGAGACGTTCAGTAGCTCGGTACAGGCTTTTGTTGAAGTTTCGAGAACATACCTTCACCAAGGAGTCGAGCGGTATATTGCTCTCTCCTACGTATATCTCGCGAAGAGACCATGAGGATAAAATCAGAGAGATTAGAGCCCACACAGAGGCATACCGACAATTTTTCTTTCCACGAAGAGGGGAATCTGAACTATCGTCTTCCCGAATCCGATTCCGGTGTCTTAACATTGCACCACTTCGTCCGGAGCGTGTGATAGGTCACGAAATATCACGCACTAGAGGGAGCCATAGAGGGTAAAAGTTGTTGGAGAAGAAAAGAGATTTGGATATAGTGTGCGACAAATAACAGAACGTTCGGTGCAAGCACTACAGGGGTATTACAAATGATTGAAGCGATTTCACAACTCTACAATAACTTTATTATTTGAGATATTTTCACAATGCTTTGCACACACATACAAAAACTCAAAAAGTTTTTTTAGGCATTCACAAATGTTCGATATGTGCCCCTTTAGTGATTCGGCAGCTCCCCGCTTTCTTTATTCGTCGACTTCCGCGGGCTACGCGTGAAACTTGCCCGCACGCGTTCAACCGTTTCTTCGCTCACTGCAGGCCGACCCGTTGATTTCCCCTTACAGAGACATCCAGAAGCTTTAAACTGCGCATACCATTGCCGAATGGAGTTAGCAGTTGGTGGATCTTTGTTGAACTTCGTCCTGAAGTGTCGTTGCACTGTTATGACTGACTAATGTGAGTGCATTTCAAGCACGACATACGCTTTCTCGGCTCCTGTCGCCATTTTGTCTTACTGCGCTCTCGAGCGCTCTGGCGGCAGAAACCTGAAGTGCGGCTTCAGCCGAACAAAACTTTATGAGTTTTTCTACGTATCTGTAGTGTGTCGTGACCATATGTCAATGAATGGAGCTACAGTGAATTTATGAAATCGCTTCAATCATTTGTAATAGCCCTGTACTCTGCCACAGGACAGAAAATCGTTGCGAGACGTATCAAAGCAGTCAGAAGACTTTGTGTCGTCTCTCTGTTCTTCAACGTGAAGTCTCTGATTTATTGTCGTCCTTGTGCTCTCCAACCTTAAACTGAGATTTATCGTTCTCCCCGTGCTGGTCGTTCCGAAGACTGACACTTATGGTTGTCCTTGAGCTCTTTAACCCGGAAGACTGGCTTGATGCAACTCCCTACGCGAGTCTGTTGTGTACAGGTCTCTTCACCTCTGCATAACTACTGCAGCCCACACCTACTTGAACCCACTTTCTGTAGTAAAGCCTTGGTCTTCCTCTTCAGTTTTCTCCATTACCAAAGTAGTGCCCATTGTACAATGTTCCCGTTATATTCGACATAGTCGCCATGTTTTTCCAACCATTTTTTGGTAACGTGACATCAGTTTTTCCAAATCGTTTTTGTACCAGATCGTGTCCTGTGCTCGTCTTAAGGATTTGGCGAGCTGCTATAACAAGAAAACGTCCTGGACTTTCGTCTCGCAGATTTTCGCGATTTCTCTTTGCTTTCGTTTGGGGTAGGCTACACCCCTGTCTCTCTCCCCTCTCAACTACTGCCTTAGTTTCATGTTCTTCGACTCTCACGACTACAGTTCTTTCCTTTACTAATAACTGCAGTCTGCTTTCTGTACAAGTCATAGATAACTTTTCGATCCCTGTATTTATCCCAGATAACTTTTGAATTCCAAAAAGTCTATTCTAACCGGAAAGGTGAAATGCTCTTCTACAGATGCTACAAATGTGGGTTTGCTTTTCTTCAACCCGCCTTGTAAGATAAGTCGTTCTGCGAGCAGTCAGCTAGAAGCTGAATTCTGCAGCCACGTTGCCACAAATGGTTCAAATGGCTCTGAGCACTATGGAACTTACCATCTGAGGTCATCAGTCCCCTAGAACTTAGAACTACGTAAACCTAACTAACCTAAGGACATCACACACATCCATGCCCGAGGCAGGATTTGAACCTGCGACCGTAACAGCAGCGCTGTTCCGGACTGAAGCGCCTAGAACCACTAGGCCACAGCGGCCGACTTGATACAACGGGGCCACCTTGTGGACAAGTAAACAAATCCTGCATCATGACTTCCTAGTAATCAGACACGCCCTCCTTATTTCCTTACAGGAAATAAAGAATGTACATGTAAATAAACAGCACAGCACGGCCACCGCGGGCGGCACGTCGCCACATCTCGTTGAGATGGGGACACAATCGGCTGTGATCGCACCCGTCTGACGATTAGGCGATCCTGTTGTATATTGGTTGTTCTAATTCGCCTAGGATAATCTAGGGCTCTGGGTGCTATCTGTTCCCAAATGCAGCTTAGGTGGCGTTCAGTTCGACTGAACGTTCGTCCTGCTCAACTAGTCAAACAGACTGTCCTCTCTAGGACACGATAACTTCTTCATATTGATGTAGAATGCATGGCAGAATTAAGTTGTCTAAGCAAATCAACAACGTCGCTCGTCACAGCTAATTAAAGTCCAGGTCTCGTCACCTACCCTGCTGCCAGGGCAGGCTATTTAAAATGCAAGCCTAATGGCCTGCATCACAGAAATTTAAAAAAAAGGCGTCTTTCTTTTAGTAGCGTAGTGCCGTTCCCCTACACTCCTAAAATACAAGTGCTTAATCATTTAGTATGAGCTCATTCAGCTGCATTTTTCGGTGGAGAGCTGATAATCAATTAAACTGTATCGTAAAATTTTACACAGTTGTAAATGCTCCATTATTGGCTTTTAATTCGAAAACTGCACTAAAACGCTACTAGTTATCGCGAAATTTCAGCTGGTATAGCCTGTACCACAGGTTCAGCCTAGCAGTCTACAGATCCTAAACACTGCCCTGCCCGTTACCGAGCGTAATCTATAGACTACAAATCCAAATATTTAGGGTTTCAAGTCGAATTGCTCCAGGCTTTTTATGGGATGTACTGCTACTTTTACTCTCCCGCTGTATTGCATGTACGGAAAAAAATCTAGGTGCTCTTTAGTTTAATGTTCGAGTTAAACAGTAGGTGATACTATAACTGGAATCGGTCTGAGGGGCCTTGCCACGGTTCATACGGTTCCCCTCGTCGGAGGTTCGAGTCCTCCCTCGAGCATGGGTGTGTGTGTGTGTGTGCATGTGTGTGTGTGTGTGTGTGTGGAAGGCACATGGTGGCCTCTCAGCACTGTACTGTATAACAGCGACATGTTCAGAGAACACATGAACACAATATCCCGCTCGTATAGCGTAGCGTGCTGTATTGTGAAGCAGGATGGAGAGTCAGACACGCATCGAAACCGCTAGGCGGATTAACGACCGTGGGCTGGTGCACAGGCCAGCCTGAGCGTGGTTTTGTAGGTGATTCCTCACATTCGTTTAAGTAAATTCTGGGATGTGCCCCTATTTCGGCCTCAGAAAAGACGATACACAAACAGTTAAAACACGATCATGCACTGATCAAATCTACACAGTTCACCGACAGATGCCGCAGATGACTCGCCTCTACATCTGCATCTACATAGATACTCCGCAAGCCAACGAGCGGTACATGGCGGAGGGTACCTTGTATCACTACTCGTCATTTCCCCTCCTGTTTCACTCGCAAACTGAGTCAAGAAGAAACGACTGTCTGTACGCCTCGGTATGAATCCTAATATTTTGTATCTTGTCTTTGTGGTCCTTACCCGCGAGTATGTTGGCGGCAGTAGAATCGTTCGGCACTCAGAACAAGAACGTCGCCTTCCCTCCAAGGATTCCCATTTGAGTTCCCGAAGCCTCTCCGTAACACTTGCATGTTGTTCGAACTTACCGGTAGCAAATCTAGCCGCCTGCCTCTGAATTGCTTCGATATTTTCGTTCAATCCGATCTTGTACTGATCGCAAACAGTCGAGCAGTACTCAAGAACAGGTCGCACCAGCATCCTACACTATGTGATCAAAAGTATCCGGACACCTGGCTGGAAAGATGCAATCGCCGTCGCCGAATTGCTCTTCAACAGTGGGAAGCAAGAAGGTGCTTAAAACATCAATGTAGGCCTGTGCTGTGGTAATGCCACGCAAAACAACAAGGGGTGCAAGCCCCCTCCACGAAAAATACGACCACACACTATAACACCAGAGCCTCCGAATTTTACTGTTGGCACTACACACGCTGGCAGATGACGTTCACCGGGTATTCGCCATACCCACACCCTGCCATCGGATCGCCACATTGTGTACCGTGATTCGTCACTCCACACAACGTTTTTCAACTGTTCAATCGACCAATGTTTACGCTCCTTACACCAAGGAGGCGTAGTTTGGCATTTACCGGCGTCATGTGTGGCTTATGAGCAGCCACCCGACCATGAAATCGAACTTTTCTCACCTCCCGCCTAACTAATATAGTACTTGCAGTGGATCCTGATGCGGTTTGGAATTCCTGTGTTATGGTCTGGATAGATGTCTGCCTATTACACATTACGATCCTCTTCAACTGTCGGCGGTCTCTGTCAATCAACAGACGAGGTCGGCCTGTACGCTTTTGTGCTGTACGTGTCTCTTCGTGTTTCCACATCATTATCACATCGGAGACAGTAGATCTAGGGATTTTTAGGAGTGTAAAAATCTCGCGTACAGACGTATGACACAAGTGACACCCAATCACCTGACCACGTTCGAAGTCCGTGAGTTCCGCGGAGCCCCCCATTCTACTCTCTCACGATATCTAACGACTACTGAGATCGCCGATATGGAGTACCTGGCAGTAGGTGGCAGCACAATGCACCTAATATGAAAAACGTATGTTTTTGGCGGTGTGCAGATACTTTTGATCACATAGTGTATATGCGATTTCCCTTGCAAGAGAAACGCTCTTTCCTAAAAAATTTCCAATAAACCGAATCGACCATTTGCCTTCCCTGTCACAGTTTTCACATTCTCATTCAACCTCATATCGCTTTGCAACGTTGCGCCAAGACATTTAAACGGCTTGACTGTATCAAGCTGGACACTAGTAATACTGTATCCGAACATTACAGGTTTGTTCTTCCTACTCATTCGCGTTAACTTTTTTCCACATTTAAGGCTAGCTGCCATTCATCACAACAACTGGAAAGTTTGTCTAAGTCGTCTTGTCTCTTCCTACACTCACTCAACTTCGACACCTTGCCCTTCATCACAGCATCAACAAACAGCCTCTAGATTGCTGTCCACCCTGTCCGGCAAATCAGTTATGTATATACAGAACAACAGAGGCGCTATCACACTTACCTGGGGCACTCCTGACGGTATCCTTGTCTCTAATGAACACTCGCCGTCGAGGACAACATACTGGGTCCTATTATTTAACAAGTCTTCGAGCCACTCACATAACTGTGAACTTATTCCATATGCTCGCACCTTCGTTAACAGCCTGCAATGGGGCACCGTGTCAAATGCTTTCCGGAAATCTAGAAATATGGAATCTGCCTATTGCCCTTCACCCATAGTACTCAGCATATCACGTGAGAAAACGACAAGCTGAGTTTCGCACAAGCGATGTTTTCCAAAACCATGCTGATCCGTGGACATAAGATTTTCAGTCTCAAGAAAGTTTATTACATTCGAACTGAGAATGTGCTCAAGGATTCTGCCGCAAACAGAAGTTAGGGATATTGGTCCGTAATTTTGCGGGTCCGTTCTTTTACCCTTTTTATACACTAGAGTCACCTGCGCTTTTTTCCATTCGCTTGGGACTTTGTGCTGGGCGATAGATTCACGATAAATGCAAACTAGGTAAGGGGCCAATGCCGTAGAGCACTCTTTGTAAAATCGAACTAGAATTCCATCCGGACATGGTGATTTATTTGTTTTCACATCTTTCAGTTGTTTATCTACGCCAGGTATGCTTATTTCCATGTCGTCCATACGGGAGTCTTCCCGATGCTCAAATGGCGGTATGTTTGCACGATTCTCCTGTGTGAACTGGATGGTTGCGGCTACAGGAAGGCCACCTGGCTGCAAAGTTAAATACAAATAACGACCTAGAACTTCAGCACAGCGCATCCCTTACTAGGTGTAGTTAACGTTAAGCATTCTTCTGAATGGTTCTCCATTTTCCACCCGTGGGCTAGATATTGTATAGAATCGTTGCATATCAAGCACTATGTACAGTGTTTTGCTAGTGAATTACCTAAAATTCGAAGTTGGGCAAGCCACATAAATAGATACTTGCAAGCAAAAGCTTAAAATACTAAAACATTCATTCTTATCCCTGCAGTTGACTGGGTGATCAAATGCTTAGTCTGGAAGAAGACAGCACCATAAAACCTCTAATAGTATCATGCCTAGTAAAGTTCTGTGTTGTTAACGCCATCCTTCAGGTAAATGACTGGCTTACTTTGTAATACACTTGCTTTCGTTTTGTAACAAAAAAGAAAGGCAACTACTGTATACGGATCATACTCAATGGTTTTAATCAGTATGAGCTTGAAGGAGCATTCCACGTACTAAAATTTACAAAATCTACCTTCTGTAGATTTATTGTGACAGCCTATTTGTGAAATGAGACTGATTTTTTCCTCTTTCTATTTGTTCTGTGCCGAAATTATGCTTATCGTTAACATCATGTGAGTAATAATTGTTAATTTGTTCTCCTAGGACATTGATTGGTGATTGGGGATAACTGCATGAACCTACCATATTCATGTGATTTGGAGGATTAATGTCAGCCTTGATGATGCTAAGCGCTTAGGTGCCTCTGCCTAATCGACTGATGTGCTGATCCATCTGACCTGCTGACCCATTTGACATGTTGCCCAATTTGACATGTTGCCCAATTTGATATGTTGCCCAATTTGACATGTTGCCCAATTTCATATGTTGCCCAATTTGACGTGTTGCCCTATTTGACTTACAAATTTTTCACCTCCTACTCCTTTTGAGCCGTTGCTCCATTTCATCTGTTTTCAGCGAGAAAATAGAGCAATGGCGCCACGTCCACAGAGCCCAGAAATAAAGCCAGAGGAAGACGCATGCGCCCGGGTGGACGAGACCCCAGGGAGAGAACCCAGTAAGCCGTACGTGAGGCAGATCTACTGGACCAACGTGGTGGGCATCGCCGCACTGCACCTGGCCGCCCTCTGGGGGATTACGTGGACGCCATTCTATGCCAAGGTGCTCACCGTCTTATGGGGTAAGTCACACCCTGCAGTGTTACATGTGTGCTTTGTAATTAGTGCTTGTATGGGGACTTTTAGCATGTGTACCGAATGTCTAGCTAAGGCGCAACTATACTGTACTGATACGTCATACGCACACTGATTACGAGTTATTAGAGAATTTCATAACACTTACTGCACACACATTTCAAAAAGACAGATCTGTATCTTTCTTACAGACCTTAAATGCTATCTGTGTCAGACCAATATGAAATATGACATACGTCCAGGAAGTATTTCCATTCTCTGCACGCAGCTGCAAGTACATCTGATCGACTTTTCTCAATCATTGTAGTAACTCGCCTTCTCGATTCAGGCCAAGTCCCTGGAAACGGAGAAATCTATAGTTTGTCATGGTTGGCGCGTGTCCAAGTTTTTGTCTGTTAGTTGTCAAATACTTCTGCATGCTATTGTGTTAGAGCCCTCTATCATCGGATAATTGCTTTTGTTCCTCCTCCCCCGCACAGGTGCCTGAACATGTCCATCAATAAGTGTTCTCTGATACCTCTCTCACTGACAAGAAACGGGCCGAAAACATTCTTTTGGTAAACACAAAAACGTACAGTATATACTTTCTTTGGTTTTCACGTTGGATGCAACACTGTCGATATATTACAACAGCAACTCTGATGTCCTACAGTAAGGTGTCTGGACAACAGTGGAAAAGGAAGGCTACACCAGATTCTTTACTTTTTTGTTTATCTTGCATGCAAGAATAATGGATCAGCAGACAGATTAGAACTGCCATTGTCTCGTTTACGAGTCCAGTGTCTTACCAGCTACATTATCACTCGCCGCTTGTCATCTACGTACATCAATCTGTCACTATTCAGATCATTCTTAACTGCCTCACCATCCAGTGTCGATGTCCTGTTCCCTATCTCGCTTAGGTGTCGATGGTACGTGGACAACCCAAACAAAAACTAAATTATCTCTGCTAGAGCTGATTGCAGTTCATTCTGCGTGTACGCTATTCAGAGCAGAAGTTTCATTCTGGATGGTAAGAATCAAGAATAAATTACAACAAATGAAAATCGTACTGTCATTGCCACTGAAATTTTATTGCCTTGTTGCCAACTTGATATTCTGTTCTGATCTCTAACTAATCACGGATAGCAAATGGACCCGGGAACTAGGTAAGAAGGGTCCGTGAACCTAGCTGCTACTCTGCACCAGAGATCACTTCTGGTCGCACGTATATTTTGTGGGGCCCTTCCTCGTAACATAGACAAATATTTCAGCTCCTTCATCGATTTGTTCACAGAGGCTGTGGCACAGATATTTTAATTTAAATGCTCCTTTCACTGAAACCCAAAAATTTATACGTAAATTTATATTTAATTGTTGGCCTATAATATCCAACACAACTACGCTGAATGAAGGCAACATTCATCCACTCAAGTTGTAATACACTCCTGGAAATTGAAATAAGAACACCGTGAATTCATTGTCCCAGGAAGGGGAAACTTTATTGACACATTCCTGGGGTCAGATACATCACATGATCACACTGACAGAACCACAGGCACATAGACACAGGCAACAGACCATGCACAATGTCGGCACTAGTACAGTGTATATCCACCTTTCGCAGCAATGCAGGCTGCTATTCTCCCATGGAGACGATCGTAGAGATGCTGGATGTAGTCCTGTGGAACGGCTTGCCATGCCATTTCCACCTGGCGCCTCAGTTGGACCAGCATTCGTGCTGGACGTGCAGACCGCGTGAGACGACGCTTCATCCAGTCCCAAACATGCTCGATGGGGGACAGATCCGGAGATCTTGCTGGCCAGGGTAGTTGACTTACACCTTCTAGAGCACGTTGGGTGGCACGGGATACATGCGGACGTGCATTGTCCTGTTGGAACAGCAAGTTCCCTTGCCGGTCTAGGAATGGTAGAACGATGGGTTCGATGATGGCTTGGATGTACCGTGCACTATTCAGTGTCCCCTCCACGATCACCAGTGGTGTACGGCCAGTGTAGGAGATCGCTCCCCACACCATGATGCCGGGTGTTGGCCCTGTGCCTCGGTCGTATCCAGTCCTGATTGTGGCGCTCACCTGCACGGCGCCAAACACGCATACGACCATCATTGGCACCAAGGCAGAAGCGACTCTCATCGCTGAAGACGACACGTCTCCATTCGTCCCTCCATTCACGCCTGTCGCGACACCACTGGAGGCGGGCTGCACGATGTTGGGGCGTGAGCGGAAGACGGCCTAACGGTGTGCGGGACCGTAGCCCAGCTTCATGGAGACGGTTGCGAATGGTCCTCGCCGATACCCCAGGAGCAACAGTGTCCCTAATTTGCTGGGAAGTGGCGGTGCGGTCCCCTACGGCACTGCGTAGGATCCTACGGTCTTGGCGTGCATCCGTGCGTCACTGCGGTCCGGTCCCAGGTCGACGGGCACGTGCACCTTCCGCCGAACACTGGCGACAACATCGATGTACTGTGGAGACCTCACGCCCCACGTGTTGAGCAATTCGGCGGTACGTCCACCCGGCCTCCCGCATGCCCACTATACGCCCTCGCTCAAAGTCCGTCAACTGCACTTGCGGTTCACGTCCACGCTGTCGCGGCATGCTACCAGTGTTAAAGACTGCGATGGAGCTCCGTATGCCACGGCAAACTGGCTGACACTGACGGCGGCGGTGCACAAATGCTGCGCAGCTAGCGCCATTCGACGGCCAACACCGCGGTTCCTGGTGTGTCCGCTGTGCCGTGCGTGTGATCATTGCTTGTACAGCCCTCTCGCAGTGTCCGGAGCAAGTATGGTGGGTCTGACACACCGGTGTCAATGTGTTCTTTTTTCCATTTCCAGGAGTGTAATTATTAAGATGGTTTCAGTGTATATTGCTATTTTTAATTGTTACCTGCAACATCAACACGCACGTTGTAAATATCAAACTCACATCATCTGTCTTAGTAGAACACTAAAAGTTTTCCCGTATATTGATAATTGTACTTGCATACTGCAGCATCAATATGGGCAAGAAAAGTTATGAGCTCCCTCAGCTGCTATAATACATAATACGAATTAGTGCACAATAGCCTAACAGCACAAAAAACACTCGATATTACCAACACGACAGCGAAAGACAACAAGCGAACGTAAGAGAATGGCCACAGAGTTACCCAGCAACGAACTCACACGATGTACTACTGTTTGTGACAGGTCTACGGTAGTCGAGGAAGTAACTGTGCAAAGATCAAATGCTCATCATAATACTAATTTGAGCTTATACCAGCAATTTCAGAGATCCGCTCACATATACAGAGTAACAATTGTTGAACTATACGAAAAAAACGTTCATTAGTTACAAACTACTTTATTCAACATGTAAAAGTCAGTACAGATATTCGTATTTAGGCTATGACATATTCGATATGCCTGCCATCCTTGGCGATGATGTGGCGCAGACGAATAGCGAAATTCTGCATGACACGCTGAAGTGTCGGAGCATCGATGCTGTCAATAACCTCCTGAGTGGCTGTTTTCAGCTCAGCAATGGTTTCTGGGTTATTGCTATACACCTTGTCTTTAATTTAGCCCCACAAAAAGAAGTCGCATGTGTTCAGATCCGGAGAATATGGCGGACAGTCGAGGCCCACGCCAGTGGCCTCTGGGCACGCCAGTGCCAGAATGCGGTCCCCAAAGTGCTCCTCCAGGACATCAAACACTCTCCTGTTTCGATGGTGTTGAACTCCGACTTGCATGAACCACATCTTGTCGAAATCAGGGTCACTTTGGATAATGGGGCTGAAATCATCTTGCAAAACGTTCACGTACCGTTCGGTAGTCACCGTGCCACCAAGGAATATCGCATCTATTATTCCGTGAATGGATATTGCACACCACACAGTCAGCCGTGAAGAGACTTCTCGATCGCGAAATGCGGATTCTCAATCGCCCAAATGCGCCAATTTTGTTTATTGGCGAACCCATTCAAATGAATGTGGGGTTCGTCTCCAAACCAAATCATATGCACATACTAATTCCCATCATGCCCCGCGGCCAACCGAGCAGCTTGAACGCCCGAACGCAAACTGTTTAGAAGTTATGACGATTTTATTTCATATAGTTCAATAATTGTTACCCTGTAGGTTACTTACTCGTATGTATAAATGAACGATAAAAACACCAATAAAAATGACAAAGAGCTGGTAAATGGAGCTGTTAAGAAATGAAAATGAATGCGGCCGTATAATTAAAGAAACAGCTACTAATTATCGTTATGAGTTATGGCACTACAATTTTGTCGTTTTAAACATTTCTGTTTTGTCCTTGCAAAATGTAAACTACAGCTAATACTCAGTTGTGTAAAAATCTTGATGATTATAAAATGTTCTCCATTTACTTTTCACTCATAACGACCCATCTTATCGTTTCATAAAAATCCAAGCACCCTCTACACCCTAACCTAAGCAAAACGACGAGCACCATAATGCACTATCACAATAGAGATACAAATAGAAAACTACAGGTTTCTATGAGTGGCCAACGCATTAGTCACAAGGATATGTCTACATACTTGGCACTGAAATTAAATGGCACTTTAATGTATAGCTCACATTTAGAAGATACAAGACAGAAACTCTAAGCTCCGCAATGCTATCCTGTCGAAATTGACTGGAACGATGTGGTGTTGTGGGGCGAGCACATTGAGGGCATCAGTGTGGCTGCATATTGTTCGTCAGTCTGGATGAGAAGTCGACATGTACCTAAAGTGGACATCTAACTGAAGGAGACAGTGCGGGTAACCTCTGGGATCTCGGGCCCACACTGTGTGTCTTGCCCCGCGTTCCAGCAAATATTCGAGTAGAGCCCCCGAAAAAAGGCAATCGCGGTTAGCTACGGGAGCATACAGAAAAATGCTAGCCAACTCAGAACTCCGTCTACACCAAGACGTCGCACCTATAAACAGACTTAAATCTAAGTCACTTTTGTGGAAAATGAGTGAAGAATTACAAGGCTTCGACTTAGACGGCTTTGAAAAAGTTACGAATTACTTATAAGTGGACTTGTGAACTGAAATTTGGTTGGTGATCCCAACAATGAGATAGTAGGATTCCACCTCCCGAGGAAATTGTGGACAACTTTGAATCGTGTCAGAACGAGTGTTGGTAGATGTAAGCAATATAGGTAAGGAAATGGGGCTTATCTGGCAGTTCTTAATGCGATTGTGATGAAATCCAACCAATGGACTATTTGCTTGTGTGTGGCCTGCATGGTTATGATGGTGATCTGAAGCCATACGCAGACTGACTCACCCATAGGGTAGCTAAAGAATATTTGTAATATAGTACAGAATTACAAGAACACTTGTAAAGAAAATTCTAACTCAGCACAGAGCTACAAGAATACTGCAGTTAATACATTGGGCCAAGCATTTAACGTGACGATTTTCTTTGTAAATACTGAAAGAGTAAATAAATAAATAAAATCAACATTAAGATAACTTGATACCGTCTTCCACGTCTTTATCTTCTCATTTCTTTGTACTTGCTACATCCAATATCTTCGGTAAGATAACAAACCCTAATCTTTGTAAACATGTTCAGTGTTTCCTCAATGTTTCTCCACACTGTACCAATTTAACTGTTCATGGTTGCCATAGCAGATGTTGCAAGGAGCCGGTCGTGAGTCACGACGGGACTGTCCGTTAATGTCAGACTTTCCCGAAATCAGGATACTCTCTGCTATTCATATACTTCCGCAACGGAAGTACAGAAAAATGGCCCCCGTACATAAATAATAGCTGACGGCCATTGAAAAATCACTAATTAAGAGTGGCAGAGGTCACCTAGCTGCATAAATAATAGCAAAAGGAAGTCCAGTCATTGCACTATTTAATTTACAATCATGTGTATACACAAGGGAAAATCGCACCTCGAGAACACTTTCTAACAAAACTATCATTACACATCTGAAAGCAATGAACTATGTAATTCATACTTTACACACATATGAGTGGGACACAAGGGATAAGGATGACGGAATGAAAAACGTTACCTCCGGGGATCACGCTGGAATCGACCTACACCGGTGACAGAAATAATCGAATTACCCATGCCAGAAGTAGGAGTACTAACCATACATGTAAGATCCGATAACATGCACCTGGAGCAAGATGTGGAGCCACAGAATTCACTACAGTAAAGATCGACTCTTGAACCGCGAAAAGGAATGAAATAAACGAGTAAGAAAATCATGAAAAACGGTGCTAACAAGGGCACGCCAAGATGCTAGGATCATGGATTTACTTCAATCTTTGTACACCTTTTGTAGGCCATTAAAACAACATAATGTGCATAGTAAGGTGCACTACTCCGGCAATTCCGAGAAAAAATCGCAAGAGAGGGTTAACGCATCTATTGTGTCTGTGCGAAGATGCCGGCGGTAAAACGTTATTGTAGTCAGGTGGTTGGCGTTCAGCTATATTTTTTTCATCGCTGGTCACATTATTTAATTCATATGACATTTGAGAGGTAATATAACGATAAAACAACCCAAGTGCATTTGGATGAAGTTGTAGTGAATTTCATATGTTATTTGACTATTTACTATTTGTAATTAAATTTTCAAGGACGAAGGACAGGCTTGGAAAGTCCAAGTCAAACCTCGATAAATAAAGATGCGAATGACGTTATTCGCAATCATTAATATACAGTAGTAAGTCACAATGTGCCAGACCACAAGAGAAATGTATAATTACTCGTCGGATGTGCTCTTGACATCACACGTTGCAGCGTGGTATTTCTCATACAGATACGGAAAACATACGAGGACGAGTCAAATGAAAACCTTAAACATTTTTTTAAATATTATTTATTGTGCAGAAGTGGTACAAAGCTGTATCACTTTTCAACATAATCTCCCCCACGCTCAATGCAAGTCCTCCAGCGCTTACAAAGTGCATAAATTCCTTTAGAAAAAAATTCTTTTTGTAGTCCGCCCAACCACTCATGCACCACGTGGCGTACCTCTTCATCAGAGCGGAATTTCTTTCCACCCATTGCGTCTTTGAGTGGTCCAAACATATGGAAATCATTTGGGGCAAGGTCTGGTGAGTATGGTGGGTGAGGAAGACACTCAGAATGCAGGTCTGTGATTGTTGCAACTGTTGTACGGGCAGTGTGGGGCCTTGCACTGTCATGTTGCAGAAGGACACCTGCTGACAGCAATCCACGTCGCTTTGATTTGATTGTAGGCGGCAGATGATTTTTTTAGGAGAACTGTGTATGATGCACTGATGACAGTGGTCCCTCTAGGCATGTAATGCTCCAAAATGACGCCTTTTTCGGCCCAAAAGAGAGTCAGGATAACCTTCCCTGCTGATAGTTTCGTTCAAAACTTCTTTGGTTTTGGTGATGAGGAATGGCTCCATTTCTTGCTCGCTCTCTTCGTTTCCGGCTGGTGGAAGTGAATGCAGGTTTCGTCCCCAGTAACGATTCTTGCAAAGAAGCCATCACTTTCTCGTTCAAAGCGCCGAAGAAGTTCTTCACAAGCATCAACACGTCCTTCTCTCATTTCAGGAGTCAGCTGCCGTGGCACCCATCTTGCAGACACTTTCTGAAACTGGAGCACATCATGCACAATGTGAGGTGCTGACCCATGACTAATCTGTAAACATGCTGAAATATCATTCAGTGTCACTCGGCGGTTTTCCTTCACTATGGCTTCAACTGCTGCAATGTTTGACCTGGATGAGGAGCATCTTCCACTGAAGTCACGCCATTTGCGAACTTCCTACTCAAATCGTAAACTTGCTGCTGTGACAAACATGCATCACCGTACTGAATCTTCATTCGTCGATGAATTTCAGTAGGTTTCACACCTTTACTACGCAAAAACCGAATAACAGAACGTTTTTCTCCCCTGGTGCAATTCGCAAGTGGGACGGCCATCTTTACACTGATACTGCGACGGTATGTGTGCATCTGCACTATGTTGCCACCTACAGGCCATTCTGTACGCTGTTTGTAGCACGCTTACCAACTTACAGGATAACGGCGTGAAATTTCAATTTGTTATTACAAATTTAAGGTTTTCATTTGACTCATCCTCGTAAATTTAAACTTCATGCAGATATACAGAGTTTCTCCATTATAATACCTCTCAAAATGACATATGAATTACATAAAATGACCAGTGATGAAAAAATTGGGCAATAATTAAAGCCGCATAATAGACGCGTAAAACTTCTCTTGCGACTTTCTCGGAAGTGCCAGAGGAGTGCACCTTACTGCTCGCACATTACGTTATTTTAATGGCCTACGAAAGGTGTTCAAAGTTTGAAGTGGTCACAATGGCGTGGCCTTCTCTTGCAAGTGAAATCAGACATTACCACGACGATCCTAAAAAAATCAACCGATGCCTGATCGACTCCATCCTAGAAACACAGAAGCGAAGCAGCATTTACCCACCTAAAACGGCACCGTGTCCAGCAAACAAGTCTCTACAGACAACAAGGTCACACCCAGAGATCCAAGCACAAGTCCCGATCGAAGTCTGGACCCCGACTCTCCCTCAGCGTCCGCGAAAGGGTGCAGAGTCGACAGGAATATTTCCCTGAAGAGCTCTTAAAAGAGTGAATAGAGAAATTCTCCTAGCGTTCCCTTGGCACAAGCAGAGCGCGTCAGAACTATTGCGGCCAGTCAAAACCCACTGCTCGTTGTCATCCTATCAACGAGAGCAAATTTTCATTTCGAACCCAGCACTCTCTGCCCGAGAAAACTGCCATTGGCCAACCAAGCCCTGCGACCAGTGGTCGTCCTACCCTTCAGAATTCCTCTTCTCTAGTGAAAATTCGAATTAGTTGGGCAATTTAAACACAAAACAACGCCCATTAACCGTTTGAAATATGAAACGGCTTTGCGTGGCGCCAAGTTGTCGCCTTCCTTCGCATGGGAGCTCCCGTCAGACATGTATCGTCAAGGTAAGACGTCATACAATCGGCCCTAAATGCGTGGGTGGAGATATCTCTGTTCAAAGTCGCTTTTGTCCAGAAAACTTCACGCGTGGCCGACAAAAGCAAGGCTCTGCGCCGACACTGCCCTCTGGCACTCCAGCCCCCCCCCCCCCCTATCAAAGAGAATTCGAAAGTAATCAACGGAGAATTGACAGACAAACCCTACTATCGCTAAATGGCGTAAGTTTTATCACACTAGTGAAATCAGTACTGTATTTACCTGTTAGATCGCAACGATTTCTGAAATAACTGGGTATTGTTGTTCTTCATCGAATTAATGGCGGAATTAATCTTAAATGGAGGCCGAAATTTATCTACATGAAACGAATCAGCCTTAGAGTTGTCAGACGCGTCTCATTGTTCTCCTAAACTTCCTTTTTTTTTTTTTTTTTTTTTTTTTTGGAAGTCTTCTTTTGACACCTTGGCATATGGTTAAATAATATTGTTTTTCTTCGACATGAGATGAACGGTGTTGCAGCGATCTTCCTGGGCGGCGCAGGTGGGTTCGGAGTGACGGCAGGTGCCCACCGGCTGTGGACTCACCGCGCCTACAAAGCCACGTGGCCTGCCAGGGTCATCCTTATGGTCTGCTACTGCATCGCCGGACAGGTGAGTGAACTTCCTGTAACAGCACGCGCTGCGTTTTAGCATGCAGCAGCAGTATAGCAAAAAGACAGACAATCTGTAATACCACCGATAGGCCCTATGCTCATCCCATATGCACTATGCGATCAAAAGTATCCGGACACCTGGCCGAAAATGACTTACAAGTTCGTGGCGCCCTCCATCGGTAATGTTGGAATTCAATATGGTGTTGGCCCACCCTTAGCCTTGATGACAGCTTCCATTCTCGCAGGCATACATTCAATCAGGTGCTGGAAGGTTTCTTGGGGAATGGCAGACCATTCTTCACGGCGTGCTGCACTGAGGAGAGGTGTCAATGTCAGTCGGTCAAGCCTGGCACGAAGTCGGCGTTCCAAAACATCCCAAAGGTGTTCTACAGGATTCAGGTCAGAACTCTGTGCAGGTCAGTCCATTACAGGGATATTATTGTCATGTAACCACTCCGCCACAGGCCGTGCATTATGAACAGGTGCTCGATCGTGTTGAAAGATGCAGTCGCCATCTCCGAATTGCTCTTCAACAGTGGGAAGCAAGAAGGTGGTTAAAAAATCAATGCAGGCCTGTGCTGTGATAGTGCCACGCAAAACAACAAGGGGTGCAAGCTCCATCCATGAAAAACATAACCACACCATAACAACAACGCCTCCGAATTTTACTGTTGGCACTAAACACGCTGGCAGATGATGTTCACCGGGTATTCGCCATACCCAGACCCTGCCATCGGATCGCCACATTGTGTACCGTGATTCGTCATTCCACACAACGTTTTTCCACTGTTCAGTCGTCCTGTGTTTACGCTTCTTACACCAAGCGAGGCGTCGTTTGGCATTTACCGGCGTGATGTGTGGCTTGTGAGCAGCTGCTCGACCATGAAATACCAGTTTCCTCACCTCCCGCCCAATTGTCATAGTACTTGCAGTAGATCCTGATGCAGTTTGCAATTCCTGTGTGATGGCATGGATAAAATCGAAATGCCGTGTGGCTAGGGCCTATCGTAGGGTAGACCGTTTGCTTGGTGCAAATCTTTCGAGTTGACGCCACTTCGGCGACATGCGTGTCGATGGGGATGAAATGAGGTGATGATAAGGACAACACAACACCCAGCCCCCGAACGGAGAAAATCTCCGACCCAGCCGGGAATCGAACCCGGGCTGTTAGGTATGACATTCCGTCGCGCTGACCACTGAGCTACCAGGGGCGGACATGGTCTGGATAGATGTCTGCCTATTACACATTACGATCCTCTTCAACTGTCGGCGGTCTCTCAGTCAACAAACGAGGTCGGCCTGTACGCTTTTGTGCTGTACGTGTCCCTGCACGTTTCCACTTCACTATCACATCGGAAACAAAGGACCTAGGGATGTTTAGGAGTGTGGAAATCTCGCATACAGGCGTACGACACAAGTGACACCAATTCACCTGACCACGTTCGAAGTCCGTGAGTTCCGCGGAGCGCCCCATTCTCCTCACTCACGATGTCTAATGATTACTGAGGTCGCTGATATTTAGTACCTGGCAGTTGGTGGCAGCACAGTGCACCTAATATGAAATAGGGGTGTCCAGAAACTTTTGATCACATAGTGTACATATGCAAAGCAACGTATTTTCCTGGAGAAGATCTACAATCAGAATTTAGGACTGCGAAAATATTATACAATGATGCGACAAAAGTCATGGGATATCTCCTAACATCGTGTAGAACCTCCTTTATTCCGACTTAGTGCAGCAGTTCGACGTGGAATATACTCCACAAGTCGTTGGAAGTCCCATCCAAAACTATTGAGCCACGTTGCCTCTATAACCGTCCATAATTGCGAAAATGTTAGCGGTGGAGGTTTTTGTGCACGAACTGAGTTCTCGATTATTTCCCATAGCACTGACGGTGTGCAAATCATTCGCTCAAATTGTCCAGAATATTCTTCAAAACAATCGCGAGAAACTGTGACCCGGTGACAATTCCATTGTTGTTTGGTGACATCAAGTCTATAAATGCTGCAAATGGTCTCCAAGCAACCGAACGTAACCGTTTCCAGCCAATGACCGGTTCAGTTGGACCAGAGCAGGCAGTCCATTCAAGATAAAAACCGCCCCCACCATTATGGAGCTACCACCAGCTTTCACAGTGCCTTGTTGACAACTTGGTTACACGGCTTCGGGGGATCCGCGCCGTACTCGAAACCTACCACCGGCTCTTACCAACTCTAATCGGAACTCATCTGACCAGAACACGGTTTTCCAACCAATATGGTCACGAGCCCAGTACAGGTGTTGCAGACGATGTCGTGCTGTTAGCAAAGGCACTTTCGTCGCTCCTCTGCTGCCATATCCCATTAACGCCAAATTTTGCCGCACTGCCTTAACAGATACGTTCGTCGTACGTCCCACACTGAATCCTGCTGTTGTTTCACGAAGTGTTGCTTGTCCGTTAGCCATGAGAACTCTTAAGTAAAAGCTGCTGCTCTCAGTCCTCAAGTGAAGGATACAGTTCCGCACTGTCGCCTGATAAACAAAGTAAGAGCCTACAGAATATCAGACCAGCTGTGTGGCTGGATTGAAGAGTTTTTAGCAAACAGAACACAGCATGTTGTTATCAATGGAGAGACGTCTACAGACGTTAAAGTAACCTCTGGCGTGCCACAGGGGAGTGTTATGGGACCATTGCTTTTCACAATATATATAAATGACCTAGTAGATAGTGTCGGAAGTTCCATGCGGCTTTTCGCGGATGATGCTGTAGTATACAGAGAAGTTGCAGCATTAGAAAATTGTAGCGAAATGCAGGAAGATCTGCAGCGGATAGGCACTTGCTGCAGGGAGTGGCAACTGACCCTTAACATAGACAAATGTATTGCGAATACATAGAAAGAAGGATCCTGTATTGTATGATTATATGATAGCAGAACAAACACTGGTAGCAGTTACTTCTGTAAAATATCTGGGAGTATGCGTGCGGAACGATTTGAAGTGGAATGATCATATAAAATTAATTGTTGGAAAGGCGGGTACCAGGTTGAGATTCATTGGGAGAGTGCTTAGAAAATGTAGTCCATCAACAAAGGAGGTGGCTTACAAAACACTCGTTCGACCTATACTTGAGTATTGCTCATCAGTGTGGGATCCGTACCAGATCGGTCTGACGGAGGAGATAGAGAAGATCCAAAGAAGAGCGGCGCGTTTCGTCACAGGGTTATTTGGTAACCGTGATAGCGTTACGGAGATGTTTAGCAAACTCAGGTGGCAGACTGCAAGAGAGGCGCTCTGCATCGCGGTGTAGCTTGCTCGCCAGGTTTCGAGAGGGTGCGTTTCTGGATGAGGTATCGAATATATTGCTTCCCCCTACTTATACCTCCCGAGGAGATCACGAATGTAAAATTAGAGAGATTCGAGCGCGCACGGAGGCTTTCAGACAGTCGTTCTTCCCGCGAACCACACGCGACTGGAACAGGAAAGGGAGGTAATGACAGTGGCACGTAAAGTGCCCTCAGCCACACACCGTTGGGTGGCTTGCGGAGTATAAATGTAGATGTAGATGTAGAAGGCCGGCGGCTTTTGAGTTGCCCGTGGTCAGATCAAAATGCCTGAAATGTGGTTCAAATGGTTCAAGTGCCTCTGAGCACTATGGGACTTAACTTCTGAGGTCATCAGTCCCCTACAACTTAGAACTACTTAAACCTAACTAACTTAAGAACACCACACATCTCCATACCCGAGGCAGGATTCGAACCTGCGACTGTAGCAGCCGCACAGTTCCGGACTGAAGCGCCTAGAACCGCTCGGCCACAAAGGCCGGCGCAAGGTTTTCCATTCCTTCATTGTCCACTGGGCATAGCGTACACAAGATATAAAATTGGGAGGACTGTCACGTGCACTCAGGTGACTCATGTGAAAACGTGTCCGTCGTGCTTATGGCCGCTCGACGGAATTAACAGACATTGAACGCGGAATGGTAGTTGGAGCCTGACGCATGGGACATTCCATTCGGTTAGGGAATTCAATATTCCGATATCCACAGTGTCAAGTGTGTACCAGGAATACTACATTTTAGGCGCCGGCCGCTGTGGTTCAAATAGTTCAAATGGGTCTGAGCACTATGGGACTTAACTTCTGAGGTCATCAGTCCCCTAGAACTTAGAACTACTTAAAGCTAACTAACCTAAGGACATCACACACATCCATGCCCGAGGCAGGATTCGAACCTGCGACCGTAGCAGCCGCACGGTTCCGGGTTGAAGCGCCTAGAACCGCGCGGCCACATCAGCCGGCCAGACGGTCATGGAAGATGACTGTGACAACAGCTGCAAAAGTCATTGCAGAACTAAATTTTACACTCGCAAACCATGTCAGCACCAAAACACCTAGAAGAGAGCTCCATAAACAGGGAGTTGCACGGCGAGCTGGAATTTCAGAACCAGTCACCAGTGATGGAAATGCCCGTAATAGGAAAACGTGGCGCCAAAGCCATGAAACCTGTACTATGGAGTTACGGAAGAATGTAATTTGGTCGATGAGTCTTGTTGCACAATATTTCCAACTTCTGGCCGATATTCGAGCCAAGAGTGAAACATCGTGGGGATTCGGTGATGATTTGGGCAGTCATATCGTGGTATTGCATGGGATCAGTGGTTACTCTGCGAGGTCGCATTACTGCTAAGGATTATGAGGCCATTTTGGTCGATCAGGTCCATCTCATAGTACAGTGTCTGTTCCCCACTGGTGATGCTGTGTTCCAAGACGACAAGGCCCTTGTCCGCACAGTTTGCATGGCCCAGGCCCGCTGG
Organism: Schistocerca serialis cubense; assembly: GCF_023864345.2. Lineage (NCBI taxonomy): Eukaryota > Metazoa > Arthropoda > Insecta > Orthoptera > Acrididae > Schistocerca > Schistocerca serialis. Next base: position 980,520,809 of record NC_064639.1, on the reverse strand, counting down.
AAGCTCGCCCAAATTCCGGGCCTCTTTTGCCGTGCAAAAAGCATTTTAATTTTTACGTTTGCCCAAGCCCCGTAATATGGCCGTCGTGGTTCAGTGGATAGCGCGCCCTGGAGGTCCCAGGTTCAGTACCGAACAGTGGTGGTGTTTTTCCTCCTTCGAGTCTCTCCAGGACAGCCACAGTTCCACACAGCCTGACAATAAACGAGCACTCGGGTTCTTTTCCCGAGGGTAAATGCCCAGGGCTCGCCACCTCCTCGTCCTCGTCCTCGTCCTCCCCCCCCCCCCCCAGTCAGCCCTCAGTGACGTGGCGAGGAAAGGCCGCAAGCTGTTTGCAGTCTCAGGCCAATAGCCCAGTTACGAACATCCACCACAGACTTTACCTTACCTTTTTTTTTTTCAGTCATCTGTGTTCCAACAAGTTTGATGTGGCCCGCCACGAATTCCTCTCCTGTGCGAACCTCTTCATCTCAGAGCACTTTTTGCTCTCTACAGCTCTCTCTAGTACCATGGAAGTCATTCCCTGACGACTTACCACATGTCCTATCACCCTGTCCCTTCTCAAATGGTTCAAATGGCTCTAAGCACTATGAGACTTAACATCTGAGGTCGTAAGTCTCCTAGAACTTAGAACTACTTAAACCTAACTAACCTAAGGACATCACACACATCCATGCCCAAGGCAGGATTCGAACCTGCGACCGTAGTAATCGCGCGGTTCCGGACTGAAGCGCTTAGAACCGCTCGGCCACAAGGCCGGCTGTCCCTTTTCCTTTCACCTTATCAGTCCACCTAATTTTCAACATTCGTGTATAGCACCACATCTCAAATGCTTCGATTCTCTTCTGTTCCGGTTTTCCCACAGTCCTTACCTTATAGACGCTGCAATGTTCAAGCGTTCGGCTGCTGAAGCAAGTAATTGCTTAACACTACTCAATTCTGTCATCTAACAACTCCGTGTATTTTTCCTTAGAAGGTCACTTGCTGTTTCCTCAGTGCAAAGTGTGTGTTCCTATCTGTACAACTGTGTCAACAGAATTTTTTCTAGCTGCCAAAATTTTGTATTTACGACTTACACGTGATCATTCAAAAATTCTAGGGCGGAGTTATCGGTCTGAAGGACCTCAAACTTGACATAGACCTCTCATTTGAACTGCCCTATACAATGATGTTAACAATTCTGACGACTGACTAGCACTGATTGATGGTAATTCACAATAATGTGATCCAAAGCGAAAGAAAATACGAACAATTGAAAAACCACTGCTCCGATCTCAACATGAATGTAATGTACAACTTAACACTCATACAACGAGGGCCTGCTGAAAGGTAAGGCCTCTGAACTTTTTGTGTGAAAACTCTTAAGCTTTTAAATAAAATAAACGTTTTTGACATTCTACAGCTTTATTCTTCATGTCTACAATTATTTCTCAACATAGTCATCCTGGCGACGGACGCATTCTCCCAGCGAGAGACCAATTTGTTGATACCGACACTGTAGAATGTTTGATTTTGTTGACGGAGCCTCTTACCTCATTTCTGCTTGCATCGCTTTTTCACTATTACCGTGAAATTCTCGAAGGTACTGTTCTTTAAGGCCTGGAAAGAAATGGAAATGGGGTGGAGCGAAGTCGGGACTGTATGAAGGATGATCGATAACAGTGAACCCAAGGCGCCGGATTGTTGCAAATGTTGCAGAGCTCCTGTGCGGTCTGCCATTCTCATGATGAAGGAGAGCGTACTTCGTGTGTGGACGAACTCTTCGAATTCCAAACTCGGTTACAACACACTGCTCCTCACGCACCGACATAGTTACATTACATACCACTGTTACACAATACAATTCGGAGCCCTCTAGCGGAAGAGGGCTGCAAGTACGTAGACATGAAGAATAAGAAACAGAATGTTAATAACATATGTTTAATTCAGAAAGCCTTAAGAATTTGCACATAGAAATTCGGAGGCGTTATTTTATACCACACCCTCGTAAATTTGGTGCTCGTAGCTTTAATGCGGAACCGATCTCATTTTCAAACGATTTTGATAAAACACTGATGACTCCCTAACTGCTGCTCACAAGAACATGAAACTCCGGCTCCTGGGGTGTTAACACGTTCTGAACACAGTCCCCTAATCAAAATGGTAGGTCATCTAAGAACGCAATAATCGCAAAATATTTTAATAAAAGCAGTCTCGCTGCTCAGCTGTGCCGGCTGAAAACTCCACACTAATTGCTAAACAGACCTCGCATCCCCATACAAGCTTCTTAATTTCCTACATTTTCGCCCTCGCACCGCCTTCCTAACTCCCTACCTTTTTCGCCTACACCACCTTATCAATTTCTTACATTTTTGCTATTTTTTCAGTTTTAATCTGTATTTAATAATTGATAAATTGTGAAGGGCGTTCAAAAGAAAAAGTGCGAAACAACACTGTGGGTATACGGTAATTGAAGTCTTTATTCAAGTGTAATCACCAGAGGGCTGAGCACAACTAACACACTGTTTCACGAGCCGAAGGATTCCCTGTTCCCAGAATTTCTGTGGCTGTGACACGAGCTAGTCCTCCAGCGCGCTCCTTCCCTTCGTCGTCCGAATTGAGGCACTTTTGCTTCCATTTGAGCTTGGCCATTACACTCTGCGTGACCTCGGAGACGTGTGAACGCGCGTCATCGTGGAGCAGAGTCACCTCTTCTGTGAACAGCCCAGGCCGTTAGCTCTTGATCGACTTTCGTAGTCTTTGGCGCGTCTTCAGTGGAGGTCCCTATTGATTGTTTTCCCGAGCTCGAGAAATTCGGCGAGTATGGGGCGTCGGACGTCGAGAAAGGCTCTGAGCATCGTTCTGCCTGCTGAGGGCACATCTTTGAATTTTTTAGGTGGAGGTGACGGCGCAACTTTGGCGTCCCTTGAAGTTATCCCACAGTAGCATATGCAAATTTCAACCGGTTTGGTTGTTGCGACGTTTCGTTCCTTCTCATTTGAACACTCCTACGAGGGGCGTTCGAAAAGTCTGTGCAAATTCCGAGAGGTGACACCACCGGCGCCTATCGAGGTCATGTTTAGTTAGTAGCATCTTTGGAAAGAACGCACACCAAGTTTCAGCCATATTGGTCTATTTATTTGTGTTTGGCATTCGTGTGAATCAAGGAAGTCGAGTGATTGTCAAAAAATGGACGAAAAAGAATTTCGTGTGGTGATTAGACATTACTTTATGAAAGGCAAAACGCCTCAGGAGACTAAAGAGAAGCTTGATAAACATTACGGTGACTCTGCACCTTCGATTAGAACAGTTTATAAGTGGTTTCAAAATTTTCGGAGTGGCCATACCGGCACAAGTGATGCTGAACGTTCTGGACGCACTGTGGAGGTTACGACTCCAGAAATCATTGATAAAATCCATGATATGGTGATGGATGACAGGAGAGTTAAGGTGCGTGAGATTGCTAGTGCTGTGGGCATCCCGAGTGAACAGGTACATAATATTTTGCATACACATTTGGACATGAGAAAGCTATCCGCAAGATGGGTTCCGCGAATTGCTGACGCTTGACCAGAAACAGAATCGTGTGAAGTGTTGCAAGGATGGTTTGCAGCTGTTCAGGAAGAATCCGCAGGACTTTAAGCGTCGTTTCGTCACTGTGGATGAAACATGGATACATTACTATACTCCTGAAACCAAACAACAATCTAAACAATGGGTTACCAAGGGAGAATCTGCACAAAAAAATGGGAAGACCATTTCTTCGGCCGGAAAGGTTATGGAGACTGTCTTTTGGGATTCACAAGGGATAATCCTCATCGACTGTCTGGAAAAGAGTAAAACTATTATAGGTGAATATTATTCACCGTTATTGGGCAGTTTGAAAGCCGAGCTGCAAGAAAAATGCCGGCGATTGGACCGCAGAAAAGTCATTTTCCATCACGACACACCTCAGCAGTTGTGGTCACAAAATTAAGGGAGAAAGGATTCTAACTCGTCTCACATCCCCCATATTCTCCAGACTTGGTTCCTTCGGACTACTATTTGTTCCCCAATTTGAAGAAATGTCTGGCGGGACAAAGATTTTATTCAAACGAGGAAGTGATTGTAGCAACTAATAGCTATTTTGCAGACTTAGACAATTCCTATTATTTGGAAGGGATCAACAAATTAGAGCAACGTTGAACGAAGTGTATAAGTCTAAAAGGAGAATATGTCGAAAAATAAAAAAGGTTTACCCCAAACACGTAAGTAGTTTTTATTTTTGCGTGGACTTTTCAAACGCCCTTCGTACATTATCAGAGTCATCTGCTCGTAGGGATGTTTTACTATTTAAACCCTGGGTTTTGACACTCCGTCTTACCATTACACACTAAAGCGCCAAAGAAACTGTTATAGGCATGCGCATTCAAATACAGATACATTAACAGGGAGAATACGGTGCTGTGGTCGGCAACGCTTATATAAGTCAGTAAGTGTCTGGCGCAGTTGTTGGATCGGTTAGTGCTGCTATAATGGCAGGTTATCAAGATTTAAGTGAGTTTGAACATGATGTTATAGTATAGTCGGCACACGAGCATGGGACACAGCATCGCCAAGGTAGCGATGAAGTGGGGATTTTCCCGTATGACCAATAGACGAGTGTACCGCGAATATCAGGAATCCGGTGAAATGTAAATCTCCGACATGGCTACAGCCGCAAAAAAAATTCCTGCAAGAATGGGACCAACGGCGACTGAAGAGAATGGTTCAATGTGACAGAAGTGCAATCCTTCCGGAAATTGTTGCAGATTTCAATGCTGTACCATCAACAAGGGTCAGCGTGCGAACCATTCAACGAAATCGTCGATGTGGGCTTCTGGAGCCGAAGGCGCACTCGTGTACCATTGATGACTGCACAACACAAAGTTTTACGCCTCGCCTGGGCCCTTCAACACCGACATTGGATTCTTGATGACTGGAAACATGTTGCCTGTTCGGACGAGTCTCGTTTCAAATTGTATCGAGTGAATGGACATGTAAGGGTATGGAGACAACCTCATGATTCCATGGACCCTGCATGTCAGCAGGGGACTGTTCAAGCAGGTCGAGGCTCTATAATGGTGTGGGTTTTGTGCAATTGGAGTGATACGGGAACCCTGATGCGTCTAGATACGACTCTGACAGGTGACACGTACGTAAGCATCCTGTCTGATCACCTGCGTCCATTCATGTCCATTGTGCATTCCGATGCACTTGGACAATTCCAGCAGGACAATGCAACTGCCCACACGTCCAGAGTGGATCCAGGAGCACTCTTCTGAGTTTAAAAACTTCCGCTGGCCACCAGTTTCCCTAGACATCAACGTTATTGAGCGTATCTGGGATGCCTTGCAAAGTGCTGTTCAAAAGAGATCTCCATCCCCTCGTATGGACAGCCATGCAAGATTCATGGTGTCAGTTCCCTCCAGCGCTACTTTAGACATTAATTGAGTCCACGCCACGTCGTGTTGCGGCATTTCTGCGTGCTCGCTGGATTCCTACATGTTATTAAGCAGGTGTACCAGCTTCTTTGGCTCTTCAGTTTTGCTCCACTTTGAAACCTTAAGGCGTTTCCCGCTCTCTGCCACAAATACAGTTTTCTTTCATGATAGCCAAGACAGACACAAAGCCGCGCCATTGTTAGCAACATCATATTCAAAAAAAAAAAAAAAAAAAAATTGGCTCTGAGCACTATGGGACTTAACATCTGAGGTCATCAGTCCCCTAGAACTTAGAACTAGTTAAACCTAACTAACCTAAGGACATCACACACATCCATGCCCGAGGCAGGATTCGAACCTGCGACCGTAGCGGTCGCGCGGTTCCAGACTGTAGCGCCTAGAACCGCTCGGCCACTCCGGCCGGCATCATATTCAAGTACCATATGTTTGTTTAGCAATACTACTTGCCATTAAAATTGCTACACCAAGAAGATGACGTGCTACAGACGCGAAATTTAACCGACAGGAAGAAGACGCTGTGGTATGCAAACGATTAGCTTTTCAGAGCATTCACACAAGGTTGGCGCCGATGGCGACACCTACAACGTGCTGACATGAGGAAAGTTTCCAGCCGATTTGTCATACACAAACAGCAGTTGACCGGCGTTGCCCAATGAAACGTCGTTGTGATGCCTCGTGCAAGGAGGAAAAATGCGTACCATCACGTTTCCGACTTTGATAAAGGTCGGATTGTAGCCTATCGCGATTGCGGTTGATCGTATCGCGACATTGCTGCTCGCGTTGGTCGAGATCCAATGACTGTTAGCAGAGTATGGAATCGGTTGGTTCAGGAGGGTAATACGGAACGCCGTGCTGGATCCCAACGGCCTCGTAATACTAGCAGTCGAGATGACAGGCATCTTATCCGCATGGCTGAAACGGATCGTGCAGCCACGTCTCGATCCCTGAGTCGACAGATGGGTACGTTTGTAAGACAACAACCATCTGCTCGAACAGTTGCAGCAGCATGGACTATCAGCTCGGAGACCATGGCTGCGGTTACCCTTGACGCTGCATCACAGACAGGAGCGCCTGCGATGGTATACTCAACGACGAACCTGGATGCACGAATGGCAAAACGACATTTTTTCGGATGAATCCAGGTTCTGTTTACAGCATCATGATGGTCGCACCCGTGTTTGGCGACATCGCGGTGAACGCACATTGGAAGCGTGTTTTCGTCATCGCCATACTGGCTTATCACCCGGCGTGATTGTATGGGGTGCCATTGGTTACACGCCTCGGTCACCTCTTGTTCGCACTGACGGCACTTTAAACAGTGGACGTTACATTTCAGATGTGTTGCGACCCGTGGCTCTACCATTCATTCGATCCCTGCGAAACCCTACATTTCAGCAGGATAATGCACGACAGCATGTTGCAGGTCCTGTACGGGCCTTTCTGGATACAGAAAATGTTTGACTGCTGCCCTGGCCAGCACATTCTCCAGATCTCTCACCAATTGAAAACGTCTGGTCAATGGTGGCCGAGCAACTGGCTCGTCACAATACGCCAGTCACTGCTCTTGATGAACTGTGGTATTGTTTTGAAGCTGCATGGGCAGCTGTACCTGTACACGCCATCCAAGCTCTGTTTGACTCAATGCCCAGGCGTATCAAGGCCGTTATTACGGCCACAGGTGGTTGTTCTGGGTTTTCTCAGGATCTATGCACCCAAATTGCGTGAAAATGTAATCACATGTCAGTTCTAGTATAATATATTTGTGCAATGAATACCCGTTTATCATCTGCATTTCTTCTTGGTGTAGCAATTTTAATGGCCAGTAGTGTTGCAATATGTGTTAGTCTATAATGGTACTGACGCCTTGCGCTGCTGGCAGAACCCTTTGTACGACTGGGTGCGCGACCACCGGGTGCACCACAAGTTCAGCGAGACGGACGCGGACCCGCACAACGCCCGCCGCGGCTTCTTCTTCGCGCACGTGGGCTGGCTCATGATGCGCAAGCACCCGGAGGTCGTCCGCCGCGGCAAGCAGATCGACATGAGCGACATCCTCGCCGACCCGGTCGTCCGCTTCCACCAGAAGTGAGTCCGCAGCAGCTCTCTTGTCAACAATACGAGGATCACACTCAGAGTCATAAGCAACAGATCACAACCAGTACTAATTTTTGTATTTTAGACAAACCACCTACTCGTATTAATCTACAGATTGCACCGTCACTTTTCAATGTTGTCTCCAACTCTCCCACCGTTTTGTAAATCTGAAAATTCCCATGTGGCAGAAGTTCGCGCCAGCTGCCCAACAGAAATGATAAATGGAATTCGTTTGATTGTCAAACGGGCAATGTGTGGCGACTTCAACGAGTAAAGTAGCAGAACATTGTAGAAAAACATCTTCCACCCCAAAAAAAATTCTGGTCACTGTAAAAGCTGTCAGTGACACCAAAGTTAGTGTTCAGACACTCGTGATAACACAGGAACTGAAACTGAAAATAGAAAGGCAAAAGGAAAAATGCTGAGTCCCATCTTTAAATATCCCTTTACAAAGATAATTCCAGGTGTGCTATCTCAGTTTAATCCTTGCACCACTGAAAAGACGACTGGTAAGGAAACTGAGAAACAAATGAAATCACTAATATTGAAGAGAGCTCGACGGACCAGTGGAATCCTACGTTGGCTGACTGTAGGATTGTACAAAATGACTTAGACAAAATTTCTAATTGCTGAGATGAATGGCAACTTGCTCTAAATGTAAAAAAATGTAAGTTAATGCGGATGAGTAGGAAAAACTGTCCTCTAACGTTCGAATAAGCATTCATCGAGTGAGGTTTGACGCAGTCAATTTGATTATGTATCTAGGTGTAATGTTGCAAAGTGGTATGAAATGGAATGAGCATTTCAGGTTGGCATTAGGGAAGATGAACGCTCGTCTTAGTTTTATTGGGAGAATTTTAGGAAAGTGTGGCTCATCAGCGAATAGAACGTTGGTGCAACCCATTCTCGAGTACTGTTCGAGTATTTGGGATCCCCACATCGGGTTACAGAAAGACAATGAAGCATTTTAGAACTGGTAGGTTCAATAAGCACTCAAGAATTACGGAGATGCTTCTTGAACTCAAATCGGAATTCCTGGAGGGAATACGATGTTTCTTCCAGAAGGTACTATTGCGCAAATTTAGAGAACCAGCATTTGACACTGACTGCAGAACGATTCTGCTGATGCCAACGTACATTTCGCGTTAAATACCATGAAGATAAGATGCGAGAAATTAGGGCTCGTATGGAAGCTTTTAGACGTTGTTTTTCCATCGCTCTATTTGAGAACAGAACAGGAGAGGAAATGAGTAGTATAGATACAAGGTACCTTCTTCCATGCACCGTAAGGTGGTTTGCGGAGTATGTATGTAGATGTAGATCTTCATAAGATTCTAAATAGAATCATACACACTGATCAGCCAGAACATTATGATCACCAGCCTACTATCGACATAAGCCCATCCAGGCGACAGCAGTGTCACCTGGCGAGGAATGATTTCTAAACAGATACATGCACGGTCCATGAAGTATCAGTGAGCATACTGTCCATGTGTAGAATGGAGAAGTCAAGTATCTATCTGACTTGTGAGGGCCCAGAGGCTCAGCACGAGCACTTTGTAAACTGCAGAACTTGGGAGTTCAAGGAGTACTGTGAGTGTCTTCAATGTGTGGTAGAACCAAGGTGAAGTCACATCTAGACATCATGGAGTTGGGTAGCCACCTCTCGTTACAGATGTCAGACGTTGTAGGCTGGGCAGGCATGTAAAACAGGACAGGCGATGAACTGTGGTGGAACTAACGTCAGACTATAATGCTGGGTAGAGTACAAGCATGTCTGAATACAAAATGGACTGAACACTCCTAACAATGGGTCTCCACAGCCGACGACCCACAGAGGTGCCTATGTTAACACCACGACATAGACAATCGCAACTGAAATGAGCAAGTGACCATTGGCACTGGACATTAGCATAGTGCAAGACCGTTGCATGGTCTGAAGAATCCTGAAACCTTCTTCATAATGCTGACAGGAGGGTGTGAATCCCTTATCTTCCAGGGAAACAGCTCCTTGGCACCTATACTGTGAAAAAGGTGACAAGCTAGCAGCAGCTCCATTATGCTCTAGGGAACATTCACGTGGGGATCTGTGGTCCAGTGGAATTCGTGCAAGACACCACGATAGCCAAGGAGTATCGTACACTGGTTGCAGACCTCATACAACCCTTCAGGGTGATCACGGTTTTCGATAGTAGTGCCATTTTTCAACAAGATAATGCACGTGTTGCAAGGCCAGGAGTGTGATGGAGTGGTTTCAGGAAAACAGTGGCAAGTTCCAATTGATGTGCTGGCCCCCCAAATCACCAGATCTAACACATTTGGGATGTGGTTGAATGTGGCATCATAGCTCGTTGCCCCCCTCTCCAGAATTTATGAAAATTAGCTTATGTGTATGTGCAGATGTGGTGCCAACTCCCTCCAGTGACCAACCAAGGCCTCATTGCTTTCATGCCATGATGTGTTGCTGCTGTTATCCATGCTCAAGGTGGACATACCAGCTATTAGGTAAATGGTCGTAATGTTCTGGCTGATCAGTGTACCTTAGATTCCTTGAAAGAAACACTGTAGCCAGCAGCTGGAGGAGATCACAGGTTACACCAGTCTACTAGAAGAGTAGCAGAAGAGCTTCACAAAAACTACTATCCATTTCCTTTCAATTCTGTCTGTTATACAGTCACAGTACATATTCTGAGCTCAAATACAATAAGGTCCCCTCCTCTATGTCTACCAACACATATTCCGTAAACATTGGTCATGTGGAACCCAACTCTCACTTTTCTCACTCAACATCCTGAAAGTCTTCCAGGCTTCCAGAAAGCATTTGACTCAGTATTACATTAGTGCTCACTAACTAAATCATGTTCATATGGGATATCAAATGAAATTTGTGACTAGATTGAGGTTTTCTTGGCAGGGAAGGTGCAGCATGTTATCTTGTGTGGGAAATCAGCAACACAAGTAGAAGTAACTTCAGACGCATCCTAGGGAAGTGTACTGGAACCGTGCTGCATGTTAACATATTAAACACCTGGAAGATAACATTAATAGTAACTTCAGATATACTGCAGTTCTTTGTACTGTTTGAGAAAAGCTATACAAGTATTCAGTCAGATCTTGAAAGATTTATTTAGGCTGCACAGAGACTGGCAATTTATTTAATTGTTCAGAACTGTAAAATATGGCACTTCACAAAACACATAATCATAGTTTTCTATTACCATAAAGTCAATGTGCCACAAGTGGAACCAGTTCATTCTAATATCTGATTGTAACAATTTTTGCAGGTATAAAGTACAATGATCCCTTAGGTTCATTCATATGTACGACAGGTTACAGATTTATATTCATTGACATGCTATTGGGAAAATGCAAGCAGCCTACAAAGGAGAACAATTACAAAGCAGTTGTAGGTCCCATCAAAGACTATTGCTCAAGTGTGTGTGATACATCCAAATAGGACTGTCAGGGAATATAATATGTACACAAAGAAGGGCAACACATATAGTCACAGGTTTGTTTGACCCACGGGAATGTGTCACAACACTGCCAAAAACCTGAACTGGCAGGTGCTCGAAGATAGACTCCAGTTATTCTGCAAAAACCAACTTAAAACGTTTCAAAATTCATCACTAACTGAGCAATCCAGGAAATTACAACACATCCAACATGTTACTCCCTTGCGATCCCAAAAAAAGGATTACACTAATTATATTTACATCTATACTCGGTGAACCACTGTGAAATGCGTGGCAGAGGATGCATCCCATTGTACCAGTTATTAGAGCTTTTACCTATTCCATTTAAGTTTGGAGCTCGGGAAGAATCATTGTTTAAAGGCCTCTGTGCTTTCTAAAGTTAATGTAATCTTGTCCTCACAACCTCTATGGAAACAATACATAGGGGTTGAAGTATATTCCTAGAGCCATCATTTAAAACCAGTTCTTGAAATTTTGTTAGTGCACTTTCTCGGGAGTTTTCATCTATCTTCAAGAGTCTGTCAGTTCAGTTCTTTCAACTTTTCAATGGCACTCTCCTGAGGGTTAAACAAAATTGTGACTATTTTTGTTGCCCTTCTCTGTATACATTCAGTATTCCCTGGTAGTCCTATTTGGTATGGGTCCCACACATTTGAGCAATCCCAGGATGGGTCACACCAGTGGTTTTTAAGCTATCCCCTTTGTAACCTAATCGCATTTCACCAGTGCTCTACCAATAAATTGAAGTCTACCACCTGCTTTCCATATGACTAAGCCTACATGCTCGTTCCATTTCATATCCCTACAGAGCATTACACTCAGATATATGTGTGAGTTGCTTTCTTTTTAAATCCACAATTTTACCATTCTTTGCACCACTTTCAAATCTTATCAAGGTGTGGTTGAATATTTATGCAGCTTCTTTCAGACAATACTTCATTACAGATAAATGCATCATCTACAGACAATCTGAGGTTACTGTTAACATTATCTGCAAGGCCATTAATATAGAATATGAATGGCTCCAACATATTTCCCTGTAATACTCTATAAGTTACTTCTACGTTTGCCAATGACTCTCCACCCAAGATAACTTGCTGCATCCTCTCTACCAAGAAATCCTCAGTCCAGTCACAAATTTCACCTGATTGTACTTTTGATGATATGCTTTGGTGTGGCACTAAGTCAAATGCTTTACAGAAATTGAAAAATACTGCACCTGCCTAACTACCACAGCTTTCAGTATGTCATGCATGAACAGTGTGTATTGGGTTTCACATGATCGATGTTTTCCAAATCCATGGTGGTTGGCATGAAAGAGGCCATCCTTTTTGAAATAGCTCATTACCTTTGAGCTTAGAATATCTTCTAAGATTCTGCAACAAGTGGACGTCAAGGATATTGCACAGTAATTTTGTGGATCCTTCTGCTACCCTACCTGTAGACGTATGTGACCTGCAGTTTCTTTGTACTACTCGACTTTTTTTTGTTCAAGGGATCTACAGTAGGGACTAACATAGTGGCAAATTCATTACAGATTCTGATAGGGATTCCACCGATTACTGGGGCCTTCTTCAATTCTAGCTATTTCAATTGATTTTCAACACCACTGATACTAATATCTGTACCGCTTTTCAATAATACGAGAATTAGATTGGAGCAATACCCCCAGATTTTCATTTGTAAAGGAACATTTGAAACCTGAGTTCAGCTTTTCTGCTATTGCTTTGCTACCTTCAATTTCAGTCTCTGAGTGTCTGAACACCAACTTTTATAGCGCTTTACACAGGAACAGAATTTCTTTGGATTTTGGGAGAGATCCTTTGATAATATTCTGCTACAGTGGTCAATGAAGGCACCACATATTGCCTTCTTGAGAGCCAAATGTGTCTCATTCAGCATCTTCATGCTTTGTATCACACATATTATACAGTACTCTCTGTTTCTTTGGAAGTTTTTTTACAGTAACTGTAAACCATGTAGCATCCATCCCACCATAAACTATGTGTATACCTATCAACTGAATGGTCATCTATTCTTATAAGTCTGAGCCACAGTTCTTTTACATGCTGCTTTACAGATCTGAATGTTTAGAGTTCCTTACGGAGATACATCAGTACTGATTTTTATTTAGCATGCTGTCAAAAGCCATGCTGAGGTGGTTACACTGGTTCCCATCAGATCATCGAAGTTAAGAGATTTGTTTAAGTGCTTCAACAGTTCTGCAGTATTCCCCTCCCAGTCAATTTTATTATCCAGCTGTAAGACCAAGAATTTAAAGATGTATACTTCTTCTATCTGCTGGTTGTAATATTTTAGGCATATAATGACAGGAAACCTTTTAAAAGTTCTGTATTGCATATAGTATGTTTTTTTAAGGTTTCATGGCAGAGAATTGGCTAGAAACCATTTATTTATGCCCATGAAAATTTCATTAGCCAACTTTTCTAAGGCTTTATTTGATTTACTACTTATTGCAATGTTTGTATCATCTGCAAACAAAACAAACTTGGCATCTGGCAATGTTACTGATAAAAGTTCAGTGACATACACAAGACAAAGTAAGGGCCCTAAGATGGAATTTTGGGAACACCACATGTTATTGGTTCCCAGTTGTATGATGCTTGATGCCTTGATATGTGCCTCTTTCCTATTGACACCCTCTGTTTTCTGTCAGAGATATAGGATTTGAACCATTTTGCAGTATTCCTGCTACACTGCAATATTCTAATTTACATAAAAGGGTATTGTGATTTACACATTGAGATGCCTTTAACAGGTCACAAAATACACCAGTAACTTGTAATTTATTATCTAATGAATTAAGTACATTCTCATTCTTATTTGATGTGTAGTTAGTCTTCTCAATATTGGAACCCTTTAAAAATCTTAACTGTGACTTGGACAATATTTTATTTATGGTCAAATGGTAAAGAGGATGACTGTATATTATCTTTTCCAAAATTTTTGAGAGTGCAGGCAAAAGTGAAATTGGATGGAAGTTAGTGGTATTTCATTATCTTCTTTCTTATGTGAAGTTCAGTGCTTAACTTCAGCATGTTTCAACCATTCAAGAAATGTCCCACTGATAAGATTGGCTACACAAATAACTTAAAATGTCACTAAACTCAGAGGCACACTGTTTAATCAACTTTGTTCATATATTTAATTTTTGGACTCTAAGGATTTTATTGTGAACATTAGTTCCACTGGTATTGTGAGGGTCATACTCGTATTACTGTAGTAATTTGTAGGATTGGTCTGAGATATTACATAGCAGCATGTACTGAACCTAAGAACCCTATCTTTTCAGCAACAGATATGATGTGCTCACTGAAAAGTTCTGCAACACTGCACACTTGTGTTACTCATGTATTGTTGACTCTTAATGCTATGTGCTCCTCTACATCTCTGGTTCTACCAGACTCATTCTTCACTGTATCCCATACTGTTTTTATTTTATTATCTGATGTGACTGTCCTTTTCTGACAATGTATGTGATTTGATGTGCTTATTATTGTCTTCAATATTTCACAGTATGTTTTGTATTGATCTATAGCTTTTACATCAGAGCTGTTTCTGACTGATAGATATAGGTTCCTTATTGACTTGCAGGATACCTTTATTCCTTGACTAGTCCATGGCTGTTTTATAGACTTTGGTCTAACCTAACAGAAGGAGTTAGGGTCTATGTTACAACCAGGGGAGGTATGATCCATTACAACATTCAATGTACGATAAATGTCTGGGGAAGACCATCTTCCAGCACAACATGTGGACACACACAGATATTGCTCACGCTGTCGTGGAGAACTTATCCTTGTAATCCTGACTTGATACCCAGTGATTAACTGCTGAAGCATTCACAACAAAGTGCCAGAGTTGGAAGTGCTCCCAAAAAGAGGTGGCACTGACAGAAAGCCATTAAAAACTCAAAATTGATAGCAGTGAAATTTTTTAGGTAAATCTAAGTGTATATTGAAAGCATAGTCAAAAGGTAAATGGTGGTATTTACCACAGAGAACAAGAAGCTCAGATCCACTGATACAGAAATTGTAACTACATATGAGATAGTCTGCACAAGACTCAGTATTGAGGATAGGCACAAACTTACAATGGGTCCTTATAGTCAGGTACAGAAATATTTGGAAAAAATTCCATTTCGCTAGTATGTAAGTTCCCATCGTACTGTCATCACTGGAGAAGCCCTTAATCATCCACCAGTCAACTGCAAAAATTACAGTTTTCTAAGTGGTGGATGTGACAAGATATCCTATGAAAAATTACTAAATGTTGCCTGTGACAACTACCTAGTTATTGCATACACTCACTCATGATATGACCAACCTAAGAGCAACAAAGAGACCCGACCTCTTTGATGATATCCATACTGAAAACTGTGCCAGAGACCATGAGGCAGTTGTAGCAACCATGATTACTAAAGTTCCAAGGGCAACTAAAACAAGTAGAGGGATTAATGTGTTTAGCATGCTGAATATAGTGAAGTCATATGGCATGAATGGCTGGGAGACACTGAAGTGCAGATTCAGCATACTATGCTTACTTTCATTCCAT
Organism: Schistocerca serialis cubense; assembly: GCF_023864345.2. Lineage (NCBI taxonomy): Eukaryota > Metazoa > Arthropoda > Insecta > Orthoptera > Acrididae > Schistocerca > Schistocerca serialis. The sequence continues at coordinate 980,505,205 of NC_064639.1, read as the reverse complement.
AAAATCATACAGGATTGTTTTCTGGGGTAACTCAACAAGCCGAGCTGAAGTTTTCCAAGCCCAAAAACAATTATTTGTGAAGTTAACTGAAGGACATCCTGCAGAGGACTGTTTAAGGATCTAGGGATACAAACTACTGCTTCCCAAAATATTTATTCCTTAATGAAATTTGTGATTAAAAATAATCTTTTTTTACCAATAGCTTAGTTCTTGGAATCAATACTAGAAACAAGAATAACTTCCACAAAGACTTAAAGCCACTTACTTTACTTCAAAAAGGTGTCCACTATTCAGCAATATATATATTCAATAAATGCCAGCAACCATAAAAATTTTAACTAATAATAAAGTTCAGTTTGGGAAGAGTCTAAAGCATTTATAGGTAGTTCTATGTTATTAATAATATTACATAATGAGAATATCATGTAGAGTCTGGCTTCCATACAAATTTTGTGCAGTAATGCCTTCATTGCAAATAAGTGCTGTAAAATGTTTTTATTTTATTTTAATTTGTGTTTATTTGATGATGTATGGCTATAGTAGCCTAAGCATTATCATATGCACCTAAGTGTATTGAGCATTTAATATTTGATGACAGGTTTTATATCCTTGTATATGTAAACAAGCTTAAGATATGTTCTTATTTTGCAACTATTTATTGTGTGTTCTTGATTTCTGACATGTTCCACATACCAGAGGATCTCCTCACTATGGATCAAGTGGAACACAAGTACATCTAATCTAATCATGAACAGGTTGTTTTTAACAGAATTAGAAAATATGTGTAGCACTGCTTTCATATCAAGTTTGGTAAGATTAGATCATGAAAGTAGTTCTTCATAAAACTATTATTTCACTGCAATAGATGGTTCACAATATCAGTGAGTGATAGGCAGTTCGCTCTGTGATTCAAGCCTGTTATGTCATGCATTCTTGTATGTATCGAGTTCCTATAAAATAAAGCATGCTGGGTACTCCGTACCACTGTGTCATCTATCATTCACCATCACTACATAATGGAGTACCACAAACTTAACCACATGGAGAATGTTAAAAGAAAAAAAATCAAGCAGTCTTATGTTGCAGTCGATGTGTTATATTGAATCAGTGTCAACTTTTAATACATTATGATTTGCATTAAAGAAGCTAAGAGCTCTCAACTGTAAGCAATTGCCCATGGCAAACAGTGGATTAGCTGTTAATCAAGTGCTTGCAATCAATCTTTGATTGTTAAATACAAAAGAATAATAATATAAAATTAGTTCTCCACCAGTTGTGTGTAGGCCTACTACTCATTTACAGCTGCTTAAACTCAGCACTGAATATGTATCCCAGGGGCATGTGGTTATGGATTGTGTGCATCTATGCCTGCAGGTACTTTAGGCCACTGAAATTCATGCTGTGCTTCTACCTACCTGTGATGATCCCTGTGTGGCTGTGGGCTGAAGACTGGTATCTATCCTTGGTCGTCAATGCCATCATCCGGTATGCCTGTAGCCTCAACTTCACCTGGCTAGTCAACAGTGCTGCACATATCTGGGGCAACAAGCCTTATGACAGGTTGGTTATAATGATTTGATCGAGATCTGCAGATTCATACCAGTACTTAGTAACATGTAGCATCAATACGTTCATGACAAACACTGTCATGGGAAGCATTTGTTATTATGTATTTCTAAAATTACTTAATAACCAATAAATAAATAATAATAAAATAAGATAAGTAATAAAAAAACTAGAAGATATAGGGGGACAGTTTTAGAGTAAAAGTGTGATAGAATGGTTTTGAAGAAAGGAAGAAAGAATAAGTTCAAAACATACTTGTTGTTGTTGTGGTCTTCAGTCCTGAGACTGGTTTGATGCAGCTCTCCATGCTACTCTATCCTGTGCAAGCTTCTTCATCTCCCAGTACTTACTGCAACCTACAATTTTCTGAATCTGCTTAGTGTATTCATCTCTTGGTCTCCCTCTATGATTTTTACTCTCCACGCTGCCCTCCAATGCTAAATTTGTGATCCCTTGATGCCTCAGAACATGTCCTACCAACCATCCCTTCTTCTTGTCAAGTTGAGCCACAAACTCCTCTTCTCCCCAATTCTATTCAATACCTCCTCATTATTTATGTGATCTACCCATCTAATCTTCAGCATTCTTCTCTAGCACCACATTTCGAAAACTTCTATTCTCTTCTTGTCGAAACTATTTATCGTCCACGTTTCACTTCCATACATGGCTACACGCCATACAAATACTTTCAGAAATGACTTCCTGACACTTAAATCAATACTCAATGTTTACAAATGTCTCTTCTTCAGAAACACTTTCCTTGCCGTTGCCAACCTACATTTTGTATCCTCTCTACTTCGACCATCATCAGTTATTTTGCTCCCCAAATAGCAAAACTCATTTACTACTTTAAGTGTCTCATTTCCTAATCTAATTCCGTCAGCATCACCAGACTTAATTCGACTACATTCCATTATCCTCGTTTTGCTTTTGTTGATGTTCATCTTATATCCTCCTTTCAAGTCACTGTCCATTCCCTTCAACTGCTCTTCCAAATCCTTTGCTCCATGGATTTAAAGTCCTACTCCGAATTTTTCTTTTGTTTCCATTACTGCTTGCTCAATATACAGATTGAATAACATCGGGGAGAGGGTACAACCCTGTCTGACTCCCTTCCCAACCACTGCTTCCCTCGACCCTTATAACTGACATCTGGCTTCTGTACAAATTGTAAATAGCCTTTCACTCCCTGTATTTTACCCCTGCCACCTTTATAATTTGAAAGAGGGTATTCCAGTCAACATTGTCAAAAGCTTTCTCTAAGTCTACAAATGCTAGAAACATAGGTTTGCCTTTCCGTAATCTTTCTTCTAAGATAAGTCATAAGGTCAGTATTGCCTCAGCTGTTCCAACATTTCTACGGAATCCAAACTGATCTTCCCCGAGGTCGGCTTCTACCAGTTTTTCCATTCGTCTGTAAAGAATTTGCGTTGGTATTTTGCAGCTGTGACTTATTAAATTGATAGTTCGGTAATTTTCACATCTGTCAACACCTGCTTTCTTTGGGATTGGAATTATCATATTCTTCTTGAAGTCTGAGGGTATTTCGCCTGTCTCATACACCTTGCTCACCAGATGATAGAGTTTTGGCAGGACTGGCTCTCCCAAGGCTGTCGGTAGTTCTAAAGGAAGGTTGTCTACTCCTGGGGTCTTGTTTTGACTCAGGTCTTTCAGTGCTCTGTCAAACTCTGCATGCAGTATTGTATCTCCCATTTCATCATCATCTGCATCCATTTTCATAATATTGTCCTCGAGTACATCGCCCTTGTATAGACCCTCTATATACTCCTTCCACCTTTCTGCTTTCCCTTCTTTACTTGGAACTGGGTTTCCATCTGAGCTCTTGGTATTCATACAAGTTGCTCTCTTTCCTCCAAAGGCCTCTTTAATTTTCCTGTAGGCAGTATCTATCTTACCCGTAGTGAGATAAGCCTCTACATCCTTACATTTGTCCTCTAGCCATCCCTGCTTAGCCATTTTGCACTTCCTGTCAATCTCATTTTTGAGACATTTGTATTCCTTTTTGCCTGCTTCATTTACTGCATTTTTATATTTTCTCCTTTCATCAATTAAATTCAATATTTCTTCTGTTACCCAAGGATTTCTACTAGCCCTCGTCTTTTTACCTACTTGATCCTCTGCTGCCTTCACTACTTCATCCCTCAAAGCTACCCATTCTTCTTCTACTGTATTTCTCTCCCCCATTCCAGTCAATTGTTCCCTTAAGCTCTCCCTGAAACTCTGTACAACCTCTGGTTTAGTCAGTTTATCCAGCTCCCATCTCCTTAAATTCCCACCTTTTTGCAGTTTCTTTAGTTTTTATCTACAGTTTGTAACCAATAGATTATGGTCAGAGTCCGCATCTGCCCCTGGAAATGTATTACAATTTAAAACCTGGTTCCTAAATCTCTGTCTTACCATTATATAATCTATCTGATACCTTCTAGTATCTCGAGGATTCTTCCATGTATACAACCTTCTTTTATGATTCTTTAACCAAGTGTTAGCTATGATTAAGTTCGGCTCTGTGCAGAATTCTACCAGACGGCTTCCTCTTTCACTTCTTACCCCAATCCATATTCACCTACTATGTTTCCACCTCTCCCTTTTCCTACTCTCGAATACCAGTCACCCATGACTATTAAATTTTCGTCTCCCTTCACTACCTGAATAATTTCTTTTATCTCATCATACATTTCATCAATTCAGGTATGTTTTCACCTCTCCCTTTTCCTACTCTCGAATTCCAGTCACCCATGACTATTAAATTTTCGTCTCCCTTCACTACCTGAATAATTTCTTTTATCTCATCATACATTTCATCAATTTTGCTCATCATCTGCAGAGCTAGTTGGCATATAAATTTGTACTACTGTAGTAGGCATGGGCTTCACGTCTATCTTGGCCACAATAATGCGCTCACTATGCAAAACATACTTAGGAAAGGAAAAATCAATACAGTGAAAGGATGAAGGAGTACTATAGGGTAAGGAACAAAATATGAAAAACTGAAATTGGTATGTCATCATCTGAAGGCCCACACCAGAGGAAATAAATAATAAAATATTTTTTATGATATAATAATAATAGTAACTAAAAAATTATTACTATTATTAATATTATAAAACTTATGTTGCAAAATATGTGGGCTGTTTCAGACTCTAATATGCTAAATTTGAGGAATCATGGATTACAGAGGATCAGCTTTTCTTCAGGAACATATTTTCCTATTTAACTTCAAACAATGCAAAATCCAGAAGGACTGTAACAGTATTATGAAATGGATAGCTGATACTCACGATACAGCAGAGATGCTCAGTCACAGACAGGCACAACGAAAAGACCGTCAGAAAGTGAGCTTTCACACAAGGCCTTGTTTGACAAAGGCCTTGTTAGCCGAAAGCTCATTTTTTGACAGTCTTTTTGTTGTGCCTATCTGTGACTCAGCATCTCCGCTATATGGTGAGTAGCAACTATCCTTTTCACAATATCGTTTCCTATTTAACTTATTGTTTATGAGCTATGCACACTTTGCTGTGGTAAAGGGAAATGTAATCATGTTTACTGTAGTGGCATATCAAGAGGGTTGTGAATGTAACTCATATTGGCATCAGAGCTGGGCAGATTGCCTGAATCATTAGTGAATTTCATGACAACAATTTATTTATTTACATTTTTTGCACGTAGGCCATCAAGCTGATGACTTTTGCAGACATCATACAATAGTGGCACATACATTCATATTAATATTCTAATTACATGTTACAACAGAGGGCAAGTAGATTAGAATCCACTGAGTGAATATAAACATTTATTACCTAAGAAGGCTTTTAACTGTCTGTGGAACAGCTTTGGTTCACAAGTTTTCAAAGCATGTTGCATCTTGTTGAACCATATCTAGCTATTAATATAAGACCTATTGTCAGTCATTTATAATTTTGTCCTCTGCCTGAAGTAGTTACCCTTACTTCTAGATTCATAATTATGTATATCACTGCACTTATTTACTTTGTTTTTACTATTTAGAAAAAATATAGTAAGTTTATACAAATACAAGGAGTGCACTGTTAGATATTTATGGTGGACAAGGGTTTCATGACAGGTCTCTCTGGACTTTAGTCTATGCATTAACCTAAAGGCTCTTTTCTGTAATACTGATATTCTATTCAGGTGCAGGTCTGCTGTACGACCCCACAGTTCAATACTGTAATTAAGAAATGGATAAACTGTTCCACAGTAAATAATTTTTAGTGTTCGACTTGCAACTGTTTTTTCCAGCTGACTTATCAGATACAAACTACTGCTGATAAGTACAAAAGCAATGTTGTTAACCCAACAGAGATTTTTGTGCAGGTGGACACCAATAAAATTAATGTTATCTGCTTCTGCTGATGTAATACCACAAATATTTTTTATTTCAGCCTCATGAGAACCAGCTGTTTTAAATGTTAGTAGGTGGGATTTACTGATATTGGTGTTTAGACCCTGGTGTAGAAAATATGTGGTTACTTCTGTCACACCCTTAGTTTTCATAAAATGAGAGGGAGGCATCATCAGCATAGGTTACTATATGTGAATTGAAGGGTTGTAATGTGTCATTGACAAACCAAGGATCAATCCCTGTGGTACCCCTTGGATTACTGTATCTCTAGAAGACTGGTTGTCCGTAATTGCATAGCTGAGTCCTTGATGGTGTAAGCCTTCAGTTTCTTAATGAGCAACCCATGGTTGATTGAGTCGAAGGCTTTGGAAAGATCTAAGAACATGCCTGCTATCTTCCCACCTTAGTCCAGGAGGGTGTGCACTGTGCACTTTATGGCGAAATTCAGCAACTGCAGTAGTTGTGCACTGATCTTTCCTAAACACTCACTCCGTCTTCAGGCCACAAGTGGCCCATCGGGACCATCCGACCGGCTTGTCATCCTCAGATAAGGATGCGGATAGGAGGGGCGTGTGGTCAGCACATCGCTCTCCTGGTCGTTACGATGGTTTTCTTTGACCGGAGCCGCTACTATTCGGTCGAGTAGCTCCTCAAATGGCATCACGAGGCTGAGTGCACCCCGAAAAATGGCAACAGCGCATGGTGGCCCGGATGGTCACCCATCCAAGTGCCGGCCACGCCCGACAGTGCTTAACTTTGGTGATCTGACGGGAACCGGTGTATCCACTGCGGCAAGGCCGTTGCCAATCTTTCCTAAAGCCATGCTGTTTTTCCGTTAACAATTTTTCTTTGTAAAATAAGCAGAGCACTGAGGAAGGATAACCATTTCAAAAACCTTACTAAAGGCAAGGATCAGTGATACTGGGTAGGAGTTTGAAACCTCTTTTTTACTCTCCTTCTTATGCACTGGTTTAAAATTTCTTATTTTTACACTACTAGGATAATACTACAGTTTATGAGGCACATTGGTGATTTAACTGTTCCTTTTATTCATTTTTTTAACTACTAAACTCGACATACCATACCATCCAGCTGTGTATATGTTCTTTAATGTGAGGATTATCTTGCTTATATCGTTTTCTTTAACATCATCAGAGTTAAAACTCACTGCTTGAGGGGTGTGATTTGATGGCCCTCAGTGCATTTCTAAATGTATATTCGGTTTCTTGTTGGTGATATGAAATGTTTATTAAAAATGTTACATAATGTTGTTGGTTATTTTATAATATTACCATCCTGTATAATGAATAACAGTCCTTTGATACTTATTGATCAGTTTCCAGGATGCCTTGCTTACATTTGTAGATTGTGAGATTTCATTACCTTGGACTTGTTTTCTAAGGTTTGAAAGTTCTGCTACAAAGATTTTCTTAGCTGTGCTATATTTTTGTTTGAAAATATGAGGTCTTGTTGATTTGGGGTGCGAGACATCTAGGTCATTAATATTTTGCCCAAGTTTAACAAGGCTGGTTGGAAGTCTGAGTTTGTAATTTCTTCCACTCTGACTGTGTACTGGCCCTGTCTGCATTTCTTTAATGGGATAACAGAAAACAACATGTTTCAATAGGACATTATAAAATATTTGTTATCTGATCCTTCCGCGTGGTAGATTCTATTGCACTTCTCCTCAGCTAGTTCAGTTTTCAAAGAGTTGACTTTACTATTTTTCATAATACATTTCTTTTCAAAATTTTTGGTATTATTTTAGGAGCTGTTTTTCTATATTCTATCTGTTGTGCAAAGTGGTCTGCATAATGAAAGGCTATTTTACTATACTTAACAGTGTCTTCCACAGTTTTGTTAATTATTGCATAATCCATCCCAGTAGAAATAGAATCTGAGACCCTGGTATCCATTGTAACTTTATTTCTAAGACTGTATGAAGTTAATACACCTACACATTTCATGCTAGTTATGTTGTTGGAGATTTATCAGTGTTAAGGTCTCCAAGTATACTATTGTCACTGAGACCAGTTTGCCTAATTATGGTATTGAAACTGCTAAGAAAATGGATTACATCTGCACAAGATGGCCTGTATATTCCTATTACTTTGTTTCACTGCATTGACTCCATGCTCTTATAACTGAATTGCAGTACCACATATGTCTAATATCCCCTCTTCACTATATTGCTCAGTAAAAGTAGGTCTCTTAGATTGACTATGTCCTCTAACAAAGATTGCCACACCTCCACCCTTATGCTGTTTCCTGCAATCAATATTTACCAGTACATAACCATCTAGCTTCTAATACTGAATTTCATTACATTATAGACCAGGTTTAGTTAACTCTAACACTTGTGATGAAAGCTCAATTACAAATACCTGTAGTATACTGAGTTTCTTTGTAAGGTACTGCACATTCAGATGTATCCTATAAGTGTAGCCTGGTTTTCTTCTCTTTTTATATGCCAGTGGATGTTGTAGTGTTCTGTGAGAGTCGAGCCAAGATTCTATGTATACGTCTGTGGATGTAGTTGTGTTCTGTCAGAGTGGAACCAAGATTATCTTTGGTGTTGTAGTTATCTTCTACATGTATGATTACATTGTGTGCACAGGGTCACAGGGTTCACATACATCTAGTTTGCCTGGTTGATCGCTCCTTCTTGTTGGTGAATGGGACACGTAGAATTTTTATTTTATTCACTAACCTTAATTTTCCCTTCCTGTTTGTGTGTAGTCCAAGCTGGATGTGTTTATCTTGGTTGATTTTCCTAACATCTATTAATTTCACATAGCTGAATTTTTCACATAGTTTTTGTAGCACTGAATTGTGAGTTTCTACTTCCCTATTAACACAAGACCACTGTGGAAGGTTATATCATACTGACACATTTGTTATGATAACATTGGTGTGGTGTAATTGTGGCAATAACTTTCTATAACTTCTCAGTGGTGACTCGCTTTCATTTCTGTATACATCACCTACAAGTATAATGCAGTCATCTTTATTACGTTCATTTGTTTCTACAGTTGCGTTTTCTACCACAGAACTGAATATGGCTCCAGGTTTGAGCTTAGCAAACATCGAATAATCTAAATTCATATTTTCATGGAGAAAAACAGAGAGTCTTTTTCCATAGCAATTAGCGTAAATTAGGAGTTTTTTTGTTTTTCTTGATGCGTGAACATTTCTGTTTAGAGTTTTGTTGGACATCTTGTTGTGCATTGGTTTGCCTGAGCTAATAGTTGCTTCACAGTCTGAGTTTTGGGTTATTAGATAGCACAAGTGAAGAAGTAAGACCTACATGTTCTGCTTACTTGTGCATTTTCATTCAGTAAACAAGAAATACAAAATTGCCTTAAACAGTCAAGAGGGATGGTCTTTGCTGTGAAGGTGTCCAGAATAAAATGAAACTCAGGGCAGACTGGTTACCAGCTGTTACAATTATTACAAATTTTTTTCAAATGTGGCTTGAATAAAATGTAATTTTTGTATAATTTTTGTTATTGGTACATTTAAGTTGATAGACATCTCAACACATGAGCCATTAGTGACATGTTAACCACAGTATGCCCCTTAACAAAAAAAGATGTGACTGTGATTTATCATTCATCAAAGTTTTCTGATTGCCATTATGGCCATTTACGTGTATGTAATAGACTACTTCCACTTTGTAGTGACACTTGTCTGTATAAAAATGGCATTTCATTCCATATAAGTCTACCATGAAACTAATGACACATGGCATATACTTGCTTAAGATTACAGTGTTTAAACTTAAGTATGGCTGAAGACAAGAAGGTATAAGAAGTACACTAGCATCAGCAAATAAAGCTTTCTTTAGTAAAATAGCTTTACCGATATTAGATATCGATATGGAACTAAGGAATTAGTTCTTGATAGTGTACATCTGGAACACAGCATTGTATGGACATACAATGTGGATCACCAAAATTCTGGTGAATAAGAACCTGGAAGCATGGTGCTGTCAGTAAATGTCAAAAATTAAGCAGAGAGATAAGGTAAAAATTGGACAAGTACTCGAAAGAATAGATGAGGAAAGAAATCTGTGGAAGATAGTTTAATGAGACCTCTGCTGTAGCTCCAAAGAATTAACTGCCAGTGGAAGGAGCAGTAGAGGAGAAAATAATAAAGGCAGATCATACAGATGCAGATGAAACTGTAGAAGATTGTGTAACGTCTATATAAAAAGATGCACACAACATAGAAAGATGGAAGACAACATCAGCCCATCTGAAAGACTCATGACTGAGGAAAGGGAAGAAAACCCTTCAGGAAAGAGTCCCATTTTATTTTTGAGGCACTAAAAATGTAATAAGTTAAATCTTATTCTAAAGCATTTTGAGTGGCTTTTGCAATGTTTTATGTGGGTGAACTGGATTTGCATCTAATACTCTACCTGTCCAATATACATTGTTTGGAGTTCAAGTTTCTTTTTTTAACAGGTCAATCCAGCAAATGCACCAAATTTTATTTGCACCACTGTCCACTGGACCTTGCCTTTCAAATAGGAACATTACCATGCCGATACAGAAAAGTTTACTGGAATGGTAATAACATGGGAAAAAAGCTTTTGATAAATTCTTGCATTCACTTTACTTCCATACTTACCAAATTATAACATGAGTCTTTTGCCAAAATTCACCATTAAAAAAATACAGGATCATCTTAAATTTACTTACTAGCTGCAAGTTCATGTCACATGCAGAATCATTTTGAAGGATTCAGAAGTATTGGAGGGGGGGGGGGGGAACAGTGACACGAACTTGGCCAAAAACAAGGATGAATGTGGAGAGAAGAGGGGTATGTGGACAGCAGATATTGTCATGCTGCCAACCAAGGAAATATATGTCATGTACCTTGGCTTTTTATGAACATCTACCACATTTATAGTGCAGTTTGCCTGAATTCATTTGTAGCCAGAATTCAACAGAGTTTAAAATTGGACAAATATTCAGCAATGGTATAATTTTCTGCAGGGGACTGAAGAAGTCTAGATATGAGTCAGAGGAGTACTTTTGTTTAATGGAGCAATGTTGTCAGTGCTCGCCATGAAGTGTGAAGGGAACCAAAGGGGGTAAGTCAGCTACTGGTTCTGCACAGCCAGTGGAGAAAAGTAGCCAGACAAAGTGTCTGGAAGCAAGAGAGAAAAAATATTGTCACTTTCTCTTGTCAATGTAGATGCACAATTCACTATGTATTGGGGGGGGGGGTGGGGGGGGGGGGGAGGAAAGAACTGTGTTCTCCGGTCGCACCATAATCACCATAACCTTAGAAATAACATAACAATTTATTTGGAATAAACAACTAAATATTTGTCACAATCAGTATTATATATTTTATTGTTGCTCACTTCACTGGTATCCACTCATAGCAGTTTCAGCCATACTATTAAGTCTCTTCCCCCTCCCCCCAACCACCAATCGAAAATCATGAAATACTTGGAACAAACAGCCAAATATCGGTAAAAGTTATATACAGGACATTCCTTCCACTTTTGTTCTTCATGTGTGATATTTGTAGCTAATGTTGCAAGTAACCAACAACTTCAGCTGCTCTTTTACATTTTGAGCAGAAATGTTGGAAACTGAAAAACGACAAATGTCAGAAATGCGAACTTCGCCAGGTCCTGCTGCACCTTCCATCCTCTGCTATATGTAATTCATACGGCCACATATTTCATGTCAGGACTGGTCTTCTAGTGCCGTGCGGGGTTAGCCGAGTGGTCTCAGGCGCTGCAGTCACGGACTGTGCGGCTAGTCCCGGCAGAGGTTCGAGTCCTCCCTCGGGCATGGGTGTGTGTGTTTGTCCTTAGGATAATTTAGGTTAAGTAGTGTGTAAGCTTAGGGACTGATGACCTTAGCAAATAAGTCCCATAAGATTTCACACACATTTGAACATTTTTGAACTGGTCTCCTAAGCCATCAAACATGACACTATACCTAAACTGTGATGCAGTAAAAAAAATATAGGACAAAAATGAAAACTCAAATACAAGTACCAGCCAACAACAGTGTACATAACATGCATCAAAATGCTTATTGGAGACTTGATCATTGTGTGGTAAATGCTTTCTGAATTTGCAAGATCATGTTGTGGCCCAGATATTTGTGACAACAAACAGGGTTGTGCTGCTCACATATAGAAATACATGGCCTCTTTTCTCACTTCTCATTGGTTAGCTGAAACTAGCATGCTAGATAATGACACCCTCAGTGTGGTGTGTGGTGATGATGATGATTACTGTTATTTTGTTAAAAACAGTGATACCACAGCAACTGACTTGGATAATAAGCATAACAGAGAGTGAAGATAAAATTAATGTAAACCATTACTCTTTATTTATTTTATTTCTTATTGTATTATGAAAATGAAGACATTCAATAGATAGGCATAATGTTTACTTTTTAGGGAGATACTTTATATCAGAAAAATTTTGTAATTTTGATTTGTTGGAATATGTTAAAAATAAAATTTTCTCAAATAATCTCTTGAAGAAGGTGGTCATCTCATATTTAGCATCATCTTATATTGGGTAAATATTGTATTAACAAAAATAGCAGTCTGAGCTCAGTCCCAAAAAATGCCCCAGACCCTTGCACCAATACCATCGAATATCACTCTTACCACTATGCACCAAGCTAAATACCAGTAATCAGCATTAAATTATTTTAAGGATTAATGCTAACAGCTCACCAAATAGCTGAGATGTTCATACATACATAAATAAGGCAGAGAACTTTGCTAGTATTCAAACAAAGAGGTGGAAGAGGTGCCTTGACAAACATGAGTCCGAGGAGTGTCATTTCTTTGTAGCCTTGATCTCCTTGCATTTTTCCATTTAGTCCAATGTAATGCATATACTTATGAAGGGAAAATCATTTTTTGATATTCTGATCCAAGAGAGGTGCTGATTTTGAAAGCTGTTGTACTCAGGTATTAGCAACTCTTCCCCACCTCACCAAGAAAATCTTTAGGCTTCACGGAGAGAAAATTTAATGGTTGTACATACTTTGGGCATCTTATTGTATTTGTAGTTAATGCAAATGACAAAATCATTTCATCATTAACACCAAAAGAAAAAAAAAACGACTGTTGAGAGCATGACAGCAATGAAAAATATGAAGGTTACTGTTGGCCATGTAGCCTCTGCTGATGTGAACCAACTGCCTTCTTTCTAACAAATCTTTCACATTTACTTCTAATGCTATCTTTCAAGAGCTACAGAAAATAAACTATTAAGTCCAGCAGTTTTCTGACTTCAGTATGCCACTGACATGGTCTGTTAGTATGTAATCTGGAAAAATATTGAGTTTTGATTTTTTTCTATGTCAACAAATCATTCAAAAAGAAAAAGAAAATAAATTGATGACTGTTTCTTGAAAACATTCTGCTTGCCTTAGAGACTTTCAAGCGCAATTGTTGTTATTTTATGGGACATCTGTCAAGCGTAGTCGGAGAGATAAAAGATTATCATTATCTTTAAGGCATCAAATGATTTGTGACATCAAAGACCTCATAGCTCATCCCATGTATTAGTAGCAAATTGTACTTCTTGCCTCTTTAATACAACCTGATTTTCTCATTTCTTTTAGGCGTATCAGCCCAGTGGAGAACCGTTTGGTGGCATTTCTAGCAATGGGTGAGGGGTGGCACAACTACCATCATGCCTTCCCCTGGGACTACAAGGCAGCTGAGCTGGGTGCATACGGCTTCAATGTTACCACCCTGTTTTTGGACCTCTTCGCACGCCTCGGTATGGTGTACGACAGAAGAGTGCCTTCTGAGGACCTAGTCCGTCGGACAGCACTGATGAATGGCGATGGTTCTCACCCTGTGTACCGCCAAAATGATGTCACTGACTTGTCCCTGCAGAAAGCACCTGCCACAGGTGGTTCATGAGACTGACCAAGCTTGCAGTGTTGTCATCTGGCTGCGTTCGATTTTGGCATGTGTGAGTTGCGTGATTCATGCAGAAGTGGACCATATGCTAAAAAAACTGTATGAAACCTAAGTAGTAGTGAAATCACAATTAATTCCATTTCTTCAATTCTGTCTTGCTGTGTACATGCAGACACAAGTGCACAAGATGCATTGGCTGTAATGGTGGTTTTATCATAGTTTGGAACAGTGATACTGCCACTACATTGGGGCCTAATGGCTATGTGTTTAAGGGCTACCATGTGAGCAAAGAACACAAGAAGTTATGTTTGTTATTAAAGGACTCTGTGATGAGCAAAAAATTAAGTGTGAAACATGTATACAGTATAACTTTGATTTCTGTTTCCACTGAAGTAGAATCCTTTCCTGTATGGTGCATTGTAGTACCCAATAAGAAGTATGTTACATGTGTGTTATTTATTTCAATCCAATGCAGTTGCTGCATAATATCAGCCTCATCGACAAATTTTTTTACCATAGCATACCGCTTCCATTCTTTTAGTTCTAATGATATGACAACAGGTATTTATAACTGTTCACAGCTGTTCTTGTACATCTCGATATGTGATAATTCATAAACTTTCTTTTTATGAGATGAATGTAATTAGATAATTACTAATTATTTTGTTTGGTTTATCACATAGTTGTCTAGTACAAGCCACTCACGTCATGATCCCCTCCCTGGTATTTATTAATTTCTGATCACATATGTGAAGGAAATATCTTTTCAGAAATGCAAAACAGTTGAATGCCATAAATGCCTTTCTTTCTTTCTTAACTGATGGGGTCCAATGACAATGTTAGGAGTTAGCTAGAAACAGTAAGCTGTAGACAGCTGACAGGTCAGATGCACAATAAAGTTTCTTTGCAGTGGATCTAATGAATGAAGAACATTTTCAAAAATAGGCTTCACTGAAGATATTAAGGTCTCTATTTTATCATTGATAACTTTGAATATTACTGCTGAGTAAAAGAAAATTGCAATCTTGAACAGGGAAATTTATTTTCTCGATTGATAAATGGCTACGTTTAAATTCTGCGCAAGATGATTCATTTCCCATGATTGTTATCATAACAACTGGAGGTCAAGGACACTGTTGCAAAAGATAATTTGTGTTCATAATTTTTGTCTCTGTACCCTTGTGCTTATTTAATACTTAGAAATACAACATATTTCAGTGATAACATTGATATCTACTTCAAAAGTAGTCAGTTTAATAGTTCTCTGAAAAATTAATGTCAAATGTTTCTGTTGCTACTACTAAAATATTAGGTTAAACTTGCTGAGGCCTCTGGAAAGTACATTTGCTGGTGACCAATGTTGTCAGAGCTGTAAAATTAATTTGAACATGACTAGATTAATTATGAAACATGTTTTTTTACACATATCAAATTTTTCCCATAATGACACCATGCAAGTTTTTACTGTGTGCGCAGTGAACAAAACTTGTGGGCATAAAAACATCCTTATCAAATGTGGGCATAATAATCTGTAATACTGAGACATATTATACAGATCTTCAGGCTACTGAAGGCTATGTACAACAACCATTCATAGTAGTATCAAACTGGGACATGAACCAGACTGCCAAATATGAGAATAAATAAAAATATTAAAATCACATGTATTGTAACAAATGTCATCTACTCGTAGCTTAGAAGTAATTGAGAACATAGCTATATGTGTTTCCTTTTCTTTTAATTGCACTTTTCTTTGCATCCAACTGTAACTGTAACTGTAAATTTTTAAAGCCTTTCCTGTATAAGGTCATAAGACCTTAAGATGCCAAAGAATCCGGTGACAAGAGGACAGATATGTTATCTACTGGTGATGGACCAATATGTTGGTTGTCACATATAAATTAAGGCATATCTGTGCCCATTTAGTGAGTTTTTTCTTTGATGATAGCTTTAAGTAAAATGTATGTGCCAGTTGCACAACATATTGTTACATTCACATAATCAGCAAGTCATTACTTTTAAATACACGTAAGAATGTTTTGCTGGAACAGTAGACATTATATGTTGTCTGTAATTATTAATGTAGCATTTTACCCTGTTTAATAGAGCAGCTTCAAAATTAAAGTTCATTGTCATAAAGTTGATATGTGTTACTTGTGTATATAATGATGTAATTAAATATGATAAATAAACATGTTATCTGTTTTTATTAACAGCTTCCTATATATAAACCAGTACATGACATGAATGTGCTACATCAGTAAATGTTAACATCAAATTAGAACTAATGTTGAATGAAGGTTCAGTACTTCCATACGCATTTAAATAAGTTAAAAACTAATCACAAAGGAGAAAACAATTTAATTGTAAGATCTGATATTTATCATGGACAAGCTCATATTTCAAATCAATCAAAGCTTCATAAATGGAAAACGCCCAAAGAATGGCTTTGCTTGAGTCCCTCCTCCCTACCATCTGACATGAAATGAAAGATTTCTAAGGAACCAGATGTCAGTGCATTATTTTGACTGAAGATTCATTTCATGGAAGCATAGTTTGAGATAATGTGATAGGAACAGTCATTTTTAGTTAATAGAAAGTAACCAGAACATCCATTAGAGTATTTCTAAGCTCAACAGTCCTCTTCTGAAATACAAAGTACTAGAAAATCTTATTTGAGATCACAGCCTTCCTTAGTGAATTTCACTGATGAAATCTTCTCAGAAATATGAAGCGACTGGTAGCAATATCTCGAAATGACATTTAAATGACTGTACATTCATTGTACTCAGGTGTATCAGGTTTTTGTAGGATGTGATCTTTTATAACTATTGGATTACACTAACATCTGTCAAAAAGAGATTGTCCCAGCTGATGAAGGTGAGTCTGAGAACTGAGTCATTGTGCTGCCTGTCTGTTCTGTCTGCTGAGGAAATCATAGACAAGCACAAAAAAGGCTATATTGTATCCATTATGCTTAGACAAGGACATTCTATGCTCGAACAAAGATCACCTAGGGCTACATATGCCTGGTATTTATGGTACCTGGTGAGTGAATGGCCATCAGCACAACAGCCAATGATTAGATTTGATACACTTTTTGTTCAAATAGATGCTTAGTGAGGAGATTCTCCAGGATTTTGAACATGTCAGAGAGCAAGAATACACAACAGAAGTTTACAAAGCAAAGAAAAGATGTGCCAATGAACCTTCTACAGATCACAACTGAAATGGTCCTCATGAACATGGAATAAGTCAAAAAATCTTAAACATTTGTTGTTTAAAAAGTAGCAACAAACTTGTCACAAAACATGTAAATGTTCAATACACCAGGTGCATATGATAATTCTTAGGCTATTGTAGCCATATGTCATCAAACAGAAAAATCATTTTACGACACTAATTTACAATTCTCACATTGCTGCACTGAATTTGCACAGAAGTCAGATTGTAGATAATACTCCAATTATTTGATATTATTAGTAATCTATATGCGTCACTCATTTCTGCTAAGAAATTCGTCACTAATAGGAGGAGCTGACTACCAACAAATCCTTTAGGATCCTCTTACACTGAACTTTAGTAGTAGTTAAACATTTTATGGCTGCTGGCAAGTTACTGAGAATTTGTGTTCCTAAACAATGAACAACTTTCTGTACCAAAGTAGTTTGCAAACATTATTCTTACTTCTAGAATTGATTCCATGAATGAGCTTTTGGTTTCAAACACAAAAATATTTTAATGACAGATTTCATAAAGGAATTAATATGATGGGGTGCAGTAGTTGGTAGTTCTCTAAACAGGATTGAGCAGGATGTTCTTGGGTTGGCACCACATATAATTCTTATTACACATTTCTGGATTCAGAAAACTATATCTTCCCATGATTAGTACCCCAAAAATGATCCTATATAGCAATATGGAATGAGAGCAGAAAAGTATGCTAGCTTTTCTATTTTTATATCACATGTCTGACAACACTCGCATTACAAACGGAGAGTTCTTTAGGCACTTCAGCAGTTCTGTGATATGCTTCTCCCAGTTGAATTTATTATCAAGCTGCAGTCCCAAGAATTTAACACTGTCAAGTTCTGTCTGCTTATCATCATATTTTAGGTATATACTGACAGGAAACCTCTTATATGTTCTGAGCTGCATGATGTTTAGTGACAAAGAAAGGGCTAGGGACCATTCATTAATGTTCATAAACACATCATTAACTTATCTTTGTAAGACTATATTTGATTTGCTGTTTATTGCAATGTTACGCATCTGCTAACAAAACAAACTTGTTCTGGTACTGATACTGATGAAAGGTTATTCAAATACACAAGAAAAAGTAAGGATTGTATGATGGAATCTTGTGGGATACTGCATGCATTTAATTACTAGTTGTATGATGCTTGATGTCTCTTTCCTATTGAGCCCCTTTGTTTCCTGTCAGACATACAGGGTTTGAACCATATTGGAGCATTTCCTGCCACACTATAATTAATTTACTTAATTCACACAGTTCAAATACATGTGACAGATCACCAAGTTCACTAGTAGCCTGGAATTTACTGTCTAATGAATTTAATACATCATTGCTGTATGTGTAGGTAGTATTCTCAATATCAAAACCCATCAGAAAAACAAACTGTGACATTGAGAATATATTATTTGGTATCACATAGTTAAGGAGCCAACTGCAGACAACCTTTTCTAAAATTGTTGAAAATGCTGATAAAAGCGAAACTAGATGTAAATCTGACTGTATTTCTTTATCTCCTTTCATAAACAAAGGCTGACCTTCAGCATATTTCAATCACTGAGGAAATTTTCCACTGATAAATGACTGGTTATAGAGATAACTTAATATGTTACTACACTCAGAAGTAGACTCTATAACTAACTTTGTTGGTATTTTATCATAACCACTAGATTTATTTTATTTTAAAGGTTACATGGTGGACATTGCTTCTCTGGTGTAGGGAGAGTCATATTCATATTGCTGAAGTTATGTGTAATGAGAGGTCTGACATATTCCATTGCAGCACCCCATCAATTTAGTAATAGTTATGAAATAGTTGTCCAACATGATGCACATCTGTTACCTATTTCTCACTTATTCTTAATGCTATGTGTTCCTCTTCACCTCTGATGCTGCCAGTCTCCTCCTTCACTATATTCCATATAATTTTATCTGATGTGATTATATTTCTCTTGTAATGAATTTGCTTTGATGCCCATATTACCAATTTCAACATTTTGTAGTTGTCTTCTACTGAACTATAGCATTAACATCAGAGCAGTTACTGACTGACATGTACAGTTTGCTTTTGGTTTTACAATACTCCTCTATTCCTTGGGTAATTCATGGGTTCTTTGTAATATCTGGTCTAATCTGGCTTAGTTTTTGGGGAAAACAGTATTGAAACACCACATTACATTAGCACTTATTCCATAGATGCAAATACGGCATTCGTAATGATGTGCAATGTGCCAATTTAACATGAGGTTTCTTTACAATTTTTTTAATTGCTATTTTATATCTAAAAATTCATCTATTGAGTAGAAGGAGTTGTCATTCAGAAATTCTTTTAATTCATTTTTAAATACAGACTTTCATTGCTATTTGGCAAATGACCAAAGATTTTTGTGGCTGTGCCAAAGTCAAATTTAACCCAGAACAGTGAAGTCCTTTCTTTTAGTGTTGAGGCTATGCACTTTGCTATTATTTTTGAAGTGTGATTTGTTATTAACCACAAACTTCATAAGTGAATATATGTATTGCAAAGGTACTGTGAATATCCCTAGTGCCTTAAATTAATGTCTGCAAAGTGATCTTGGGTGGTGGGATCCAGCTATTATTCTGATTACTACACATTTCTGTGCAATGAATATTTTTTCTCTTAATGATGCAGTGCCCCTTGAATATTTTGATGCAATAAAGACAGTTGGCATTTCATATTGATTGAGGACAAGTTGGGTGGAAATAAAATTTCTGCTGATTGCTGAAAATTTTCAACTGACAGCTGTGTATGCTGATGCAACATGCCAGAATTATGTTGTTTAGGTTCTCTCATAAATCAAAGGTTTGTTTCAGTCCTAAACTTCTTAAAACTATTTCTTCCTGTCTTTCATCCCCCCCTCCCTAAATTAAATTTTCTGCTTTTAACCCAGCCAGTTTACACCTTCCCTTCTTGTTGAGGGAAGGCAAAGCTTGGTATAATCCCATCTAGTGACAGAATCTACAGGAACAATGTCAATATTTGGCACTGCATCTGACAAGGCAGCTATTCCAACTCCAAATTAACTCTTCTTCAAATGAGGTCAGTCATGGCATCTCAGAACAGACACAAGCTCATCAGAGTCTTTACAAAGTGGTGCAAAATCCTGTCACTTGCCCCAGACCAGGAGTATGAAAATAGTTAAACAGGTATTCTCATACTAGTTCACCCTGTAAAAGTTGGCCTACACCTATAGCATGAGAACTACCTACCAACAAAACTTTCCTTCCCTTTGGTGACTTTGTCTACATTTTTACTTTTCAATTTATTGCTGAAAGTTTGTTGTACGCTGTCTACACCCACATCTGCCTGCAGCTCATCAGTTTCCAACTGAAGTAACAGGTCAAATTTATTTTTCACATTCACCACAAAATTGTCAGATGAAGTTTTAAGCCTATTCCTTCTCTCACCTGTTGCCAAAGCAGTGCTGTATCTTGTAGTGCTGTATGGAGCATGTAAAAAATGTTCACCTCAGCTAGACAGACAAGGGCCCAGTGCCAGAACATAGCATCTGACACTTTCCCTGAAGATGACCAACTGGAAACACATTGAAATGTTGTGTCAAGGTGATGCAGCCATTCAAGAGATAAATGAGAAGATTTTATCAGTGGAAAAGTTTGGTTAAAAATATGATTATGATGAGTCCATTCACTATGTAATGAAGAAATTAAGAGGCAGAGCAGTAAGTGTAACATCTTCATTCAGTTTACAAACTTTTCTTGTGCATCAGAGCACATATACACAGAAAGAGACATTGGCCCAGCATAGTGGCCCAATTAGAAGAAAACAGCAAGTTTGTAACCTGAGTAAACATGTTTCAGTTCTTGTTTATGTGATTTTTTTGTAAATATTATGTTTTAAGCTGGCTATCAGTTACATTGTATAAGTTCAAAGAAGTGCAGAATGCCTCACTTAAATGTACACTATAACTACAAAACTAATCATTTCCAAATTTAAGAACCAACTTTGGTTATGACATTAAGATGCCACAGGTCAAATGAATCCACTAAGTCAGGTAACTAAAAGAAACAATGTATGGGAATATTTTCATGTTAAGATATTCTAAAAAGGGAACACTAAAAAAAGAGCTGCAAAACTAAAACACACTTAGTGCAATCACCATACACAGTCATAAAATTAAAAGAAAGGTAACTGAAATATGACAACAATGATAGTTCCTTCTTAAAACAGATTTTTATGACACCATCAGTAGTCAGAAACAACATATTTCCAGCAGTGTCGATAAATGAATGAATGAATATATGAATGGACAATCTAAGTGAATTATAATTAGAGGAAAAGTTACACAAAAATTCTTAGACCAGAGGTTGAATAAATTTTCTTGTAAACTTTTGTGTAGTAAATTCTGTGAGAAGCCTCCATGAATAGACTTGTGAACAGAAATAGTCTTTCAGCTACTGTTTGAGCAAAAACCCTATTTGAATATGCAGTGGGGCACTTTAACAAAATTCCTGTAGACATTTCATGCTATTTCTGGACAGAAAATGGGTTGTTGTTGATGTTGTTGTGGTCTTCAGTCGTGAGACTGGTTTGATGCAGCTCTCCATGCTACTCTATCCTGTGCAATCTTATCTCCCAGTACCTACTGCAGCCTACATCCTTCTGAATCTGCTTGGTGTATTCATCTCTTGGACTCCCTCTACCATTTTTACCCTCCACGCTGCCCTCCAGTACTAAATTGGTGATCCCTTGACGCCTCAGAACATGTCCTACCAACCGATCCCTTCTTCTCGTCAAGTTGTGCCACAAACTCCTCTTCTCCCCAATCCTATTCAATACCTCCTCATTAGTTATGTGATCTACCCATCTAATCTTCAGCATTCTTCTGTAGCACAACATTTCGAAAGCTTCTATTCTCTTCTTGTCTAAACTATTTATCATCCATGTTTCACTTCCATACACGGCTACACTCCATACAAATACTTTCATAAACGACTTCCTGACATTTAAATCTATACTCGATGTTAACAAATTTCTCTTCTTCAGAAATGCTTTCCTTGGCATTGCCAGTCTACATTTTATATCCTCTCTACTTCGACCATCATCAGTTATTTTGCTCCCCAAATAGCAAAACTCCTTTACTACTTTAAGTGTCTCATTTCCTAATCTAATTCCCTCAGCATCACCCGACTAAATTCGACTACATTCCATTATCATCATTTTGCTTTTGTTGATGTTCATCTTATACCATCCTTTCAAGACACTGTCCCTTCCGTTCAACTGCTCTTCCGAGTCCTTTGCTGTCTCTGACAGAATTACAATGTCATTGGCGAACCTTCAAGTTTTTATTTCTTCTCCATGGATTTTAATACCTACTCCGAACTTTCCTTTTGTTTCCTTTACTGCTTGCTCAATATACAGATTGAACAACATCGGGGAGAGGTTACAACCCTGTCTCACTCCCTTCCCAACTACTGCTTCCCTTTCATGCCCCTCGACTCTTATAACTGCCATCTGCTTTCTGTACAAATTGTAAATAGCCTTTCGCTCCCTGTATTTTACTCCTGCCACCTTCAGAATTTGAGAGAGAGTATCCAGTCAACATTGTCAAAAGCTTTCTCTAAGTCTACAAATGCTAGAAACGTAGGTTTGTCTTTCCTTAATCTATTTTCTAAGATAAGTCGTAGGGTTAGTATTGCCTCACGTGTTCCAACATTTCTACAGAATCCAAACTGATCTTCCCCGAGGTCAGCTTCTACCAGTTTTTCCATTCGTCTGTAATGAATTCGCGTAAGTATTTTGCAGCTGTGACTTATTAAACTGATAGTTCGGTAATTTTCACATCCGTCAACACCTGCTTTCTTTGGGATTGGAATTATTATATTCTTCTTGAAGTCTGAGGGAATTTCACCTGTCTCATACATCTTGCTCACCAAATGGTAGAGTTTTGTCTGGACTGGCTCTCCCAAGGCTGTCAGTAGTTCTAATGGAATGTTGTCTACTTCCGGGGCCTTGGTTCGACTTTGGTCTTTCAGTGTTCTATCAAACTGTTCACGCAGTATCATATCTCCCATTTCATCTTCATCTACCTCCTCTTCCATTTCCATAATATTGTCCTCAAGAACATCGCACCTGTGTAGACCCTCTATATACTCCTTCCACCTTTCTACTTTCGCTTCTTTGGGTATAAATTACTAAAATGAACATCGTAAATAAAAATACTGGCTGTCCCATATGGTACTTTACAACTTCGTTATCATACAAGTAAACTTTTAAGTAGGCCTAACTTAGAGAAAATAATAAAGCCTGTCTGCCGCCCCAACTCCAAAAGTTTTTTTCTGGCCCTTGAATTAAGTTTTACATGCATTCCACTTGTGGCACTTACAGCATCTAATTGATATTCCAAGACGGTCCAAATCCATTCTAATATGTTAATGTTACCAGTCTCAATAGCTGGAATTCTTCTTCCCTTCAAATGAACAATGTCACGCACGTTCGGTTTGTCATCTGGATTTATTGCCTGTAACAACTGCAGTCTGTACGGAAACACACGCAGCCACTTTCGGATTACCACTTCGATAATCAGATAAAGCGTAGACAGTATTCAGTATTGACACTTATAGTGAGTGCGTATACAGTCCGTTTACTATTTGCTCACAGTGGCCCTGTGTGCGTTTACTCACGAAAATATTTCCCAGACTTGTCCGGAGTTGAAACCTCTCGCTGCATCCAAGAAGTGATGAGCACAACTTACTACAAACTTGAACACGGTGAGTGGGGAATTACTGTTTATTTATTTACGCACTAGACTTGTCGTCCATGTTAAGACTTCATAGAATCACTTGGAGGAATATCTAAACCGTTCATTTAGCAAAATTTAAACATAAGTAAGTACAAGGAACTCCTATTACCGTACCTACCAGTCTTACATTTCTCATTTTATGTAAACGTACATCTTAATATTGCCCCCATCATAGATTTTATGCAAAGTGCAACCAAAAATATTTACGTTTTGCAGGAAGGAGGAACTTTAATGTATACAAACCACATAAGTCATACAAACCACATAATTTATTAGTCGTAAATTTTGGCCAGAGCTTCACAGACATGTATACGATCACAAACTTATTATATTTACTGAAGGATTAGGACATCATCATTTATTTTCAATAGTATAATTCTCTGCATATACTGTACCTAGTGTATCAAAGTACTTGCAAGCGAAGTAAACTTCATTCAGCACGAAAAGGAAAAGCTATCATACGCGTAAAAATGACCAAAATAAACATTTCTTAGCTACGAACTAGTGTCAGTTCCACAATAGACTGCTCAAACCCCAAATAGATATTTCTGAAGATGCGTTCAAAAAGTAATGAGACCATTGTAGTTTAGTGTGTCGTATTAGTCCGTTTCGCGCGATTTTTTCATTGTTGTGTTGTTTAACGTGTGAAAAGTCGAAGAAGTTCCATGATTTTAAAATTAAATATCTCGAAAAGTAAGATTGATAGACGAGTGCAACAAGGGTTATGATTATTAAGAAAGCTGTAAAAATTTTATTCAGAAGTTATACAGTAGTTTAAAAATAGTTCGCAAAGCTGCTAACAGATGGCGCTGTACGATGTGCTGATTGTACAGTGTCAGTGTGCATAATTAAACTCGTCCTCCGCAAGCAGTCTTTAAAATCATATTACAGTATTTTCGGAGTGTCCACCAGTGTCCAGATGGCAAAAACCAACAATGAAATTTGCCATCACATCCCTCCATGAACCAGGGAAGTTTGCGTGCCTCAGCGATACAGATGGCCGTACCGTAGGTGCAACCACAACGGAGGGGTATCTGTTGAGAGGTCATACAAACGTGTGGTTCCTGACGAGGGGCAACAGCCTTTTCAGTAGTTGCAGGGGCAACAGTTTGGATTATTGGCTGATCCGGCCTTGTAACATTAACAAAAATGTTCTTGCCGTGCTGGTACTGCGAACGGCTGAAAGCAAGGGGAAACTACGGCCGTAATTTTTCCCGAGGGCATGCGGATCCATAACAATATAATTTCATAAGCACTAAGTCATGGCTGAGAAGATCAAATGGTTTGTATAAATCTAAGAATATCCCACAGTTTAGTTCATTCTTATCTGGGGCGTTTAGGACCACTTTCATGAATTGAAAGACTGCTGTTTCTGTTGACCTGTTCTTCCTAAACCCATTTTGAGCGTATTTTCGTTCCGGTAGACAGTGTCTTTCAATATGCTCCACAAAAAGTAATCACAAAGAGTCAGATCGAGCAAATATGTAGGCCAATCCATCCCCGCACCAGCAAATTTTCAAGTCTTCATCAAGAAAGCGAAACACCTGTTCAGTGCGACGTTGCCCGATCCCGTATTGAATTAACTTGGTCGATCTTCCAACACTAGCTGTGTGGCGACAAATTGTTCCAAAATTGCAACGTAACGTTCACTAGTGACTGTTCCTCGCATGAAAAAAGAGCCTGTAATTGCCTATGCTGCATACCACAGACCAGACAGTAACTTTAGAGAATACTGTGTTTTCGGCTCACACAAATGGGATTTTTGGATCCCCAAAATCGCCAGTTTTGTTTCTTCACGACTCCTTTCAGGTGGAAGTGTGCTTCCTCAGTGACCCGTACGCATCCCACATCAAATACTTCGTTACCAATTACCGTGACAATCTGGTTCACGAAAGTCAGCCTTCTGTCGCACAGCTCGTACAGATATGGCCTAGTGGCTCTGAAGTTTGAATGGAAAAATGAGCAGGCTCTGTCTCAGTAATTACTACGTGCTTGAACGCTTCAAGCCAGTCGCTGCTGCAATTCATTGAATTTTGCCGAATAATTCCAGAAACCGTGGCGAAATTTTCAAGCGTAACTACAATTTGCCTGGCCACACTGGCTATTCATTGGAATTTGGTGAAGAACTAGAGAACTGTTTTCGCATCGGGTCCTTCTGAAACATTAAATTGTGTTTGAAAACTGCGCCTTGTTGCCGTAGGAATGGGTTCCATGGTCTTACAGTGCCTGAAAGACACGTTGTTCCGTGGAATGCATGATTTCAACCTCCTTTCACTTTTCAACGATGGAATTGAGCGCTCTGAATTGCGGCTCACTATTTACAGGCACTATATGTTGCAATTATAGCGCCAACCGTTGACAGCTTTTCGAACTATTTCGAAACTTCTGCATAACTACTGTATGAAATTCTTACAGCTTTCTCAATAAACATACTGTTTGTTGTTTGCAAGATGTGTGATTTTGAAATGAGGAACTACTTCGCTGGACACCTTGTTTCTACACAAAGTTAGCCATACTGGATGTTTAATCCATTGTGAGCTGTCAAAACTTACATGTGTTCTGGAAGCATCTGCTATTACTTATTCTGTATAAAAATGGATCACAGAATTTGTATTACTCCAAGCCACCCCCACCTGTCCACCTTCAACAATATGCTGATGACCCGGCTTCTTGGCTCTCTATCCTACCCTTCAACAGTCCCAACACACCCTCCAAACCCACCTTGACCAGCTCACCACTTGGTGTAACCAGTGGTTCCTTCGCCTCAACCCCTCTAAAACCCAGGCCATCATCAGAGGCCACACCACCCGCTCCTTCCATGACTTCTGCCTCACCCTTTATGGTCGACCCATCCAGATCACCCCCACCCTGAGATACCTTGGCCTCACCCTCGACCATCACCTCACCTGGACCCCTCACCTCCTGACCATCCAGCAGAAAGTCCATTCTCGCCTCTGCCTCTTGAAACTCCTGTCTGGCCGGACATGGGGATTACATCCTTCCACCATCCTCCACACCTACGAATCCCTCATCTGTCCTATCCCCTGTTATGCCAGCATTGCCTGGATCTCCGCACCCACCCGCTTTTACAAGGCCCTCCAAATCCTCGAATGCCATGCACTCTGCCTTGCCTTCCGTATCCACCTTCCTTCCCCCACACAGCTCCTGTATGACCTCATCCCCTTCCCCCACCTCCTCCTTTTCATCCAACATCTCCGCATCCTTTACACTGACTGCAGGCTTGACCCCCCACACCCCCTTCCTCTCCATCCCCCACCCATTGCCACGCCTCTATCGCTGTATTCCTCACTCTCTCCACCTCCATACCCTCCATCTCCTTCATCAGGGCAATTTCCAGCACCTCCCCCTCCCGGATGTTGAACTTCGCCGTGACATATACCCTTCCTTCCAACTGTAACCTGGCCTTGTTCCCTCCCCTCCCCAGGGCCCCCCTTTTCCTCTCCCCTCCTTCTCCCAGAGCAGATTTTCCTCCTTTTCCCCCTGAGTCCCTGCACCCCCTCCTCAACTGTGTCCCTCCCACGTCCTTCCCTCCCCAGCGCTTTTCAACACTACCCCGCCCATCTCCCCCCTTTACCCCCCTTCCCACCCTTCTTCCCTTCTCCCATATCTCCATGCCCCTGGCAGATCCTGTGTTTCACTCATCGTCATCAGTGTGCTACGTCAGTGTTATGTTTGGTGCTGTTCTCCTGTGTGTCGAGAGCTGTGATTTTAATTGTGTGCTGGACTTGTACATGGTGTTACTGTCAGTGATTGTTATGTGCTACGCCATCCGTCGATACTTTTATGCTCTGGTCATACTTCGACTCATGTTCTTTAATTGTCCCAGTGTGCGGTTTTTATGTGCGCTACTTTTTTACGGTTTTTATCTCCATTTTACAGTCACCCCCTTTTTGTAGACAAAAATCCATTTTCCAACTTCCATAATGTTCCCTCCCTTTTTATATATATGTACACCATATTTTCTCATTTATGTTATTTTTAGATGTCTTCTATTGTATGTTCTGCGTCTTTCGGCTGAAGAGCAGCGCATATGCTGCTGCCAGCCCGCCCCGATGGGGAAATGAAATACCATAACGGAAAAAAATTGTATTACACACGCTTCCTCTCCCCCACACGGATCTTCTATGACCTGACTCCTTTCCCCCATCTGCTCCTTTTTCTCGAATATATCCGAGTCCTTTACACCTCCCGCCGCCTTGATCCCCCCCATCCACTGGTTGCTCCTCTCTCTCGTTTCCAGCGATGGATAAACTATCTGTACACATAATTAAGTTTGTGCAGAACCTTCAGAGCGCGAGTCCCGCTCGCACTTAACCAGAGTTCTTCAACACACCTCAGATTACTCATTTCTGCATTGTGGGGCTGCGCTGAAATGCTAGTCATTGACATGTCCAGGCACATTGTAGACTTCATGCCAATTTCACGGTTGTTGCGTGCCACCCTCATTGTGCTGCTACTTTAATGGACAGCGGTGTACATTTTCATGTGTTTTAATTGTTCTGTTCATGTTGCAGTGCCTGTGTTACTTAGAAATACGATGCAATGTTCCTTCGCACATACATGCATGTCCGAAGGAACAATGCATCGTATTTCTGAATAACATAGGCTCTCCAATATCGTATTTGTCCGCCGACATCGGGCACGCAACTTTCAATTACAGTATCTCACCTGTACGGAAATATACGTATGTATGTACGAGTGCAGGTTGTAGACACATGGCTGATGACATATGGAAATTTGGATCCAGCCGTGCGTCGTGCTATTGTTGATATATGTGAATGACCTCCCTTCTTATCTGAAACAAGAAGCTAAACGACACTGTTTGCTGATGATACAAGCATAATTATTAATCCAGTAAAAGAAACTCCAATAGAAAATGATACAAGTAATGTCTTTGGAAAAGTCATTGATTGGTTTTTCTGCGAATTTGCTTGCTCTGAACTTTGAAAAAATACAGCACATCCAATTTTCTACTGCAAGGAGTACAGTTACTTCAATAAATATAACATATCAACAGAAGTCAGTATCCAGTGTAGAGCATACTAAGTTTTTGAGTTTACATATAGATGAGAGTCTTAATTGGAAAATTCATACTTTGGATCTCCTAAAGCGACTAGGTTCAGCAACTTTTGCAATCAGAATAATTGCTAATTTTGAGAATATAGAATTAGCAAGCTAAGATACTTTACAAACTTTCACTCTCTGATGTCATACGGAATAATATTTTGGGGTAACTCAGTACTTAGACAAAAAGTATTCACTGCTCAAAAGAAAGTGGTTAGCATAATGCGTGGGGCTCATTGTAGGCATCTGTTTAAAAGGTTAGGAGTTCTTACAGCAGCCTCACAGTAGATATACTCGGAAATGAAATTTGTTCTCAACAACAAGGAACAGTCTAAAAGCAACAGTGTTGCTGCAAAATTTTTCGATAAATTACCAAATGAAATAAAATATCTGACAGACAGCAGTAATAGTTTTAAAAATAAATTGAAATCATATCTCCTTGACAACTCCTTCTATACTATAGCTGAATTCTTGAATAGGGATAAATAAATCTATAGGTATAATATATACATATTGTGCCATTTAAGGGAGTGGGGTAGGTAATAAAAATTTTAAGCTAAAAAAAACCTTGATTCATGTGTGCATTTGTTATGCACTTGATGACACGTTCCACATCATAACGTTTACCGTGAGATTGATTAATGGAACATGTAACTAACTATCTAACTAGCCTAGTGATAAGGCTACTGCTCGCGAGAAGCGGAAAATCCGGTTCTAGCCCTGTCATCATTCCATTAGACAGCTGATGGTTGTCCATACTCGCAACTGCGAATGCATTTAATTTTTCTTTTCGAAGGCTCAAGAGCACCTACATGGCCACTGTCAGCTCTACCAGGAGAATGAAGGTAACGGATAAATAATTAAAAAAGAAAAAAGAATCTGTGAGCTGCTGGTAGCATCAGTGGCTACAGGTGTTACAAGGAACGCCCTGTTCGACCATTAAATCCAGAACGTTAGAGAAGATAGTAGCGCACACGATGATCCCGTATTCATTGGCTAAGGAAGGCATTCTTTACAGTTCCCTCAATCAGATCAAAACCAGTACTTTGTTATTATTGGGACGAAAGGCAGTACCAGGAGTACCATAAGGAAGTGTCGTATGGGCGTTATTGCTTACTCACACAGTGCCGGGGTGTCCATAATTCCATAATTAAAGTTCCAATTTCAATACGCTGTAGAAAGAGAACCCCTGCTCAGAATGACGTCAGCTTTGAACATCATATTGTTGACGCAGGGAAAACATCGTGAGAAAAAAAGTTTGACCAGTAGATGGCGCTGTAACCAACAGAGGCGCCGCACGGGTTCCTGAGTTTGCGTCCGAGATGCCCAACATGTCTCCATGAAGTATCGCGCGCTTTTATACAAGAGCGTTGAGTGTGCGCCAGTAGTCCTGCAGAAGCTCCGGTATGAAGAAAGCCATTGGTCCGATGTAGACTAGATTTGTACTTGTTCCATAGATCATGAATACGACACTTCGTAATGATGTGGAACGTGTCAGGTTAATACAAGGTATTACATTACACAAAATATTACATGCAACTTAATACTTTTAATTTTTTGGTGGGGGGTGGGGAAACTACCCACTTACTATATCCAAAAATTCATCTAATGAGTAGAAGGACTTGCCATTCAGAAATTCTTTTAATTTCCTTTTAAATGCTATATGGCTATGTGTCAGACTTTTGATGCTATTAGGTAAGTGACCAAAGACTCTTGTGGCAGCATAATTTACCCGCTTCTGAGCCAAAGTTACATTACCCTTGAGTAGTGAAGATCATCATTTCTCCTATTGTTGTAACCATGTACACTGCTATTACTTTTGAATTCGTTCGGACTGTTAATAACAAATTTCATACGTGAATATACACTCCTGGAAATTGAAATAAGAACACCGTGAATTCATTGTCCCAGGAAGGGGAAACTTTATTGACACATTCCTGGGGTCAGATACATCACATGATCACACTGACAGAATCACAGGCACATAGACACAGGCAACAGAGCATGCACGATGTCGGCACTAGTACAGTGTATATCCACCTTTCGCAGCAATGCAGGCTGCTATTCTCCCATGGAGACGATCGTAGAGATGCTGGATGTAGTCCTGTGGAACGGCTTGCCATGCCATTTCCACCTGGCGCCTCAGTTGGACCAGCGTTCGTGCTGGACGTGCAGACCGCGTGAGACGACGCTTCATCCAGTCCCAAACATGCTCAATGGGGGACAGATCCGGAGATCTTGCTGGCCAGGGTAGTTGACTTACACCTTCTAGAGCACGTTGGGTGGCACGGGATACATGCGGACGTGCATTGTCCTGTTGGAACAGCAAGTTCCCTTGCCGGTCTAGGAATGGTAGAACGATGGGTTCGATGACGGTTTGGATGTACCGTGCACTATTCAGTGTCCCCTCGACGATCACCAGTGGTGTACGGCCAGTGTAGGAGATCGCTCCCCACACCATGATGCCGGGTGTTGGCCCTGTGTGCCTCGGTCGTATGCAGTCCTGATTGTGGCGCTCACCTGCACGGCGCCAAACACGCATACGACCATCATTGGCACCAAGGCAGAAGCGACTCTCATCGCTGAAGACGACACGTCTCCATTCGTCCCTCCATTCACGCCTGTCGCGACACCACTGGAGGCGGGCTGCACGATGTTGGGGCGTGAGCGGAAGACGGCCTAACGATGTGCGGGACCGTAGCCCAGCTTCATGGAGACGGTTGCGAATGGTCCTCGCCGATACCCCAGGAGCAACAGTGTCCCTAATTTGCTGGGAAGTGGCGGTGCGGTCCCCTACGGCACTGCGTAGGATCCTACGGTCTTGGCGTGCATCCGTGCGTCGCTGCGGTCCGGTCCCAGGTCGACGGGCACGTGCACCTTCCGCCGACCACTGGCGACAACATCGATCTACTGTGGAGACCTCACGCCCCACGTGTTGAGCAATTCGGCGGTACGTCCACCCGGCCTCCCGCATGCCCACTATACGCCCTCGCTCAAAGTCCGTCAACTGCACATACGGTTCACGTCCACGCTGTCGCGGCATGCTACCAGTGTTAAAGACTGCGATGGAGCTCCGTATGCCACGGCAAACTGGCTGACACTGACGGCGGCGGTGCACAAATGCTGCGCAGCTAGCGCCATTCGACGGCCAACACCGCGGTTCCTGGTGTGTCCGCTGTGCCGTGCGTGTGATCATTGCTTGTACAGCCCTCTCGCAGTGTCCAGAGCAAGTATGGTGGGTCTGACACACCGGTGTCAATGTGTTCTTTTTTCCATTTCCAGGAGTGTATATATATTGTGAGGCTACAGTGAAGATCCCTAGCTCTTTAAATAAGTGTCTGCAGGATGATCTTGGATGAGCTCCAGCAATTACTCTGATTACACGCTTTTGTGCAATGAACACTCTTTTACTCAATGATGAGTTACGCCAGAATATGATGCCATACGAAAGCACAGAATGAAAATAGGCGTGGTAAGTTAATCTACTGAGATGTGTATCGCCAAAATTTGCAATGACCCTAATAGCATAAGTTGCTGAACTCAAACGTTTCAGCAGATCTTCAGTGTATTTTTTCCAGTTCAACCCCTCATCATTGCATACCCCTAGAACTTTTGAATATTCCACCTTAGCTACCGATTTCTGATCGAAGTCTATATTTATTAATGGGGTCATTCCATTTACTGTGTGGAACTGTATATACTGTGTTTTGTCAAAGTTTAATAAGAGCCCATTTGCACAGAACCACTTAATGATGTTCTGAAAAACATCGTTTACAATTTCATCAATTAATTCCTGTCTGTTGGGTGTGATAGCTATACTTGTATCATCGGCAAAAAGTACCAGCTTTGCATCTTCGTGAATATAGAATGACAAGTCATTAATATATATTAAGGGCCTGGGGTAAATGATCACAAAATTCGAAAGTTCGGTTTCTTTTGATGTGAAATGCGGCAGAGGGAGGAAAACTGTTGATTCGACGTCTGTGGACGATGTGGCCACAGGATTGCAGCTGGGGTCGAGTGGTGGTTTGAAATTCCCCAAACAGTGAACATGCTTGTGATCATGGAGCATAGAATCCTACGAAACATCCTGCATTGCTGTACGCTCAAAATCACCCATGTTCAGGAGTTGCTTCCTGCTGACCTGCCAACAAGACAAACGTCCAGATATCTTGGTCCTATGGTAGAGGACAGTGAATGATCATGCAACATTCTGTGGACAGATGATTCCCATTTCCATCTCCAAGGACATGTCAATATGCAGAATATGGGCAGCGAAAAATCCGCACACACGTAAGCCCGTACCACTTCATTGTGCAAAGGTAACTGGGTGGTACGGGTTGATGTCATCGTTTATTGTAGGACCATATTTTTTCGAAGAGATAAGTCCTTAGATAGTGTTACACGTCAGTCACTGGCAAATGCTATGAGAGTCTTTTGCGCACCAACGTCATTCCAACTCTTCAACAGCGTGGATGTGTTGGTAGGATCATTTTTATGCAAGATTGCACTCCTCCGCACTTTCCACAGCCTGTGAAGTGGCTGCTGCAGAAGCATTTGGGAAATGGTAGAATTATCAGCCGGTTCTAGGCGCTTCAGCCTGGAACCGCGCGACCGCTACGGTCGCAGGTTCGAATCCTGCCTCGGGCATGGATGTGTATGATGTACTTAGGTTAGTTAGGTTTAAGTAGTTCTAAGTTCTAGGGGACTGATGACCCTAAATGTTAAGTCCCATAATGCTCAGAGCCATTTGAACCATTTCAGAAATTATCAGCCGTCATTTCCCTACAGCCTGGCCGTCTAGATCAGCTGAATTTAATCCGTTGACTTCTGGCTGTAATGTCATCTGAAAGTTGTTGTGTTCGGTGCTCCAATTACGAACGTAAGTGAACTGAAGGCTTGCATAGAGCAACGCATTCTGAACGTGACCGCGAAACATTCCGATCTGTTATGGAACATCCTGTTTCTCGATTTCAACTTGTGGGGGAAAACGATGGACAGCGTACTGAACATGTCCTGCGCCAGTCTCACGACAGTTAGAAGTATGATATTGCCGTGTTCGATGAGCTATTGCAGTCACGCGCATTGAATAGTGCTGATGGCGGAATTTGTCACTCAAACCATGGCCATCGTATTGCGATTCATCTGTCATTTCAAGCCGATCCGATTTAGGTTAAGACGACTACAGCGCCATCTACTGGTAAATATTTTTTTCACTGACGTTTGCCCTTCCACCAATAAGGTACTGTTCAATTTTGACGTCATCCTGAACAATTGTTCTCTTTCTACAGCGTTTTGAAACTGGAACTTTAAAATTATGGAGATGAATGATCTAGTGAATAACGTTGGAATCTACGAGAGGCTATTCGCAAACGATATTGTTTCCAATAGGAAAGTTAAAACGCCAGAAGACTGTACTAAAATGCATGACGACAGTTGACACAGAATGATAGCTGACTCTGAATGTCGATAAGCGGAGCATATTGCGCACAAATAGTCGAGGGTATCCACTACTGGCGACAAATCTCTGTAAACAGTGGCAACAGTAGAATACTGTCCTTAGTGACCACGTAAAACTAGCCGTAAAAAAAGGCAAATGACAGGCTGAGTTTCATTGGAAGAATCTTATGTAACCGTAATTCCGTCACTACAGAAATAGCTTGTTCGTCCAAGTCTTGAGTATTATTCATCAGTCTGGGGCTCTTACCACGATGGGTTAGAAGAAGTAGAGAACATCCTGCGAAGAAGTGTTCTTCGTCACGAGATCATTTAGAGTGTGTTTGTGCGTCACGGAGATGCTCAACAATCTCCATCGTCCGTCGTTATACTAGAGGAACTGTGTATCGCTGAGAGGTTTACTGTCGAATTTCCGAGAGCGCTGGTTCCATTAAGAGCAGGACAACATATCATTTCCTCCCGCATGCATCTCGTGAAATGGCCACAATAAGAAAATCAAGAAATCTGGAGCTCACATTGATTACCGATAAATGCCGACAGTCGTTCTTTCCACGGAGAGAATGGGGGTAGATAGTGGAGCCAGAAGTATCCTCCGCCTCACATCATAAAGTGACTTGTGCAGTACAGAAGTATTTGTCGATTGCCATTGAGTAGATCGATATTGAGAAAATTGTCACAGTGTAAATAAAGGATGTTGTGACACACATCCCCAGATTCGAAATAAACGTCCCTCTAGCACATACAGAGTGGCTGGCACACACAAAACCGGCCCCTGCGCTGAAAGGAATATGTTTTAAGAAAATCAACGTACATCATCGCTTTCTTACATTTTTATTGTTCAGTTTCATTATTATCTATGTAATTAACAGTTTAAGTAACATTTACTTTTATTAGTTTAATAAGCATATTTTAAAAAGAAATTTAAAGTCTGTGTTCATAATGTTCTCCGCCAACATCCAAGCAAAGTTGTGCACGTCGAAGCATGTTAAGGAAAACACTTTTCAGCACTCTTTGAGGAATGTCGAAATTTCTTCATATATGTTGTTTTTTAATGTGTCAAGTGTTCTGGGATTGTTGTGATAGACTCTAGCCTTTAGAAATCCCCGGACGTAAAGTCACATGGTGACAACTCGGGAGAGCAGGGTAGCGACAAGCCCTTACTAATGGTCCTCTCTTCTGTAAAATCAGTATGTGTATGAGTTAAGGACAAATCCGACGCATGAGAAGTTGCCCCATCTTGCTGCAAATTCGCACAACATTTTTCGTTTGGAGTTAACAGAGCCGAAAATTCATTGTAGAGTTACAAGTAAACATATGTGTTGACAGTTTCGTTGAAGAACAATGGCCCGATAATTCTGTTACCAGATGCAGCACACCGTGCACTAGAGATGGGCAAACTGAAACACGTAACAGTTTCGAAACAATTGAAACAGTACAATGTCTTGTTTCGATACGCTGTTTCGAAACAGTGAAACAGTTTGTGTTTTGTAACCGAATAGGCCTACACATTTTATCATCTTGAATGGCTACTGTAAGAGTATGTCCATATAAACACAAATGAGGTGCGAGAGCGCTAATCATATCGCAGAAAGTATGAAAATTTCACTTAGGTGTCTTGGCAGTTTCGTATTTCCTGCAGCAAGTGCACTGCTTTCGTGTCGTGTGACTTCCATACTTTTCAATTGGCTGAGGACAGAGTTTGTATGTTTGACATAATAGATTTTGCCAAACTCGTTTCCCTGTATTCTAGCTCTTAATTTTGATAGGTTGCGTGAGTGAAAATCCGTATGTGCTCTTGAAAAGGCATATCATGAGATGTAATTTATTGATTAACATTCATGAGTGTGCCACTCACACTTTTCTTAGTCAAATTTTCCGTTTTTTGTCACATAGAGCAGGCCTGCAAAGTGACTGATGCACGCAGATAAAAAAATTATCATAACAGACTGGAGCATATAACGCAATGGTAAAGTATGGCAGTTTTTCATCAAACATTATTCACAAGTCAGCTGAATACAGCTCTTAATATGTACACTTGATAGAACTGGAAAACATGTTAAAATATTTCAAGGTAACTGAAATGCAGAGATCGGTATGTTTCCTTGTAGTATAAAATCCAGATTAAAATTTAAAACAATTCATACAGTGCAATGCCCTTGTGATACCTACATCATGGCAGATGTTGCGCTACACCACTTACAATTCTTGCTAAAGAAGTTTTTCTGATGTACAGTCATACGGAGCTCACTCAAGTAATCACAGCAAGCAGATATATTTTCATTTTATTGTAAACTTCGCCAGGAAATCAGAGATGAAGTTAAGTTGCTGTTGGAATGCAATTTTTATCACAGTATCCGAAAGACAAAAACAAAAGTATCAAAGTACCATTGTTGAACTGCCTGAGAATTATTTATGATACACAAGTATTAAGACGCCTATGTTGCGTAAGAACCAAACATAGTGTATTTATAAAAATAAACACACAATCATGTACATACATAAATCAGATGATTGTTCTCAAACACACAAATAAACGTACTGGTGAACAAAAACGTGTCTCCTGTGTGCAACAAATTTCAGAAATATGCTCCTGTAAGGTAGCTACATGTAGGATTTAGTGGACTAAACAAAATACAGTCAGATACAAATTCAGTGCACATTCTCCAGAGAAAAACAATATCAATTGAAATTTTAATGTTTAATTTCTGAGTAGATCTACAGTACCTATTCTCAGTTTTAGTTTAGAAATATCATTTTTGATACTTTTCCACTTGAAGGACGGGATCGTCTGTCTTTTATTGTTTGCTCTTTTGTTTTCAAAATATGCGCTCACATAGAACAGAGGTGGCCATAATACAAAGACATCGTTTCATTATTTCAAACGGCGGAGGAAACAACACACGGTTTTCTTTCCACGACAGCAATGGATAATGTGATCTGGCATCTTCATATATTTATCAAGCTATACTTGCAGCACGTGGATTGTCTACACTTTGGATCAACTCTCCTACAGCTTGGTCAAAGTCTTGCCAAATGTTGCCAGTGCTAGAGTTGAATGACCTCACCTCAAATGGTTTTGCCGGTGGTGGATTGTCTGTAGAACACCTTGTGGGTTTCTGTCGTATTAAACAGCACTTGTTAATTATGGCATCTTTTGTTTCTTTTAATCGATGCCCAGTTTTTATGAACCCATGCTCCGTGAAGCGAGGATCCAGTAATGTTGCTCCGAAAGCAATTGCTTTATCTGCAAACTTTTGAACGAGGAGGGTACAGATTCCATTATCAAGTTTACCAGTTACTGTATTAATGGCTTCATTGCTGTAATCTGAGTTTTTCAGTCTCAGACATTGACTTTGTAAACCTATGCTTAATAAGACAACCTTTGACAATGTTGCATTTCTTTTGTTGCTAATTTCTGTTGTGACTTGCTCAAAGGGAGATTGCATTTCACAAGATTTTTCAATAACTGATCAGTCTTCATTGGACAGTTTTGTCTGTGAATCCAAACTGAGCATGGTGAGGGTGCAAAGGCTATATGATACATGGAATTCCATCTTGTAGGGAAATCTTGTTTTGGCGTTAAAATACGGAAGCCCATTTGCTTCTGAATATTGTGTAATTTCTCAAATACTTGAGGACTTCTTTTGAAAAATTCCACTATTGACTTCACTTTTGTCCTTGTCTGTGTAATTGGTTCAAGGCTTACTTTCACAATTAAATTCAGTGTATGTGCAAAGCAAGGTATATGCCACCATTTGCATCATCACTGCCTTCGCCATATTAGGTGCATTATCTGTAGTGCAAGCTATAATTTTATTGGTAATACCCTCAGTTGAAGTCACATTTTGTAATTCAATGGAAATGTTTTCAGCTGTATGCTTGTTATGGAATTTAAAACTAGATAACAAATATGACTTCAGATTGAAGTTTTCATCAATGAAGTGATCAGTCATTGCAATATAATTCTCATTTTTCACAGACGTCTATCAAGCAGTCGTAATGCAGATGGAGGATGCAGCTTACACCGCAGATCTTTCTCATATTAGTGTGTTGTCGAACACTTGAGAGATTAAGCTTTTGGTGACGGTTTTTCTACAGGGATGTACACAGTTTTCATTTAATAAATAAGTCATTTTTCTAATCTCTACACTCTCAACTACATTAAACGGAAGATATTCTTTAACAACAAGTCATAAAATCTGTTTGTCTATTATGGTTCACTTGGATGAAGGCACCGATCTTGGTGCAAATCCAGTAATCTTTGTTTGTCTACCACACCTACCCAGAACTGAACCAGCAGATTCCTGAACAGTTGCTGTAGTCGTTGAACTGACTTCGTCACTGCCCAGATTCATAAAAACTGGTTTCGAACGAGTTTCACTTAAATTAACTGTTGGATGCTTATGTCGCAAATGTCTGTTTGAGCAAGGGGTTGAACTACTTTTAAACGACAACACTGCCGAGCACAAGTTACACTTAATTTCCTCAGGATTCGTCTTCATAAAATAATCCCACACCGTGCTTCATAAAATAATCCCACACCATGCTTCTTAACGCCATAGCTGAAGACAGAAGAACCACCACGAGTGGATCTGGAGGTGAGAGCAAACTGCAGAAACAACGGATACGCCACTGGGATTCCCACATTCCATTAGTATGGGTAAGATACCCATCCTGCTAATTTCCATGCACACAAAAGGAATCATTGTGGATACTAGACTCACAAATAACACCAAGTTTTCGAATAAATAAAATATAACAGAAAAAATTTTTGTCTTTCAAGATGTTTCGAACCATTACTATAAATTCACCATGCTTCCTAGACCTTCCCGTTCACCATTATATTATCAGTGACATGTCAAAAAGATTGCGTGCAATCAATTTTATGTATGTGTCTAATAACTGTCACTCTACGCCTTTTTTTTATTCAAAATGTTGTAGGCTTATTTGCGTTTCTTAATATGATTACTGTACATGAACAGAGAAGCGTATGTTTTAAAAAATGTCTAATTTAACTGAATGATTTTCATACATTTATTATTTTGAATGTGAATAGTGTGCGTTATTTTATTGTTTGGTTAATGTTTATAAAGCAGATGTTACGCCCTTTCGGAATAGGGCAGTCAGCTAGAAACGAAGCTGTATTTTCGGAAACCTTAAGCTTCATGCTATTGCTTGCCAAAAAGATTTCGACAGTCTTGAAAGTGTTTCATGAAGTGGTATGTTAAATGTGTTTCAGTACCTGTGCCGAGCCCGAATCTCGTCCGACACAGAGCGGAATGAAACATCACTGTTTCGATACAGTTAGTCCGTTCCAAGCACAGACGGACTGAAACAGCGTTATTTTGAAACAACGATACAGTTTCTGTGTCTGGCTCGAGATCGCATCTGGTTCGGTTATCCGAGACAGGGGCGGAATGAAACACCACTGTTTCGAAACAGTGAACCATAGCTGTTCCGAAACACTGAAACAGTTCCATAGAAACAGTGGCCAAGTCTACCGTACACCAATTTTT
Source organism: Schistocerca serialis cubense (assembly GCF_023864345.2). Lineage (NCBI taxonomy): Eukaryota > Metazoa > Arthropoda > Insecta > Orthoptera > Acrididae > Schistocerca > Schistocerca serialis. The sequence continues at coordinate 980,465,239 of NC_064639.1, read as the reverse complement.
AAATCGTGTAACGGCTTTTGCCGTATGCCATGGGGATTCTCTGTAGCCCAGTGTCTTGTGTTTTGTGAATTGACGTAACCCGACAGATGAAACCAAGCTTCATTCATCGAAAAAAGGAGGAACCCATCAAGATGCCCCCCCAGCAACATTTTCCAGCAACCAATTACACTGATGTGTACGCTTACCCTTGTCCGCTTCTTTTATTTGCTGAACGACGCTCACTCGGTAATGTTTCATTTTTAATCCATGAAGGATGCGTTGACATGATCTGCGAGATATTCCACATTGCTGTGATAATCGTCGCGTTGACTTGTAGGGACTTCTTTCAATGTGTGCCGTCACGTTTGCCACAAATTCAGGTGTACGAGCAGTCGGTGCCTTATTTCTCTTTGCATTAACAACACTGCCTGTCGAACGCCACTTTCTCACTAGATCCTGAATCGTTGATTTTGCAGGAATATTACTTTCAGGAAACTTTTCATGAAAAGTGTCATGAACAACTTTAGTGGATTCAGACCGCACATATACTCCACCAATTAACGCACGTTTTCAGTGGATAAGGCATGACACTGAAGTACACGGTTTATAATGACTACTTTCCGCATGAACTACTTACACGCTACTGCTGTTGGAACGTGGCAAAGAAACTGACAAGCTAGTAATGCGTTCGCAGTCCGGTTCGGGCCGGCTTTATGTGCTCCACTCTGTATAATACAGTATTTACTTTTATTAGTAAAGTTTATACTTCATCCAAGTTCATTCGAGTGGTAAGCTATTCCACCAAAGTCATTTTCAAACGTCGCATTAAGAGGAAGATGAAGACAGAGGACTAACACAGATACACTTTTGTTTAGGCTATGAATGCGAATAGATGCACTTTTGGAATCACGAATGTCATCTATGTCCAAGTGAATTCTATATGAGCAAGGAATTGTGAAAACGCTAACAGATAACAAAAATGGTGAGCGAAAAGTATCGACACTCAGACTGTTTCTTTGGTGAGACTATTAATGATTCATGTAACAGGAGACTCTTTCTACATAACCATTGCTGCGTGAAACAGACATTATCCTTTTCTTAATTTTTACGTTAGGCGTCTCTTCTCCGTTTAAAAACGTTTTCTACTAAAACTATGGTTGACTTTGTAGTTATTCTAAAGATTTCTTTAGTATACGGATGTCTTTGTATAAACTATCTTTATCAATCTCTTCTTGAGTACCCACCACCTTTGATGCTTGCACATATTTTTCATGTGTAGGAGTTACTGTTCTTACATCCACGTAATCGAAAATCTTAAAATGAAAGTTTTTCTAGTCAGAGCACTTTTTAAGATAATCTTCGGCTCTTTGGTAGGCTATGAGAGTTTCATTCTTGAACTTATTTCTCTCAACCTCATTGAGTTTTAACAATTCTTGGTTAGCTTTTGATCCTAAGAAACAAGTATTCTTACATGATTCAGTATCCTCTATTAATGTGATCATAATATCATGTAATTCTACAGGATGTATGTATTCAAATACCAGAACTTTAATATGTTTCTGAAATAAATTTAATAAACTCTGTGCAAAATAAATGTAGCACTCTGACAATTCACTTTCTCCATCAGCAAACAAAGACCAAAGAAGCTTACTGCACTCATTCTCACCCTCTCGGCAGAAATATATTTTGGTCGTTTTCCAAACAAACAAAAGACTTTCCACAGCTGGTAATAAAGTTGCCCACCTAACTAGAATATGGTGAAGCCCAGCATGATAATCTTGATTACCAAAAGCAAAGGAATATTTAAGCAACTCCTCTGTTTCAGCACTGATAGAAAATGCACAAAAAAAACTTTACCACAAGATTTTCAATACTGAAAGATAATTTCGTGCAGTGTTGAGCTGCATTATGCAAGACATGGAAATTGCAGTTAGTTTAAGGATATTGAGGTTCAGATTTTGTAACTTCTGAAACACCGAGCAGATGTGACCATAATCAAAAAATAAATTAATGATTTGAATGGAATTCTAAAACTACTGAAGCACTCATACTTCGGTACTGAACACTGAACAAGGGGCTGAAATATTGCACACAACAGTAAAAAACCGAACATTTGGCAACCCAGATTTTGCAGTGGTGAGAGGAAGGAAATAAATGAGAAATCTGGCGACCATGACAGGACAAAACTGGAAATCTTTGGACACTAATGAAGGCTGAAAATCAGTCATGCATTGATGCGTCGCCATCAATAGTGCTTCTGTAATGCAATTGACATTGATCCAATGCAGCGATTTCCTATTCTCCGGTTTTAGTCTTCTAGTGATGATAGATTGGGCTGAAAACGACATTATGTAATATGAAATGATAATTAAATCAAAACCCTAAGCTGTCGACAGGGGACAGTTGAAAATGTGTGCCCCGACCGAGACTCGAACCCGGGATCTCCTGCTTACATGGCAGACGCTCTATCCATCTGAGCCACCGAGGGCACAGAGGATAGTGCGACTGCAGGGATTTATCCCTTGCATGCTCCCTGTGAGACCCACATTCCCAACTTAATGTCCACACACTACATTCGTAGTGCCTCTGCCCATTACCCTCATTACTCGCGGCAGACAATATTACCGAGTCCCGTAAGATTTCGGGCAATGCGTGTGTATCCAGCACAGAAGAAGAAGGTCAATGGTCGGTTAGCCTTAACTATGTATGAAGATAGTATCTGTTCTTTTGGACATGTCCGAAAGAACAGATACCATCTTCATACATTACACCTAAAAATAAAACGAAACGTACCTAGTTTTTGATTGTTTGGAGCTACATGTGCGAAAACTTGGTACACAGTGATATTCTATCGCCACGGTGCTACAGCATGACGATCATCAATCTCACGGGTATTGAGCTGACTGGGTATGCAGTTTCTGTTCTGGAGAAGGTACTTAATTTTGCTCCCACACCTAGGTTCACGCTGGTAGCGGACACTGTCAGTGCAGTTGAACTGGTTGATGCGCGACTATCACCTGAAGCAGCTGAAGAAGTACACCGGGAAACCTGAATGGCAGCTCACTCGCCAACCATATACGAAGCGCCGCTTAAACCGCATGAGACGAGAAATTAAGGCAGCAGTCGAGCAACACCGGAACCAGGAATGAGCAGACCTTGTGTCTACCCTCAATCCTGAGGATGGTAGTGCATGGAGGGTGGTAAAATCCTTCCTACGCTGGCGACAGCGAATACCACCCTACAGGTCGGGAACGACTTCACCAGCGATCCGGACGCGAAAGCCAGCGTTCTAGCTGACGCATTCGCAGCGAACTTCACACGGGTGGCCGACGTCGTCGGCGTGGAGCACATACGGCGAGTCCACGAGCAACTACCAACCTTCCGCGCCGCAACGGAGGAAGGCGACGTTATCGAGCCGATAATGGAGGAAAACGTTGGTATGCAGCTTCACTCGCTGGACCCCAAGAAGGCTGGAGGCAGCGATGGCGTCACAAACCTCCTGCTGAAGAACCTTCCGCCGGGATTACACTGGCAACTTGCCGATGTTTTCAACGAGATCCTCCGATCAGGTGTCTACCCCTCTGCGTGGAAACACGCGGGGGTTGTGGCCATTCTGAAATCCGGCAAGGACCCATATACGCGTCCGCCGTCTTTAAAAAATACACTCCTGGAAATGGAAAAAAGAACACATTGACACCGGTGTGTCAGACCCACCATACTTGCTCCGGACACTGCGAGAGGGCTGTACAAGCAATGATCACACGCACGGCACAGCGGACACACCAGGAACCGCGGTGTTGGCCGTCGAATGGCGCTAGCTGCGCAGCATTTGTGCACCGCCACCGTCAGTGTCAGCCAGTTTGCCGTGGCATACGGAGCTCCATCGCAGTCTTTAACACTGGTAGCATGTCGCGACAGCGTGGACGTGAACCGTATGTGCAGTTGACGGACTTTGAGCGAGGGCGTATAGTGGGCATGCGGGAGGCCGGGTGGACGTACCGCCGAATTGCTCAACACGTGGGGCGTGAGGTCTCCACAGTACATCGATGTTGTCGCCAGTGGTCGGCGGAAGGTGCACGTGCCCGTCGACCTGGGACCGGACCGCAGCGACGCACGGATGCACGCCAAGACCGTAGGATCCTACGCAGTGCCGTAGGGGACCCCACCGCCACTTCCCAGCAAATTAGAGACACTGTTGCTCCTGGGGTATCGGCGAGGACCATTCGCAACCGTCTCCATGAAGCTGGGCTACGGTCCCGCACACCGTTAGGCCGTCTTCCGCTCACGCCCCAACATCGTGCAGCCCGCCTCCAGTGGTGTCGCGACAGGCGTGAATGGAGGGACGAATGGAGACGTGTCGTCTTCAGCGATGAGAGTCGCTTCTGCCTTGGTGCCAATGATGGTCGTATGCGTGTTTGGCGCCGTGCAGGTGAGCGCCACAATCAGGACTGCATACGACCGAGGCACACAGGGCCAACACCCGGCATCATGGTGTGGGGAGCGATCTCCTACACTGGTCGTACACCACTGGTGATCGTCGAGGGGACACTGAATAGTGCACGGTACATCCAAACCGTCATCGAACCCATCGTTCTACCATTCCTAGACCGGCAAGGGAACTTGCTGTTCCAACAGGACAATGCACGTCCGCATGTATCCCGTGCCACCCAACGTGCTCTAGAAGGTGTAAGTCAACTACCCTGGCCAGCAAGATCTCCGGATCTGTCCCCCATTGAGCATGTTTGGGACTGGATGAAGCGTCGTCTCACGCGGTCTGCACGTCCAGCACGAACGCTGGTCCAACTGAGGCGCCAGGTGGAAATGGCATGGCAAGCCGTTCCACAGGACTACATCCAGCATCTCTACGATCGTCTCCACGGGAGAATAGCAGCCTGCATTGCTGCGAAAAGTGGATATACACTGTACTAGTGCCGACATTGTGCATGCTCTGTTGCCTGTGTCTATGTGCCTGTGGTTCTGTCAGTGTGATCATGTGATGTATCTGACCCCAGGAATGTGTCAATAAAGTTTCCCCTTCCTGGGACAATGAATTCACGGTGTTCTTATTTCAATTTCCAGGAGTGTATAACGACTGTGTTAACAGAACAGGATTACAAGTCTTCAGCTGTCAAAAAATCAGAAACACAAAATATCTCTATCGATACAATTTATGAACAATTGGTATTCCTCGCTGTGGCGCGTAAGGTATTCTTTGAAATATCAGGTGGTCGCTGCTCAGCGACGATCTAAGAAATTTTTTACACAGATGGTTTTTTTGAACCTGCATGGTTAGATTATCGAATGTAAGTTTATTTAAGCTATCGAAACAGATACTAATATTACACTGCCTACGGAGTATCGCCTCAGTTGTGCGACTGGATTCGTGATTTCCTGTCAGAAAGGTCACAGTTCGTAGTAATAGACGGAAAGTCATCGAGTAAAACAGAAGTAATATCCGGCGTTCCCTAAGGAAGTGTTATAGGCCCCTTATTGTTCCTGATCTATATTAATGACATAGGAGACAATCTGAGTAGCCGTCTTAGATTTTTTGCAGATGATGCTGTCATTTACCGTCTTGTAAAGTCATCAGACGATCAAGTCGACTTGCAAAATGATTTAGATAAGATATCTGTATGGTGCGAAAAGTGACAATTGACCATGAATAAGGAAAAGTATGAAGTTACTCACATAAGTACTAAAAGAAATCACCTAAATTTCGATTACGCTATAAGTCACACAGATCTGAAGGCCGTAAATTCAGCTAAATACTTAGGGCTTACAATTACAAATAACCTAAATTGGAACGATCACATAGATAATATTGTGGGTACAGTAAACCAAAGACTGCGATTCATTGGCAGAACACGTAGAATGTGCAACAGGTCTACTAAAGAGACTGCTTACACCACGCTTGTCCGCCCTATTCTGTACGGTGTGGGATCCGCATCAGGTGGGACTGACGGATGACATCGAAAAAGTACAAAGAAGGGCAGCTCGTTTTGTATTATCGCGAAATAGGGGAGATAGTGTCACAGACATAATACGTGAACTGGAGTGGCAATCATTAAAACAAAGGCGTTTTTCGTTGCGACGGGATCTTCTCATGAAATTTCAATCACCAGTTTTCTTCTCCTATTGCGGAAACATTCTGTCGGCACCCACCTACATAGAGAGAAATGATCATCACGATAAAATAAGAGAAATCAGGGCTCGCACAGAAAAATTTAAGTGCTCGTTTTTCCCACGTGTCGATCGAGAGTGGAACGGTAGAGAGACAGCTTGAAGGTGGATTATTGAACCCTCTGCCAGGCACTTTATTGTGAATAGCAGAGCAATCACGTAGATGTAGATGCAGATAAAATTATAAGTCATTTTAGTTGAAATAGTATCAGCACTTTGCTGCGAGCTAACTTTTACTTTACTTACAGGTAGCAGTATGGGCGCTACAGTGCACAAAGAACTGGAATTACTACTGCATTACAGGAATTATTTGATTTAATTTAATTGCAAAAATGGTTCAAATGGCTCTGAGCACTATGGGACTCAACTGCTGAGGTCATTAGTCCCCTAGAACTTAGAACTACTTAAACCTAACTAACCTAAGGACAGCACACAACACCCAGCCATCACGAGGCAGAGAAAATCCCTGACCCCGCCGGGAATCGAACCCGGGAACCCGGGCGTGGGAAGCGAGAACGCTACCGCACGACCACGAGATGCGGGCAATTGCAAAAATATAAAGTTTTATCTTCATTGAATTATCTTTATCACTTGAGACTCTCTCGGCATTTATTGTGCAAGGTTAGGACCCTGCTGATGGTTAATGAATCTGGATAATCAGCACTCAGAAAGTTTTCAGTTCAATTACGTAAACACTATAATGTTCAAGCACTTAAGTAATACGCTGGGAAGCTGTGAACATAGCTAACCAGGTAACTGGGTTCATCTTGCTTTGCGGCGAGCTGCTGGTAGTGCGACTTAGTATCTTTGCAAAGACCCTTACTAACAACAGGCTCTCCTTTAACAGCGAGTAATTTTCAATAATTTTTGAGCCACGCGTACTCTCCTTATATACCTTGCACTACGTCCAGAATCCTCGCTCAGGCAGCCGCAATGCCTTGCATGGATACAACACCATTTCGAAGACAGTCTACAACTCTACATCATGCGTTAGAGCACCGCCGCTTTACGTCCGTACCTCATCACACAAGACTAGCAACCGTTTCCTTCCACTGAAGTGAAATGAAAGAATGGCATCATTGGCCGGGAGGCCCCTATTCGGGGACGGCCGTCAGTACAAGTCTTATTTCATTCGACGCCACATAGGGCGACTTGCTCGCCGGTGATGAGGATGAAATGATGATGAGGACAACACAACACCCAGTCCCCGAGCAGAGAAAATCTCCAACCCGGCCGGGAATCGAACCCGGGTCCGAACGCATGGGAGGCAAGCACGTTGCCACCCAGCTAAGCAGGCGGAATTCCCTTCCACTGTCTCTTAGCTACTGACTCAGGGCGCGCTCAAGCTCAACGGTACTGTTGTCAACGTAGAAACAGATTATTTGGATTCTATTCAATACAAAAGTCCCTGACTTTGCCAGCTTTTATACTACAAAGTTTTTAGAATATTATTTTTCAGCAGTATTATCATAATCATTTTACAAATTTTTAAGTTGTGAATACTGTCGGAATTAGTAAGGTACATATACAAGAAATTACCTTTAAAATTACAGAATTAACAAACGGAAAATCATGAGGCACTGTGTTGTGTTATAAATCTTGTAAGCACAACATGGTCAAGAGTATTCTTGTTTTCGTCTATCGTCTCCCTTCGATCTTGCATATAATGAGAGACGCAACCTTGCCACAAAGCGTTAAAAGCTGTTTCTTCCCCATTCGGAAGAAGACAAAGTCAGACTGGCAGTAGCGACGGACCGCTGACAGGAAATGGGACAGAGCTGAGGGAATGGCTTTTACTCGGAGTGAGTCAGCTCGTGCTGTCGGAGAGTAGTCGGCGCTGGTACAGGAGACGCACAGTTCGCTATCTCAAACAGGTGGGTGCTGCTCGCTTTCATCTCTGCCGCGGCCCGTCCGGCGACGAAAGGAAGTAAACTTAGTCGAGTAAACTCTTTCCCGAGCGGCGCGAGGCTGCCGACTGCAGCTGCGGTCTAGTGGTACTCAACTCACTCTGCCGATTGCGTCCCACGAAGCTGTTCCATTTTTTTTCTTTTGGCAGGGAGATTTAGAACGGAGAAAATTCATATTTATCAGGCGTGCTCATGGACGGATCTACATCTACATACACATCAATACTCCGCAAGCCACCGGACGGTGTGTGGCGGAGGGTACCTTGAGTACCTCTATCGGTTCTCCCTTCTATTCCAGTCTCGTATTGTTCGTGGAAAGAAAGACTATCGGTATGCCTCTGTGGGAGCTCTAATATCTCTGATTTTATCCTCATTCTCTCTTCGCGAGATATACGTAGGAGGGAGCAATATACTGCTTGATTCCTCGGTAAAGGTATGTTCTCGAAACCAACAAAAGCCCGTACCGAGCTACTGAGCGTCTCTCTTGCAGTGTCTTCCACTGGAGTTTATTTATCATCTCCGTAACGCTTTCGCGATTACTAAATGATCCTGTAACGAAGCGCGCTGCTCTCCGTTGGATCTCCTCTCTCTCTTCTATCAACCCTATCTGGTACGGATCCCACACCGGTGAGCAGTATTCAAGCAGTGGGCGAACAAGTGTAGAGTAACCTACTTCCTTTGTTTTCGAACTGCATTTCCTTAGGATTCTTTCAATGAATCTCAGTCTGGCATCTGCTTTACCGACGATTAATATGGTCATTCCATTTTAAATCACTCCTAATGCCTACTCCAAGATAGTTTATGGAATTAACTGCTTCCAATTGCTGACCTGCTATATTGTAGCTAAATGATAAAGGATCTTTCTTTCTATGTAGTCGCAGCACATTGCACTTGTCTACATTGAGATTCAATTGCCATTCCCTGCACCATGCGTCAATCCGTTGCAGATACTCCTGCATTTCAGTACAATGAGGGAGGGTTTAGTACCAAGAGGGACGGGATCATCTAAGCAAGATTTTGCTAATAGCATTTATACTTTATGTCCAGGATGGTGCTAAATTCATGTCCCACAGGACAAATTCGGTATTAATGAAAATAGCTTTCGAAAATGTCAAACGGTGCAAGATGTCCGAACTCAAAGCAGTTAGCGTTCGTGGAGATGCAGCTCTTGCTCCATTCGCATCCACCATCTACATCATCATGATGTGGGTCTGTAACCATATATAAAAAAAAATTTATTGCAGTTCTGACTGTTTATATTGAATTTTAAATAATAAATAAACCACTGCACTCAAGAGAGACATGTTCTCAAAAACTACTGATTCCACTGGTAGTTCGTTCGGAGCATCATATCGGCAAAACAAACATCATCATCTCATAGTTTGGACGTTCCAGCTGGAAGGCGGATCATGAAAGGCACTCCAAAGATAATTTGGAAATAACTGCTTGTATCTGTGGCTGTGCAGAAGTGCACAGTGTCGATTGCTAAGGTACATACAGTAACGCAGTTCGGATTTCTAGTTGGGCCCAAAATGGTAGTGGATCGTATGGCCACGTAACGAATTCATAGCATTAGTTTTCATTGCAGGGTAATGAATCACGTCCGGAAAGAAAAGCATCTGGAAAGTGATCTGACAAGGGATCCTCCCCATCGCACCCCCCTCAGATTTAGATAGAAGTTCGAACAGTGGATAGTCCTTGAAAAACTGAACACAGATCAATCGAGAAAACAGGAAGAAGTTGTGTGGAACTATGAAAAAAATAAGCAAAGTATACTAACTGAGTAGTCCATGCGCAAGATAGGCAACATCAAGGACTGTGTCAGCTCAGGAGCGCCATGGTCCCGTGGTTAGCGTGAGCAGCTGCGGAACGAGAGTGAAAAGTTTTATTTTTTATTTTGTCTGTCCGTCCCTCCGTCCGTCCGATGCGAGGTAACTGCACCGTAGTATGGGGACGCTACACCTAAACAAACATCGAAACACACGACGTCAGTCGACTACAGCGCAAGGAAGAGAGAGTATTCCTGATAACGAAGCTCCCTGGCTGGCAGTTGACTGTTCGCTACTTTGGACTTAAGTGCATTAAATACGTGAGTTGTATTCCGTGAGCAGTATGAATCCAGCAAATATAGCGGTCGCAAAAAACAGACACAAAACTTATTACAGTGAACAGAGACGTCAATGAACGAACGGACAGATCATAACTTTGCGAAAATAAAGAAAGTAAACTTAGTACTCGAGGGAAGACTTGAACCAAGGACCTCTCGTTTCGCAGCTGCTCACGCTAACCACGGGACCACGGCGCTCTTGAACGCACACAGTCCTTGATGTTGCCTATCTTGCGCATGGACTACTAAGTTAGTATATTTTGCTTATTTTTTTCATAGTTCCACACAACTTCTTCCTGTTTTCTCGATTGATCTGTGTTCAGTTTTTCAACGCCTATCCACTCTGCCAACTTATAACTAAATCTGAGAGGGGTGCGATTTGGAGGTTCCCTTGTGAGCAGCTGCCTGTCGGTAAGGAAGGCCAAGATACCTCCAGATGTCAGACGAAGGAATGGACCACATGAGAATAGGTGGGCCTCTGTGTTGTCCATACCACAGTGAACTCTTAGGCGTGCATCAGTGAGGCTGATGCGGTGCAAAAGATACTAGTTGACCTGTTTGCCACTGTCGGTGATGTACCAGGCGGATTGGAGATTGGTGTCGAGAGAGGCTGCATACCTCTCTTTCCATATACAAAGCCATATGATCTGATGATCTGGGGAAGCTTGTGTTCGATAAGATTGGCTGGGTGGGGCGGGCGGGGGGGGGGGGGGGGGGAGGAGCGAGAGGGTCCGATGCACTTGTAATGTGTTTTGTACAGTCTTTTTCCGTAGTATTCGGGGAAGTGGTAAGGATTGGAGGATGTAACTTAATTCCAGAAAGAAATGGCGATAGTGGTAAAAGAGGGGTGGACTGTCTGATAACATGACTGGAGCTGACATGGAGACCTGCGCATATTCATGTAAAAGCAGTCCAGTGAGGCTCGTCGGCAACGGCGTCGGATTTTCAGCATTCTCTGGCACGTGGAATAAGACAATTCTATCATGCTCTCGTGGGAGGGCATCGGAAGCATATTGAACTTTGAATAATGTCCCGGAACAGACAAAGGATCCCATCGCCATCAACATACGACAAGCGAGGGTAATTGGGGCTGGGAACACTTCTGCAAAGTGAAGGATACAAGACACCTGGTAGACATTCATGTACCACGTACACTGTACAATGTGGACAGATCCAAACCGTTGATCAAAGAGGTTAGCCTTGATCGTTTGGAGGAGACGTCTGGTCTTTGTTGCCACCGAACGACGAATATTACTCATAAAATCAACGCCCCACAAGCAGAAGGCAGTGCTCAAGTGGCCACACTTAGAGGAGCGACACATCTCTCAGGCAGGCCTACTCCAATAAGCAGAATCTTTCATTTGGAGACGTTAAGGAAACCGTCGTTCCTGAGTGAGAGTGCCAGTAGGAGAACAGGCACACCCTGAAGTGATGCATCCAGGTTGCGCACGACCGAATCTACTACCCAGACCTTCTAGCAATTATGTCCCTTCGGACGATATCAGCGTTGCTATACGTAGGAACATTCTATCACTCTAACACGAACACTGGCCTTCTGCCAGTGGAAACCGAGTGCGATTATGCCCCTTCTCACAGCCTGGACGACTTCCTCTTGTCCATTTCGTCGCGAAGAGATATCTTAACGAGATTACATACTGGACGCTGTTTAACGCCTACTACATTTTCGCTGTTCACACATTAAAGCTTCAGCATCAGGCATGATGTTAAAATTTATTACCTCTTTACTATTAACTCTGCTCGCAACACATTTTGCTGATAGGTCCACATATATATCATTGTGCGTCACGTTATTGGATGTACAATCTAAGACAAAAAGACGACTCACCACAAAGGAATTATACGAATGGAGCAGATATCGCCATATGTGATGTACATGCACAGACAAACGAGTGACTAAAAGTTCAGAAAATTGGATGATTTATTCAAGACAAAGAGCTTCACATATTGAGCAAATCAATAACATGGTGGTCCACCTCTGGCCCTTATGTAAGCAGTTATTCAGCTTGGCACTGATTGACAGTTGTTGGATGTCCTTCTGAGGTATACCTTCTGGGGTATGCCCTTCTGAAATATATTCCGTCCAACTGGAGCATTAGATCGTCAAAATGCCCAGCTGGTTAGAGAGCCTTGCCCATAATGCTCCAAACAGCCTCAAATGGGGACACATCCAGTGACCTCGCTGGTCACAGTCTTGTTTGGCAAGCATGAAGACAAGCAGCAGAAACACACGCCATGTGCAAATGGGCATTATCTTGCTGAAATGTGAGCCCAAGATAGTTGCATGAGGGGAAACAAAAAGGGCATAGGATATCATCAACATACAGCCATGACGTAAGGTTGAACCAGATGACAACCGAAAGGGTCTTGCTATGAAATGCAATGGTTCCATAGGCCATCACTCCTGGTTGTTGGGAGTAGTAGGGCAAAGAGAGAACGAGAGCACCCTGGATTGTTGCCAAATTTACTCAAGACAGCAGATCCAAGATGGCATCAGTAGATGTAGCAACATTGCACTGATGACATCACTGGATGACATCATCTCCCTAGGAAAACCTCCTCCCATCCCCCTCCCATCCCATCCTGTCTCCCCTCCACACTCACTTCCTGACAGCACTGCTCTGTCCCTCCTCCATCGTTTGGAAATTTGTGGGAAAAGTTCAGTTTATGCTGAGCTGTTGGTATAGAACGATCTCTTTATTTCAACATTTCTTGGGATATGCACTGTTATCCTGTTGGAAGAATTTTCATGAGTTCATACTGCCAGAAGTTGGCAGGAAAAAAAGCCCAGTTATTCAAAGGTCCAGTGCACACCACATAGATCGTGAAATATAGTATCCCAACACAAGTATCAAAAACCCTCACAATACATATCAAAAACAGAGTCTATAGACTGCACATCTTGCACCTTTCATTGGCATCAAATGTGTGCAGAATGCTGAGGGTGCATAACCCCCCTGTGTCTGCTTGCTCCGATGGCTGACCAATGACTGCGGCCTGTACACTTGTGACTGCATGCACTTTGCGGTGATGACATGAATTAGTGCAATGGCTGGCATGCAGACTGCTGGCACACACCATCTAGTAACCTCTGCGTTGACTACTAAAGCCTCATGCAGTCAATGTGGACCTGGCATGTCATCTTTGTTCTCAATTGTTTATTGACAGCTTACAGCAGATCATAATGCCTCAGGAGACTTGCACTAGCTGCTGCTTGTTTTGCTGTTGATGGCAGCTCCAGGACATCCATGGAACATTGGCGCACTGACCATCTGAATTGGGGAAAAACATTGCATCTAAAATGTTACCAACATGTTTCCTGTCTTCACACAAATGCCATCAAGAGTATTTCCCAGAACGAAATGGGCGGCCCCCAGCTTGTCAAAACCTACTGGAATATCTGCACACTTAAGTGCTATCGACCACTTGAAAAAACTGACAAAGAATGAAGTGCTCCCTGTCAAGCCACCTGCGAATTGGTAAACAATAATACCTTCTGTCTTTCCATCAATGGCCTCTGACTTGTAGAACCGAGCGAGGTGGCGCAGTGGTTAGACACTGGACTTGCATTCGGAAGGACGACGGTTCAATCCTGCGTCCGGCCATCCTGATTTAGGTTTTCCGTGATTTCACTAAATCACTCCAGGCAAATGCCGGGATGGTTCCTCTGAAAGGGCACGGCCGACTTCCTTCCCCATCCTTCCCTATTCCGATGAGACTGATGACCACGCTGTCTGGTCTCCTTCCCCACACCAACCAACCAACCAACTTGTAGAAACCTGTCTTCAAACAAAGCCCACTTTCTGTCTTTACACACAATCAGATTCCTTGAGAGTGCTTCAGAGACATTCCTCAGCTTGTCTAGCATTCTATTCTTCTTGAAACATATGAGCCTGCAGACCTCGGTTTCCCCTGAAATACTGTCCTGTAGAAACTATTGCTTCCCGCCAGATTTGTCACTGACATCCAGAACTGGGGAAATACCAGGACATTTCACCAATATCTCTCCCATCTGGAAATTGGCGGAAAAGCTCAGTCTGTGCTGAGCTGTTGGTGTGAAAACAGCTGTGTGTGCAATGTGTTCAACTGATGATATGTTGGTGTCAGACAGAGAGGACTTTAATAACTATAATACTTGTAAGCATGCGACTGCGATCTGTGTTCATAGCCTCCTTCATGAGGATTGGAAAGAAACTAGCAACTCCACCACATGACTTCTTACCTACTTGCAGACAACACCATCACCTGCGGACATCCTACATCTAAAACAAATACGCCGCAAATGGCTGTACGTTGCACCAGTATTATCGATTACCCTTCTACCCCAATCTCATACACTGATTGAGTAAAAAATTGTCTATATACTTCCGTACGTGTCCTAATCCACCCTTATGTTCCCAGGAGAAATGCGTTATCTTTCCCAGGGAATTTTTTCGTGTCATGTTCGAAAGGAATGTGCCGTTCAATGCGACGCTTTTGATTCGCAGATCAGACCTGTAACGTGAACAGTTGCGGATTCAAGTATTGTTTGACAGCGACTATGTAGTGCTGAGCTGTTGAATCGATGTTAACTGTTGACCAGTGGATATCATTTAACAACAAAGGGGTCCATGAGTGTTAATATCGTGATAGCAGCTGACAGCGACCTCAGTGGAAATTGAGAATGTATAGCGAGGTACGAAGGTGGGGATCGTTCAAATAGTGCAGGAGGAGCTGTATGGCAAACTGATGTATATAATGAGGGGCATTTGATGGCTAACTACGACACATTCTGTCTCGGCATCCCCATCTTCAACAGTAGCAGTGTTAGTGCATCGATATTCATTTTACTTATGTTACTACGTTAAAATTAACAGCCTAAGAGTCATCACAGGAAGTATTTCTATGGCATCAAAGTCCCGTGAACATGTATATAGTCTGAAGGAAGTAGTATGTGCTGCAATGGTGCAAAAATAGATCTGTGGTATTGTTTTGCTTAAGATAGTTGGAGTATTGAGATGGAGATGAGGTTGTTCGTGATTTCAGTCAGTCAATCATTCTAAGAGCAACGAAAGTTCATTGCAAGTTGGTATACGTACCCCAGCAGGTTCTGCATGCAATAAAGTGGAATTAAAAGCATCCAAAAAACAATTATTTTCGAAATACTGTCACAGAGTTTCCAAGTGTCAGTCAGTGCTATTTAAGTACAGTGATGCTGTTTCTGGTGCTCCCTGCCACCATTAAAACTACAGTCATAACGCCATACAAGTTGATATAGTATGCATCTTAATTTCGAAGTGTAATTTGATTCGATGAAATGAAGATGTGTGCAACATAATTACCAAACATCTGTGGGGGCTATTTTAGTAAAGTGATGTTGTTTATGTGTGGCGCTCACTCCCACAACTAAGAAATGTTCCATTAAAACTACAATCTTCCGTGTTATACATGCATACAGATTCCAACTACTTTCGAAATGTAATTTGCTAACAAAGAAGAAAGTACCCAGTAATCCTGTGGTGCGATGGAATGAGAGGCATGTAACATAGCTTCCAAATAACTGTCAGGATTAATTAAGTACAGAACTTCTGTGTGAGATTCTCCCTTCCATCATTAACAAATGTTCCATTAAAACTATAGTCTTCCACCCCATATACACCCCACATAGATTTTTGAAACGTACTTCTGTATCGCTAGCATTTAGTTAGGATCAGATTAGAACGTTCCATTTTCATAGTTATAAAACAGAGCTTAAAAACTAGGTTCTTTCTAGTGGGGGAAAACGTTATCATTTCTCACTAACGTTGTGTAGTCGCAAATATCCATTCTGATAAAAAAATTAGCGTTTTATCTGAATCCATCAGTTACTAGTCATCTACCGAAGGCCATTGCAATAGTACAGGCCGATGGTCTATTTCAGCATCAACCAACTCTGCTTTGGATGGATTCTTATATTCCCGTTTCATCCATAACAATTTCTCTTAATATACCTCATGATCCTGACTATGGAATATGGTGCAATGTCTCTAGAGCGCATATGACATCATCCTTCCAGTAGACATAATGCGCAGATATTACGAAACCAAGCATTTTCAACCCTCAGTGCCAATTACATCCGCTGTGCAGTGCTAAAGTAATATGATGCCTGGCTGTATGCAGCCCTCAGATTTTCTTTTTCTCCTTGCAATACAGAATCTTATCGCTACTAGCTTAGTGGAGTGCACATGTCGCAAAGCACGTGTAACCAGATCATACAGAACTCTGTAGCATAGATATCAATAACAGTACTCTGCTGTGGGACAAAATAATGTTTTTTAACCCGCCAGAAGAATGCATATATTGACAGAATGGTGGTATTGTATGTCAACATGTAACCCTACGCTACTGCGTACGATACTTATTAAAGCCTGTACTATGGTAAGTTGACGGGCTTCACCTTATAAGAAAGGATTTTGGTATATATGTTGACCGCGTGTACCAGAATGGAGGCAAAATCAGACTTTCACCCACTCAGTAACAACAATGATACGTCAAGCAAGCCTGAAGTGCAACTACACGTTATGACAGGCAAGAAACAACACAGCATATGCTACCAATTTGTTAATAAAACGGTCGCCAGCCTAATTAGGCATTAACTGAGTTTCTTCCCTGTACAAGTTGCTATACTTTCATACAAAACAACACGTAATAACACTGCATAATATGGTAACTTTTAGAACCAGAAAATCTACTGAACTAATAATTTCACTTTCTGTACTAATATGGACAAGCCATACATACACAGCAATACACTATAATGTTTACTACAAACTTCGTACTGTCTATTGATCTGATTGAAATCGGGCATAGGTTACCCTAGAAATAGCACTTTCGAAACACACATACAATGTCAATTTTGAAAAAGGTAAAACACTAATAAATTTTGGTTTTATATTGACTTGCTGGTCAAATCAGTTCAGTACACTTCAGAATTTAAATGAATAGAAAAGAAAAAGGGGGGGGGCCCTGAAACTGTTATGATCACTGTACTGAAATTTTAATTATTGAGATCATGAAGCACTCAAGATTTCCAATATATGATTTACTACTCTTTTTGTCTTATTTCCTGCTCATTTAATTACCATTTTATCTGCCTTAAATAATTAAACTTCATTACTAAACCAATTTCAACATTATCTTCCAACTTTGCCAGACCTATATATTCATTAACAACAAAGTTCTTTAAACATCATTCTAACATAGATAGGTTTGCAGGTAAGTATTATTAAAATAAACTTTAAATCTTCATTTCGGGACACTCGGATTGCACAACATGTGGAAAGGACCCTGTCTAGGTTAGTGACGAGGATAATTAAATGATAGGACAGTTCTGGTAAAAGTTAAGTTGTTATTGAACAGTCAGGAACAAAAGTAACACTGGTCCACACGAATACAGTACTAAAAGTTTCAACCTGTTCGTATCGATGCGGCGGTTGACGGGCGGCGAGATGGCGAGGCGCAAAGCACACATACAATCACAGCTATGGCTCTTGATGTATCGGCACTTTGCTTCTTCTTAGCGTCGCAATACTTTTCCATTTAGTGCCTATGGAATATAGCCATGCTGTATAGTCGTCGGAAACGGCACATCCGAGGCTCAATGAAATCACGTTTTCCAGGAGAGCCTCCTCGATCCAGAGCGTGTTTCTCAGACCGATGCCCAACTCCGAGTACTACTGCTGAGCCCGTTATGCCGTGCCGCGCCCGTGTGCATTTTCCCGCGCTCGCCTGCCATCCACCTTTTACCGCTCCCCTACAGACAGGGTATTCACCAAAGGTTTTGCATTCTACATATCCTAATACACCCCCTACGTATGGACCAGGCGCACAATTACAACTTTAACATCTTACAACAGTTTCAACATTTCTTACATTTCCATTTTGTTATAATATTGCTTGCAATTTGACATAAACTTTAATATTCACATCGAAAATTGTTTACAGTTTCTTTAACATAATATGACATGAAAAGAAAAAAGAAATGAAATCAGAACATCGCTTACACTAATTTATCGAAAATCAGAAGAAAAAATTATTATATGTACAGTTGTTGTTGTTACAAACACCATACTTGGACACGAAAAAATCACGATGCTTGAACACAGGTCACCAAGTTTTAATATCACAGTGTAATTATAGCTATCATATTCAGAGCAGACCTAAGTGTGATTGATATAGGGAAAAACAAGAAAAGAATGCATTTTAACGATAATGCATTATTCTTCTCAATGTATATTAACAAAGTATAAAAACGTATCATAAAATAGTAGTATCTCTTACATCATGGCCTTCATGAAAAATGCTCTTACAGTCTCTGTCATGTCTCTGACACACAGCACACAAGGAAAGCGTAGGTCCACATTTAATGCAAGCAGCAATATGCCTGCAGAGAAGGAGTAGATTGCCACTTCTTCCTGGAAGACGATTTTACACAGGTGAGAATAGTCAGAAGCTTACACAGTCACATGGTGTTCTGATGCTGCTTTCAGAAGATTTGATGGAGATTTAATATTAGCTAAAACCTTTGCAGCAAGTTTTGCATCTCCCTTCTGACAAAAGTTATCCATCAACTGCTTACCCCTTACAAGAAGTGCAAACAAGCTCTTGGAAAACTGTTTTTCAGCCCACGGGTTATTCATTTCATCCCAATATTTCAACCTGCCACCGCAATGGAAACACACAGTTTCGTCTAGATCATCGGTATAGAAGAACCCAGCCTTACTTAGTTTGTATGGATGGACGTCACTTACTAGCTAAAGACAAAGTTTTGAAAGATGCCAGCAGGAACCAATAGCGCACAGTTGTTCCAAGAACAACAGAGTGCTGGACAACCTGAGGAATGTCTGAAGCATCCTCGAAGAACCCACTTGTGCACGAAGACAAGAAGTGCTGCTGCTTGACGATTTGCAGGTAGATTTTGTGTGAAGACAGGTTTCTATAAGTCAGAGGCTGCCGACAGAACGTTTTGGCTCTTAACGATTTGCAGTTGGCTTGACAGGGAGTGCTTCGTTCTTTGTCAGTGTTTCAAGCAGTCGGCGACAGTTAAGTGTGCGGGTATTGCAGCAAGTTTCGACAAGCTAGAAAAGCCGTCCATTTCATCCTGGGAAATACACGTGATGGCCTTTGTGAGAAGACAGGAAGCACTTCATTATGTTTTAGATGCATTATTCCCCAGTTCATGCAGTTGATGTATGGGTGTTCCACGAATGTCTCAAAGTTGCCAATCAACAACAAATAAACCAAATAAACCACTGTTAGCAAAAGCCCCTGGGGTATTACGACCCACTGCAAGCTGCTGACAGAGCCATGAGAACAAAGAGGCTGTTCAGTGGTGTGCACATGCAGTGTGAGCGCAAGCCACCATACTAGTTCCTGTCGTTGCCGCTTGGTGTACCCACGTCCGAGCGTCAGCTACCAGCCACTGCAGCAAACAGATGGATAGGAGCTATGCATTTCTGGCACTCAGTGCCTGTTTGGTGCCCACAGAAAGTGCAAGGTGTGCAATTTTTAGACTCCATTAGCAGTACATAGGACAAGGTTTTTCGAGACCTGTGTTGGGGTACCGTATGGCATGATCTCTGTGGTGTGAATTGGACCTATGAGTAGCTGTGCTCTTCCTGTCGATTTCTGGTGGTATTGATAACTCATGAAAATTCTTCCATCAGGATAACATCTGCACATTCCAAAAAAATAACGACATAAAGAGATCCTCCCACACCATCAACTCAGCACAGACTGACCTTTTCTCACCAATTCCCAGTTGAGGGAGGACAGGTGAGAGATTTGCGGAGGGAAGGAGAGGATGGGAAGTGGGATGGGAGAGAGTTTCCCATGGGGTAAGATGTCATCATGCTACATTGCCACACCATCTACTGATGTCACATTGAATCGGTCATTCTGAACAAATCTGGCAACAATGCAGGATGTGCTCACTTTTTCTTTGCCCCACTACTTCCAACAACGAGGACTGATGGTCTAAGGCGTCATTTCTTTTCAAGTAAGAAGCTCTATGGTTATCGTCTTTGGCAGCCGTACAGCACTGTGGTATATTGATAACATTCTATGAGTGTTTTATTGCTTTTCATGGCAAACCATCTGCGGCTTACCTTTCAGCAAGATAATGCCCGCATGCACCTGGCTAGAGTTTCTAATGCTGGTGTTCATGCTTGGCAAACCATACTACATGGAACATTATGGGCAGGGCCCTCCAACCAGCTTTGGATTTTGACATTATACCATGCCAGTTGGACCGAATTTGGCCCAATATTCCTCGGGAGAACATCGATTAACCCTATCCGTTAACGTGTAGCCGAATAACTGCTTCCTCTAATTACCAGAGGTGGACCAAAGTGTTATTGCCTTGCTCAATTCGTGAAGCTCTTCCTCTTGAATAAATAATCCAATTTTTCTGAAATTTTAATCGTTTGATTGCCTGTACATGTGGAACACATCTACAGATTTCTGTTCCATTTGGATAATTCCTTCGTGGTCCGTCTTTTTTAATTTGTCTTAGAGTGTATTATACAAGGGAGTTCGATTATTAAGTGGTGGTGTGTGTTGGGGTGGGGGGATACCGGTAGGAATCTAAACGGCATTGGCAGGTGTTTGAAACTATAATGAATAACGATAGTGAGCCTGAAATGCTAGTTAGAAAGCAACAAATATAGTGGAATCTATAATGAACAGTTATGACAACACTCTAGTCTGTTGGGTAAAAGTTTCCAAGTCAACCTGTGTACACGATCGAAATTTAAATCTTCTTCGCCATGTTACTACAGCGAGTAAAGAGTAAACGCGTTCTACATTGTGTGTTTTATCTGCTTAAATCTCGGATCACATTAAAGCTGCAGTTCTAGGCGCTAATGTTTGGAACCGCGCGTCCGCTACGGTCGCAGGCTCGAATCCTGCCTCGGGCATGGATGTGTGTGACGTCCTTAGGTTAGTTATGTTTAAGTAGTTCTAAGTTCTAGGGGACTGATGACCTCAGAAGTTAAATCCCAGAGTGCTCAGAGCCATTTGAACCATTTTTGAACATTAAAGCTTAAGGGCATAAAAGACTGACAATGGGTTGGAAAGTGGTGTACGTAAGTGGTTTGTTAGTGAGAGAAAAGTGGTGCGGGATCGCTGCTCGTTAACAGATGGCGATGGCTGAGAAGACAGTCCCTAATAAATAGTCTAGTTAAGATCATCTCCTCGCGATAAGATGCACGACAGGAAGACGCCCAAGCCATGGGGAATGGTTTAATCTCCCCCAGTTGCTTCCAACGGAGAAACGATCAGTGTTCGTGCCAGTGTTTTGACGTATAGCTATGCTGAGATAGTTGAAGGGAAAAGAATAGATAAAAGCCCACGGCAACAGAACTGGCAGCCTTGGCAGCAGCATCAGCAGTCTCATTCCCCAACATGCTGGTGTGTCCAGGAATCCGTATGAAAGAGACACTGGTGGCAGCGTCAGTGAGGATTCCTGACTCCATTCTGCTACGAGCTGTGCCAGGTGCACATAGCAATGAAGCTCTGCAGAGTTCTGAGAAAGTCAGACCACGCAACACATTTGGAGATTTCGGTTCGCCAGGTGTACAAAGGATAAACAGCAGTAGTAGTATAAAGCCGTTTGTGGTGCAATTTTGATATCAAATTGATACACAAGTTAATTAAACTGATCAATCAATCACCCCCACCCCATCCACCCCGGCTCCCGACTACGCCCAACCCCGCCCTCCGATGACGTCACGTCTTTTTCTCAGCTACACGTGTGCCCGGCCCCATCCTCCCCCTACCCCTGCCCCCAGCCAACCCTATTCGCGGGAATTTAGAATTTTGGCGAGAATTTCGAGTTTTGGCGGGAATTTAGAATTTTCGTGGGAATTTTTTGTCCCAGCGCTGTGCTGTCTTTCAATGTTACTACTCC
Source organism: Schistocerca serialis cubense (assembly GCF_023864345.2). NCBI lineage: Eukaryota > Metazoa > Arthropoda > Insecta > Orthoptera > Acrididae > Schistocerca > Schistocerca serialis. The sequence continues at coordinate 980,443,122 of NC_064639.1, read as the reverse complement.
TATTAGTCGTAACACGCTCATTTCCATTGTAGGCAGCTTCTGTTCGTGAGTCTTTTTTGATGCTGCTACTTCGCTGCCATACAATAGCGAATGTCTTAAAACGGTTATATAAATTTTGTCTTTGGTTTTTTGGGCATTTTTGCATCGCACAGAACCCCTGAAGGGACACTTTTTCCAACCAGGTGTTATTCCATGAGTTACGTGTGCTTCAGTTGATATTACTGTTCCCAGGTAGCTAACATTTTTAACTGTTGGAAGTGTGACGTTATCGATATTGATATCTGGGGTTATTTGACATTATGGTTGAAGTTGCGCAACATGAACTCAGTCTCTGATCTACTGATGTATAAACCATTAGTTTCAAGTGCCTTCCCCCACTCCTCAAGGGTCTCTTCAATTTCCTCGCTGTTATCAGATACAATGTCTACATCATCAGCATAGAAGAGATTCCTCAGTAATGCTTTCTGTATCTTTATGGCCAGATAATTCATTACAACATTAAACAATAAGGCATTTACGGCGCTTTCTTGATAAACACCGAGATTAACATCAAATCTGTTTGATACGCCTATAGACCTATTAACACATGTTTGAACACTCTCGTACATGACCTTGAGAAATCGTGTATAGTATTCTGGGTCCTAATGTGCTTGTAGGGCTTGCCATATTATTGTTGTTGGTGCTCGGTCAAAAGCATTTTCTAGATCTGTAAAGACCAACCAAAGATTTTGCTTGGTTTCCCAAAATTTCTCCATTACAACTCTTTTTGAATGAATTGAGAAAATTTAGAGAAACAGCATCTGAAGGTGACCGCCGAACGACTGCGCATTAGCATGACTGTAATTGCTAAATGCGGATCATACTTTTAGCGTTGCTTATCCCTTAATGTTATATAGGGTGTTTCACAATTCCTTTTACAGGCTTCCGCAGGTCGTAAAGCGAAAGGCAAAGACCTGATAATGAAGCCTTGTCCACAAATGTGTAGTTTGGATACAAAATAAGTTTAAAGATCGGATCACTTTAAAATCTCCGATCCACAGCACGCACACATCGCACAATTCTGACCTCTATGCTCTACAAGAGTCCACGGCATGGGCAATGCTTCCAGTTCTCTTCTTAGTGAACAAGGACGTCTCTTGAAAGCCGTAGTGAACGTGCCAGTTTCTCGCAAGCATTGTTGTACTCAGACGAAAATGCAAAAATGGTACGTGACGTCATAATTACAGGAGGGAATACCGACGGCACCTCAGCTCGTGTGCGTATCGTGAAAGGGAGATTTGAAACTGATTCGATCTTCTGACTCATTTTATGCTCAAACAGTACACTTCTGGACACGGGTTCCTTATCAGAATCTTATCTATAAGTAATAAGTACCCCTTACAACCCACAGAAGCCTGTGGTAGGAATTGTGAAACACCCTGTATAAAAACCGAAAGTCAGACAAAATACCTGTTACCACTGAATCATCCTGTCGTCTTCTACTAGCGCAAGGTGCTGGTAGGATCAGCTTCACAAAATATCTCTTTTCTGATTTCCTGAATCCAAAGAATGACTATACTTGCCTACGTTCGTTTGCCTTTAACAAGCACAAAACTCAAAATTTCCGATTAGTGGGCCAAATTTATTTAAATATTAATTAATTAAACTATAAAAAGGCGCCGCCTCACAGATATTTAATGATTTAATAAAATACCAACCCATATATTCGATATACAGCAATCATGACAAATTTCATTGAAACATTTTAGGATAACTTAGGTTAAGTAGTGTGTAACCTTAGGGACTGATAACCTTAGCAGTTAAGTCCCATATGATTTCACACACGCATTTTTTTAAACTAATTTATTTTAAGGATCCCGACTAGGGAGCGGAATGGCTCTGTGAGATGTAATAGAAACGAATTTAGCAATAATTAATATTTATTTCCTCGTTAAAAGTGACACATACACAGACGTTAAGTTACTGTTACTGTTACTGGTGCGTGAATGTCGACAACCAGTACATTATACAACGCAACAACTGGACCGACACGTGTGGGGACAAGTCTGCTAAATTACTGATCACAGTTTATCAGAATCATACACACCATGTTCTGCTCACTCACACAACGAAAGATAGAATTTAGGAGAAATCTTCCCTACTCCACATGTAAGCACATTGGGTCAGAGCGCGACTGGCTTTAACGGTCAATTTCGAAGAACAAAGCCCACTTCTGAAATTCCGTACACTCAGTAATTTTGTGCATAATTTTACCAAACATGAGCACATCGACGCCGCAATGAAACTGAGGCTTTAGTTCGAAGACAAGGTTCAAACTCGCATCCGGCCATCCTGATTTAGGTTTTCCATGATTTCCCTAAATCGCTTCACGTAAATGTTGCGCTGGTTCCTTTGGAAAGGCACGGCCGACTTCATTCCCCATCCTTCCCTAAGCCGATGGGACCGACGATCTCGCTTTTTGGCCCCCTCCCATAAATCATCCAACCAACCAATCGAATACAAGACGTGTTTACGTCGAATTGGAGCCTCACAGGTTACAAATAAACGCACGTGCTGCAGCAGAGTACAGGCTAGTAAGTCCGTAGGACTGAAACACAAATTGGACGGTAAATCAAATGAAATTTAACACAAGCATTCCACAAAAAAATGGTTCAAATGGCTCTGAGAACTATGGGACTTAATATCTGAGGTCATCAGTCCACTAGAACTTAGAACTACTTAAACTTAACTAACCTAAGGACATCACACACATCCATGCCCGAGGCAGGATTCGAACCTGCGACCGTAGCGGTCCGGTTCCAGACTGTAGCGCCTAGAACCGCTGGGCCACCGCGGCCGGCAAGCATTCCACAAATCACACGACAGATTCATACATGATATACGAAACTAACTAAAACTATACGTCACGTGACGACACCTCTTGTTCACGTCAAGCTGCAGCTGCACGAAAGATCTCATCGAATAAACTGAATACTAAACAAATTAATACTGTTCCCTGACGGGAATAATTGGTGCGGCACGATTATCATTGCCACACACCAGAGTGACCAGCGGAAACTCAAACAAAGATAACTCTTTCTCACTTCAACTTAGCAACTAGAGATACTAATCAGAGCATCGTTACTCACCGGCGTCCTAGGGAAGAGTAAAAGCAAACTGCTCCGTCTCCGGGATCTATACAGCAACCAGAAGGAGTTCATAGAGCGTAAGCGGTTTCTACCTGTACTAACCTCACAATAGATACTGACCAGTGGCCACTAATGCCTCTCTGACTCAGCTTAGCCGTATTCAGAGCTCTACAAAAAGGTTGGCTAAACTGCTCTTAACATTCAAGGAAACTTCCTGACAACTAAGGAAACCTGAAGTGCCTGCAGCAGAAAAACCACACACTCATGCTGACGACAGTGTGGACAGCAAATATATGAGATGAATACATGATAGTGGTTTACACAGATACATACAGAACATAGTTATGAATTTGAAATTGAAAAAGTCATTCTCCTTTGGCGTTGAAATGCTACTGTAATATCAGGCACTCTCGTCCACCTTTCTCTCCAGGCATAGTCAAACCGAACATTTGAGTCGTTACGAAAAAACCGAAAGTTGCTTTCCAAGATCAATGGAACGGCTCACATGGTGACGTTTCACAATATTCTTCAGTATATTTCTTCAGCATGTAGCTAATTAAACTTCCATTGCGCAATTTAGCCTCTCTTAACCCACTAGCGCCGGAATAAATTTTTTCGTGGTTTTTTAAAAATATTTGCGTTATTATGTCTGTAAAAGGCATAAATTACACAACAGAGTTGTTTCGACGAAAGTCATTACCGCTATTAGCGAGATATTTGATGTTGCCATATGGCAACGCTAGGCGCTTTCAGTACCTAAATTTATATGGATTACAACTTCAACTAAAATAAGTAGGTTATTGAAATTTCTTATTACATATACAAGTTTTGTTCAAATTTATTATTCAGTCTTCATCATACAACTGATACTTTATAACACAGTACAATTAATAATCAAAAATCAAGCCTTGAACTCAACATTATTTTACATAAAATGGAATAAAACAGTCAATACACAATCCCACATTACACTTTGAACGCATTGTTCTCACAATATATTTACAGTCCTTGTTTGTACACCTTTTCTTCTTCTTTCCTTATGTGTGCTGGACGAGGTGGTCAGTCTTATCAAACCTAATTGAATCTGATATGCGGCTGTCGGAACATGCCCTTGATGCAGATGGTCTCCCAGCTCGTTTTGGTAAAGCTTGGTGTCTTTGCAAGTACACTGTTGCTACTTCTCTCTTGAAATCAAGCTGAGAAATAGTTTGGTTTCTTGCTTTATCATACAAAATCCAACTGTTTAGTATGGCGACATCTAACATCCATGTAAAGAGACACCAGTACCAGTTCTTGCTTCTTATTGCAATGCGATAGCATGCTAGATTCTGATCCATCTGATCAATACCTTCCATATATGTATTATATTTGGCTACCAGTTTTGGCCTGGAATCATTATATTTCGCTTTTTTAGCTGCGAGAATCTCTTGGCTTGACCAACTTCTTGTGCACCACACGAAGAAGAGATCTATTCGGATCTGGGGGTTCAACAAACACATCACCTTTAATATCGTCATTATAAAGAATCTCCAGCGCCTCAGCAAGCGAGGAACCTCTTCTAAAGCAAAAAAGAGAAAATTCGTCCTTTTACTGAGTACAAGCGCCTAGCGTTGCCATATGGAACACCGACGTTCAAATGGCCTAAATGGACGTAATTCATTTCACAGCAAGCAGTAACCTCCAAAGAATGTATATTTGAGTATTTAAAGCACAACCATACATAAAAACCAAATTATATATCGTAAGTTACTGTGTAAAACATACTTACTCGAACTTATATTCCATTTTTCTTCCTCATTTAGCAAACAGCGACTTCCAACACTGCTTATGCCGCAGAATTTAAATGTAGTGTTAAAACTGTTGCATTGCAGTGATCTTTACAGTCTTGCGGAATGGAATCCAGTGCTGCCAACACTCTCGCTTCGTTGTGTCGTGGAATCAACGATTTTAAGAAAGTGTTACAAACGTTGCCATATGGCAACGCATGGCGCTAATGGCTTAAAGGAAATCAAGGAAAACTCAACCCTGGGTGGCCAGATGGGGATTTGATCCTCCGTCCACCGAATACTATGACCATTACCCAACCTTGCACAATGCTGCAGTAGCAGTATCTGGATTGATCAGAATACATACTCCACTTTCATCTCAGATAACCTGAAACGAATCTCTTCCAGTTTGTCTTCTGGGATTGCAAAAAATGAACCATCGTGGCGTAAGTTCGCTTCAACCCGTTTTGCACGGTCCACCTTATCTGATATTCGTTCGAAATGTGTTGTCAGTGATGTCTCAGAGTGCGCTTCATGTTTTCCGTTAAAGAAAATGGTTTCACCGAGTCGCTATAGCATCTCACTTCCATATTCATGTCGGTGTGCATCTGAACAATAGATATTCTCGTCAATGGATTAGGAGACCCTGTCCTACGCCCAGGGCCTTCGCCAAATGCACTTCCTATGAAGTTTTTCCTCTGTGATTACACGGAATGTTTGGGGGGAGTGGGAAGTAAGGTCCTGGTGTAAAGTGAAAACGGACTGGCTGGTATTGTCCTATTGCCTGCTTCAATGTACAACAGAGAGGAAGGATATCTAACAGACTGTGCACTGATAGTGGTGATCGTCACTTTGAACGTTTGCTAAGTGCTTAAACAGCAGCACTGCTTACCATACGTCACAAAACGCAGAGATTACCATCGGGGGCGCAGGGATACCGCCGTTGGACGCTCTAATCATGGGAAAAGGTCACCAGGATGTAGAGTCAAAGTATAAATTGGCACTCAAGCTACTAAAACACTGAACTCTAAACCATACCTCTTGGCAACAAATCACGGTTCAGCATTTGGGAGGGAGTGGGGGTTAGCTGCGGGGAATGTTTACATTGGATGAACTGAGATCCCTCGTGAGGCTCCTGTCATCTCTCGCCAGCGATTAATACAGGAACCTATTATCTGATCACGTGCATCCATTTGTTGATGAGTAACATCTCATAGGGAACCCACACCCTCAGCAAAACAGTGCACCTCTCGACGTCTCCCGAAATGTGTCAAAATGATGTGAGCAGCGCCTTCCTAAATCCTAATGAACACCTGTAATCCATTGAACAATGCGTGCATGCTTTGGACCCATCCCTGCTCAATCCCCATGCATGTCAGTTGACTGGACAAGGATCAGGATCGCTTCACGTCACATGTGGTACGTATGTGTACACATTCCTGGGGAAGGGAGATGTTGTAGTGGATCGACTTGTTACTGGTGTTGGGTCTCTTTAGTCTGGTGCCGGCCCAAGGTGAATTCTAACACTGGTACTGAGCTGAGTGGGTCAGAGGACGTAATAGACAAAGTCATACTCCCATAATTTCCGTACTGAGGAGCGAAATTTGAATGTATTACAATTGCAATATTTCTGACTTTATAGTCAATCAAAGCAACCTATGTACTGTAGAAGGCAGCTGACATCATTAGAAAGAAGTATTGATCAGTGTATGCGACCAAGGAATGCTATACGTATCATTTTGCACACAGCGCCACATTTCTGTAGACTTTATTTAGCTGACGTGGCACTGGTGGAACGATCCTATATTCTGATTGGCTACTGATTCAAATGGCTCTGAGCGCTGTGGGACTTAACTGCTGAGGTCATCAGTGCCCTAGAACTTAGAACTACTTAAACCTAACTAACCTAAAGACATCACACACATCCATGTCCGAGTGAGAATTCGAACCTGCGACCGTAGCGGTCGCGCGGTTCCAGACTGTAGCGCCTAGAACCGCTCGGCCACCGCGGCCGGCGATTGGCTATTGAGCTTGCTGCATGAGACCGAGTGAGGTGGCGCAGTGGTTAGCACAATAACTCGCATTCGGGAGGACGGCGGTTCGAACCAGCGTCCAGCCTTCCTGATTTAGGTCTCCCGTAATTTCCATAGATCGCTTCAGACAAATGCTGGGATGGTTCCTTTGAAAGAGCACGGCCGATTTCCTTCCCCGTCCTTTCCTAACCCGAGTTTGTGCTCCGTCTCTAATGATCTCGTTGTCGACGGGTCTTTAAACAGTAATCTCCTCCGTCTCCTTGCTGCATGCGCGACAAAACTTATATCTGAGTTTTTTGTTAAATAATTCCTTGAATAAGAGTTCTCAAAAGTATACTCATGCTCATAAATTAAGGATAATGCTGATACGTGGTGAAACAACGCTCTGGTGGGCGGTTTGTGGGTTTGAATCACCTCGGGGTATGACCATGCGGTGCATTTAACCTGAGGTCACGCACGGTGGCGCTGGCAGCAGTCCACATATGCAGAGGTGTGTTGGTGCTTGTCAGAGTACGGTGCAGCGAGTAAGTGTGCAGACGTTATCAGACGTGCTAATGGCGACTGTGTGTTGAAAATGGCTCAAAGAACACATATTGATGACGTTATGACGGGAAGAATACTAGGGCGACTGGAGGCTGGTCACGCCACAAAGTGTGATCTAAAGATTATGGCAACGATTCCAGCAGACAGGAAACGTGTCCAGGCGCTACAGTCCGGGACGTTCACGGTGTACAACACCACAAGAAGACCAATATCTCACCATCAGTGCCCGCAGACGGACACGGAGTACTGCTTATAGCCTTGTTCGGGACCTTACAGCAGCCACTGGAACAGTTGTCTCCAGACACACAGTCTACAGACGACAGAACAGACATGGTTTATTCGCCCGGAGACCTGCAAGGTGCATTCCACTCACCCCTGGTCGCAGGAGAGCTCGTAAAGTCTGGTGTCAAGAACACAGTACATGGTCATTGGAGCAGTGGTCCCTGGTTATGTTCATGGACGAGTCCTGGTATAGTCTGAACAGTGATTCTCGCCGGGTTTTCATCCGGTGTGAACCAGGAACCAGATACCAACCCCTTAATGTCCTTGAAAGGGACCTGTATGGAGGTCGTGGTTTGATGGTGTGGGGCGGGATTATGATCGGTGCGCGTACACCCCTGCATGTCTTTGACAGAAGAACTGTAACAGGTCAGGTGTATCGGGACGTCATTTTGCACCAGTATGTCCGCCTTTTCAGGGGTGCAGGGAGTCCCACATTCCTCCTGATGGATGATAACGCACGGCCCCACCGAGCTGCCATCGTGGAGGAATACCTCGAAACAAAAGATATCAGGCAAATGGAGTGGCCTGCCTGTTCTCCAGACCGAAACCCTATTCAGCACATCTGGGATGCTCTCGGTCGACGTATCGCTGCACGTCTTCAAACCCCTACGACACTTCAGGAGCTCCGACAGGCACTGGTGCAAGATTGGGATGCTATACCCCAGCAGCTGCTCGACCACCTGATCCAGAGTATGCCAACCTGTTGTGCGGCCTGTGTACGTGTGTATGGTGATCATACACCATATTGATGTCGGGGTACATGCGCAGGAAACAGTGGCGTTTTGTAGCACATGTGTTTCGGGACGGTTTTCTCGACTTATCACCAATACCGTGGACTTACAGATCTGTGTCGTGTGTGCTCCCTATGTGCCTATGCTATTAGCGCCAGTTTTGTGTAGTGCCACGTTGTGTGGAGCCACATTCTGCAATTATCCTTAATTTATGAGCATGAGTGTATAAATGGTTCCTCGTCAACGTACTAATGAAAATAATTTGACAATAACACCTGAAAAATAAGAAATGTTACGAACAGCCTGAATCACTTTCTTGCAGTGTCGCCTAGTTATGAACGAGAGTGATCCGCCAGGCTGTGAAGAAGTTAGAGTCTTGCCGGCGGTCAGTGAATCTGTGTCTTGGCACACTAGGTGGTCAGAGTTCAAGTCTTGCCGGCAGCCAGTAAAGATGGAATTCATGCCATGAATCTGGAAGCAGTGGAGACCAATTACCTCTTCTGTAAGTTTCATCTATTGTTGATTTGTATATGAAAAGTGTATTAATTACTTGTGTGGATTATTTTGCCTTTGATTTGTAGATCACCTATCGACGAGAGCACACTGCATTGGGACCGACAGTAATGCCTTTCCGGCCGATGTGACGGAGCGGTTCTAGGCGCTACAGTCTGGAATGTGTGTCAGGTAATTATTCTCTTTCTTGAAAAATTTAATTCAACAAATTATTACAGCTCGTAAAATAACAGAAAACAAACAGAATTAATTGTGTACATTGCGCAACAGTTTTGTATTTCCCCTACAAATGTCACCACTGTGCCCACGATACTGACTACAGGTGTACTGAATCTGCAGTACGTTTGGGAATCGCAGTTAGATCTTATCACATGGGGAAAAAACGCGAAGTTCTGTAATTTGTATTTGGTGTCTCCAAAGGTCCTAGGTTCGATACGTGTTTGGTCCTAGAATTTGTGTTTCGGTCACTTAACACGCCTTTTACCTCTGACAATAATTTGTACATTTGAAAAATGCCATGTTGTACTGTTACTTGGTGTCCTTATTAAACTGTTATTTCCCCTATAATTCTCTGCGTAAATAAGCTCCAAAGTCATACCACCCACAGAAGGATTTGACAAGTAAAGAACTTTGTGTTCAATCCAGCAATCAGGAATACAACATTTTTGTTTAACATCAGCTGCGCTAGGTATGAACATGACGAAGCTAATCCTTTTTCTCCTTTGCACTTTGAACCATATAGTACAAAAATAGTAAACTGCTACTGCTACTTCTAAGTCCCACGTAAACCAATATTTACTTTACAAATATTTCCATAGGGCCTAGTGTTGTGGCTCAGTTTTTAAAGTTATTCCTGATGGAAATACTTTGTTTGAAGCTTCATTGATAAAGTACGACATAATCACATTGAAGTACACGAGGAGCCAATGTTTAAAATTTGTGGAATTCAAATAGTCTTCGGCCGAAATTTTTTTAAATTTATTTTATGACCAGTTTGGAAGTATGAGATGATCATAAGATGCGTCTGTCTTCCTAAACTAGTGAACAAAATATAAAAAACTCGTAGCCAATTAGGCGCCTTTTGATGGTGTCTATCTTGGCCACAAGTTTTTTACATTTAACACGTTTGTTGTAGTGGCCATTTTCGCAACAGCTGTATATAAATTGCAGTTGTTTCAAAGAAAATGCCTTTTTTGCATGCTGCACATCAAACTTTTTATTTTATTTATGCACCCAGTCGCGTTTCGCCTTTTCTACAAGGCATTTTCAGGGGTGTCCTGAAATATTACATGATTTGTCCTTTTTAACCATAGGTTATGGTTTCACATCTAGGTTATAGATTTAAAAACAGTTCCTTAACGTTTTTTTTACGAAATGGAAAGGTACTTACAGGTAACTTCTAATTCACTGCATCTAAGCAAAACTGCTTTTTCGCGTCTGGCAACCAGGTGGACATCTTACAGTTCACTTTCAGTTCACTGTTTTCGTTACACATCACTGTAACTGCCATCTTTTTATTATAGAGATTCATTTGTTTTTCTGTTACCAACTGTTTTATGAATGTGTGTGTGTGTGTGTGTGTGTGTGTGATCATACAATAGACAGAAATACCAACAAATGATTACACATCTGATTCCTCTCATAAGTATATACAGGAAAATATAGTAAAAATAATATCATTTTTTTTAAAAAGAAAGAAATCTCTTTCCTTCTGTAATACACACACACACACACACACACACACACATTTAAAAAACAGTTGGTAACAGAAAAACAAATGAATCTCTATATTAAAAAGATGGCAGTTACAGTGATGTGTAACGAAAACAGTGAACTGAAAGTGAACTGTAAGATGTCCACCTGGTTGCCAGACGCGAAAAAGCAGTTTTGCTTAGATGCAGTGAATTAGAAGTTACCTGTAAGTACCTTTCCATTTCGTAAAAAACGTTAAGGAACTGTTTTTAAATCTATAACCTAGATGTGAAACCATAACCTATGGTTAAAAAGGACAAATCATGTAATACACTCCTGGAAATGGAAAAAAGAACACATTGACACCGGTGTGTCAGACCCACCATACTTGCTCCGGACACTGCGAGAGGGCTGTACAAGCAATGATCACACACACGGCACAGCGGACACACCAGGAACCGCGGTGTTGGCCGTCGAATGGCGCTAGCTGCGCAGCATTTGTGCACCGCCGCCGTCAGTGTCAGCCAGTTTGCCGTGGCATACGGAGCTCCATCGCAGTCTTTAACACTGGTAGCATGCCGCGACAGCGTGGACGTGAACCGTATGTGCAGTTGACGGACTTTGAGCGAGGGCGTATAGTGGGCATGCGGGAGGCCGGGTGGACGTACCGCCGAATTGCTCAACACGTGGGGCGTGAGGTCTCCACAGTACATCGATGTTGTCGCCAGTGGTCGGCGGAAGGTGCACGTGCCCGTCGACCTGGGACCGGACCGCAGCGACGCACGGATGCACGCCAAGACCGTAGGATCCTACGCAGTGCCGTAGGGGACCGCACCGCCACTTCCCAGCAAATTAGGGACACTGTTGCTCCTGGGGTATCGGCGAGGACCATTCGCAACCGTCTCCATGAAGCTGGGCTACGGTCCCGCACACCGTTAGGCCGTCTTCCGCTCACGCGCCAACATCGTGCAGCCCGCCTCCAGTGGTGTCGCGACAGGCGTGAATGGAGGGACGAATGGAGACGTGTCGTCTTCAGCGATGAGAGTTGCTTCTGCCTTGGTGCCAATGATGGTCGTATGCGTGTTTGGCGCCGTGCAGGTGAGCGCCACAATCAGGACTGCATACGACCGAGGCACACAGGGCCAACACCCGGCATCATGGTGTGGGGAGCGATCTCCTACACTGGCCGTACACCACTGGTGATCGCCGAGGGGACACTGAATAGTGCACGGTACATCCAAACCGTCATCGAACCCATCGTTCTACCATTCCTAGACCGGCAAGGGAACTTGCTGTTCCAACAGGACAATGCACGTCCGCATGTATCCCGTGCCACCCAACGTGCTCTAGAAGGTGTAAGTCAACTACCCTGGCCAGCAAGATCTCCGGATCTGTCCCCCATTGAGCATGTTTGGGACTGAATGAAGCGTCGTCTCACGCGGTCTGCACGTCCAGCACGAACGCTGGTCCAACTGAGGCGCCAGGTGGAAATGGCATGGCAAGCAGTTCCACAGGACTACATCCAGCATCTCTACGATCGTCTCCATGGGAGAATAGCAGCCTGCATTGCTGCGAAAGGTGGATATACACTGTACTAGTGCCGACATTGTGCATGCTCTGTTGCCTGTGTCTATGTGCCTGTGGTTCTGTCAGTGTGATCATGTGATGTATCTGACCCCAGGAATGTGTCAATAAAGTTTCCCCTTCCTGGGACAATGAATTCACGGTGTTCTTATTTCAATTTCCAGGAGTGTATTTCAGGATACCCACTGAAAATACCTTGTAGAAAAGGCGAAACGCGTCAGGGTGCATAAATAAAAACAAAAAGTTCGATGTGCAGCATGCAAAAGGCAGTTTCCTTGAAACAACTGCAATTTTTACATTTAGTTTACTAGTTTAGGTAGACACACGCATTTTGTGATCTCATACATCGAAACAGGACATAAAATAAGCGAAAATAAATTTTCTATTAAATACTGTTTTGAATGTCAAAAATTTTGAACCATGATTATTCAGTTATATTGCCGTTTATTATATGCACTTAACCAAAGACGCTTACGGCAAGAGGTATAGCTTCTGTATTTGAAATCATAATATCAAATTTCGGATATCTTGAATGAAACGAAATATTAAATTATTTCACGTAGTTGAATGTTGTGGACATAGCTTGTTTTGCCTCCAGTAATTCAGGAAAAAAGCTGTAGAAAAGTGAAGACAGAAAACTTTGAGCGCTGAAAGAGTATTCATCTGACGCGTCTTTGTGTGTGTGCAGAGTGTGGGCACGGGTGATGGCGTTGGCGCTATGAGGATGGAGGGCGTGGCCGCAGCCCATTGTGTGTGACGGTCGTTACACGAAACGAGGGCAAAACCGACGCTGCGAAAGTGGATATGCTAATGGCACTGTAACAGGCAAGGCGGATGACTCAAAGGGGAGCAGTTGAAAACAAAGACCGGGCACAGCGTACTCCTTGTCCACATCCGTATCTGCGTAGTCAGCGCGTCTTGCTGTCGTGAGGAGGGCCCGGGTTCATTTCCCTGCCAGGGTTTTTTCTCTTTCGAAGGACTGCAAAGGGGCTCGTTGAAGAGCTACATCAGTGAGAAGTAGCAGCTCCAAGGTTTGGAAAGCCGACAACAGCGGGGAGAGCGGTTTTCTGACCCCATGCTCCTCGATATCACATCAACATGACGCCACATGACAGAGGTTGAAGCGGCGGTCGGTCGGCTCGCGCTGTACTGTGGGCCTGATCGCGGTGCTGTAACATACTGCTTACAATCACCAGTAGACATTGTATTACCTATGAACGTAACATTTTCAGTCTGCAAGCCACCTGACTCGTACAGGAGGTATGTCAGTCAGTTGGCATAACTCATGGGTGATACGGGAACTGAAATTGAGGCTTGCAAAACACAAGCATAATACTGAATTCCGCGATCCAGTGTTCCTTTAGCAAGAAAGAAACATAAGTACTGCAAAAGTGAAATACGGATGTTAGTGGTGTCGAAAAACAGATAAAATCACTACAATTGAAAAGTGCTCCAGAGCCTGATTCCCTGTCAGAGTCTACATTGAATTTACAACTTAGTCACTTTCCATTTTAATCACGTATATTGCAGAGTCGAGGGGCATGAAAGAGAAGAAGTGGTTGAGAAGGAAGTGAGACAGGGCTGTAGCTCATCCCCGATGTTATTCAATCCGTATACTGACCAAGCAATAAAGGAAACAAAAGAAAAATGTAGAGTAGGAATTGAAATCCACGGAAAAGAAACAAAAACTTTGAGGTTTGCCGACGACATTATAATTCTGTCAAAGACAGCAAAGGACCTGGAAGAGCGGAATGAACTGTCTTGAAAGGAGGATATAACAGGGACCTCAACAAAAGCAAAACGAGGATAATGGAATGCAGTCGAATTAAATCAGATGACGCTGAGGAAATTAGATTAGGAAATGAGGCATTTAAAATAGTAGATGAGGTTTGCTATTTGTGGAGCAAAATAACTGATGACGGTCGAAGTAGAGAGGATATAAAATATAGACTGGCTAAGGCAGGGAAAGCGTTTCTGAAGAAGAGAAAATTGTTAACTTCGAATATACATTTAAGTGTCAGGAAGTCTTTTCTGAAAGTATTTGTATGGAGCGTAGCCATTTATGGAAGTGAAATATGGACGATAAATAGTTTAGACAAAAAGAAAATAGAAGCTTTCGAAATGTGGTGCTACAGAAGAATGCTGAAGATTAGATGGGTGGATCACGTAACTAACGAGGAGGTACTGAACAGACCTGGAGAGACGAATTTGTGGCACAACTTGACTAGAAGAAGGGATCAGTTGGTAGAACACATTTTTAGGCATCAAGGGATCGCCAATTTAGTGTTAGAGGGATGTGTGGACGATAAAAATCGTAGAGGGAGGCCAAGAGATGAATACACTAAACAGATTCAGAAGGATGTAGGTTGCAGTAGTTGCTCGAAGATGAAGAAGCTTGCACGGGATAGAGTAGCACTGAGAGCTGCAACAAACCAATCTCTGGCCGCAAGACCACAGCAACACAATACATTCTAGATCCCTTAAATAAGGAACTCTGCGCAGTGATTGAAAGAAATCACAAGCTACACTCGTCTACTAGAAGCTTAGTTGACGTGATCCACAAAACTACCGTCCTACGTCATTGAAGTCCATCTGTTGTAGAATTCTAAAGTACAGTCCGAGCTCAAACAGAATGAGGTAACTTGACGAAATGACCCCCTCCATGCAAACCAGCACGAGTTCCAAAACCACATATAATGCGAAGCCAAACTTGCGAAATTCTCACATGACATACTGAAAGCCATGAAACAATACAATCAGCTGAACGCAATATTCCTTGACTTCCGAAAAGCATTTTATTCGATATCGAATATATGCAAAAGTACGACTACACGGGGTGTCAAACAAAATTTGTAGCCAGATCTGAGGATTTCTTGGTAGGGAGGACGCAACATTCTATCTTGGATGTAAAATCAACGACAAGATTAGAAGTAACTTGAGACATACCCCAGAGAAATGTGTTGAAACCTTATTGTTCATTTTGTATATGAATGATCTTCTACGAGGTGCATTCAAGTTCTAAGGCCTCCGATTTTTTTTCTAATTAACTACTTACTCGAAATCAATGAAACTGGCGTTACTTCTCGACGTAATCGCCCTGCAGACGTACACATTTTTCACAACGCTGACGCCATGATTCCATGGCAGCGGCGAAGGCTTCTTTAGGAGTCTGTTTTGACCACTGGAAAATCGCTGAGGCAATAGCAGCACGGCTGGTGAATGTGCGGCCACGGAGAGTGTCTTTCATTGTTGGAAAAAGCCAAAAGTCACTAGGAGCCAGGTCAGGTGAGTAGGGAGCATGAGGAATCACTTCAAAGTTGTTATCACGAAGGAACTGTTGCGTAACGTTAGCTCGATGTGCGGGTGCGTTGTCTTGGTGAAACAGCACACGCGCAGCCCATCCCGGACGTTTTTGTTGCAGTGCAGGAAGGAATTTGTTCTTCAAAACATTTTCGTAGGATGCACCTGTTACTGTAGTGCCCTTTGGAACGCAATGGGTAAGGATTACGCCCTCGCTGTCCCAGAACATGGACACCATCATTTTTTCAGCACTGGCAGTTACCCGAAATTTTTTTGGTGGCGGTCAATCTGTGTGCTTCCATTGAGCTGACTGGCGCTTTGTTTCTGGATTGAAAAATGGCATCCACGTCTCATCCATTGTCACAACCGACGAAAAGAAAGTCCCATTCATGCTGTCGTTGCGCGTCAACATTGCTTGGCAACATGCCACATGGGCAGCCATGTGGTCGTCCGTCAGCATTTGTGGCACCCATCTTGATGACACTTTTCGCATTTTCAGGTCGTCATGCAGGATTGTGTGCACAGAACCCACGGAAACGCCAACTCTGGAGGCGATCTGTTCAACAGTCATTCGGCGATCCCCCAAAACAATTCTCTCCACTTTCTCTATCATGTCTTCAGACCGGCTTGTGCGAGCCCGAGGTTGTTTCGGTTTGTTGTCACACGATATTCTGCCTTCATTAAACTGTCGCACCCACGAACGCACTTTCGACACATCCATAACTCCATCACCACATGTCTCCTTCAACTGTCGATGAATTTCAATTGGTTTCACACCACGAAAATTCAGAAAGCGAATGATTCCACGCTGTTCAAGTAAGGAAAACGTCGCCATTTTAAGTATTTAAAACAGTTCTCATTCTCGCCGCTGGCGGTAAAATTCCATCTGCCGTACGGTGCTGCTATCTCTGGGATGTATAGACAATGAGCGCGGCCTCATTTTAAAACAATGCGCATGTTTCTATCTCTTTCCAGTCCGGAGAAAAAAAATCAGAGGCCTTAGAACTTGAATGCACCTCGTAGACAAAATTAATAGTAACCTCAGAGTTTTCGTAGATGCTGCAGTTTTCTACGATAAAGTACTTTCTGAAAAAAGCTGCAGAAATGTTCAGTCTCATCGTAACAAGATTTTAGAGTGGTACAAGAAATGGTAACTTTCTTTAAATATAAAACTATTCATCACTTAACGCGCGTAAACGTAGTACTGCGTGACTACAGTATCAGTGAGTCACAACTGCACTCAGTCCACCTCCCCAGCCCCCGCGCCACTGCATCTAACTTATCCACCCTGGACCAATTGGTTTCAACTGATTTCGAGGACACGACAAGTGCCATCACCCGGTTTCCCAGGAACTTCACCCAGTGGAAGAGGAGTCAAAATAAGTGAACATGTGTTCCGGCTTATCCGTAGATATTCGACTGTTTCTGAAAATACGACGTTCAAAATTTTAGAGGTATTTTCATTATAAAAAGTTGATGTATTTAGCTTTAAAGAGTTTTTTGCCTTTATCTTTAATTTTGTATTTTCTTTATTGGTCTCAAAATTTTATTCATCTTACTTTATGTGCCTTTTACCTCGCAATATTCTTAGAGTAACTGGTGGCGCGTTGGTTAGTGTCGCAGCTTATTAATTTTGCGCCCCGTGTTCGAAACTCGATTATCGTTTTATTCATTTTATTTTATTTTTATTGTTCTGATTTATCTATCTTTGTCTAGAGACAGGTTACTAGATGAATGTTTCTTATCGATTTAGAGAATATTAGGACGTTATATTTACAGTAAAATAACAACTAGATTGTATAATAAGTGTCACACATTTATTGTGTAATATATTTGTGTATGGTATGTTGAGGCATTAAAATCTTTTTAAGTTCTTATATTCTGACAGTTCATTCTCACGTCAGTTCTTATATTCATTCTTATATTTTATTAATATGTTTATTCATCAGGAATATTTGGTGCATTCCCTTGGATGATACCAATCGTGGACGCATTCGAAATGCAGATATTCCGAATACCACGACATCGCGCTCAAGCACGTTTGCGACAGTGCCTGTTCTTAGCATGAATCTCATCTGGGAAAGAAACATCTTTAACAGTGGCGAAGATTTCGCGGGTTGGCAATAATTTCGCGACAAACCATGCATAACGGATCACTTTTCCGAAAACTGGTGCTTGCAACTGATTATCAGTCTAGATACGATACAGGAACGTCACCGAAAACAATGTTAAATAATTTTCTCCTTTTTTAGTTCGTTCATCTGACGTACAATTTGTAGATGAATAAGTTGAACATTGTGTCAGTACGATCTGGAAAAAAACATTCGTGTAGTAATCCTCTACAGACATGGGTATATACAGGGTGTTTCAAAAATGACCGGTATATTTGAAGCGGCAATAAAAACTAAACGAGCAGCGATAGAAATACACCGTTTGTTGCAATATGCTTGGGACAACAGTACATTTTCAGGCGGACAAACTTTCGAAATTACAGTAGTTACAATTTTCAACGACAGATGGCGCTGCAAGTGATGTGAACGATATAGAAGACAACGCAGTCTGTGGGTGCGCCATTCTGTACTTCGTCTTTCTGCTGTAAGCGTGTGCTGTTCACAACGTGCAAGTGTGCTGTAGACAACATGGTTTATTCCTTAGAACAGAGGATTTTTCTGGTGTTGGAATTCCACCACCTAGAACACAGAGTTGTTGCGACAAGACGAAGTTTTCAACGGAGGTTTAATGTGACCAAAGGACTGAAAAGCGATACAATAAAGGATCTGTTTGAAAAATTTCAACAGACTGGGAACGTGACGGATGAACGTGCTGGAAAGGTAGGGCGACCGCGTACGGCAACCACAGAGGGCAACACGCAGCTAGTGCAGCAGGTGATCCAACAGCGGCCTCGGGTTTCCGTTCGCCATGTTGCACCTGCGGTCCAAATGACGCCAACGTCCACGTATCGTCTCATGCGCCAGAGTTTACACCTCTATCCATACAAAATTCAAACGCGGCAACCCCTCAGCGCCGCTACCATTGCTGCACGAGAGACATTCGCTAACGATATAGTGCACAGGATTGATGACGGCGATATGCATGTGGGCAGCATTTGGTTTACTGACGAAGCTTATTTTTACCTGGACGGCTTCGTCAATAAACAGAACTGGCGCATATGGGGGACCGAAAAGCCCCATGTTGCAGTCCCATCGTCCCTGCATCCTCAAAAAGTACTGGTCTGGGCCGCCATTTCTTCCAAAGGAATCATTGGCCCATTTTTCAGATCCGAAACGATTACTGCATCACGCTATCTGGACATTCTTCGTGAATTTGTGGCGGTACAAACTGCCTTAGACGACACTGCGAACACCTCGTGGTTTATGCAAGATGGTGCCCGGCGACATCGCACGGCCGACGTCTTTAATTTCCTGAATGAATATTTCGATGGTCGTGTGATTGCTTTGGGCTATCCGAAACATACAGGAGGCGGCGTGGATTGGCCTCCCTATTCGCCAGACATGAACCCCTGTGACTTCTTTCTGTGGGGACACTTGAAAGACCAGGTGTACCGCCAGAATCCAGAAACAATTGAACAGCTGAAGCAGTACATCTCATCTGCATGTGAAGCCATTCCGCCAGACACGTTGTCAAAGGTTTCGGGTAATTTCATTCAGAGACTACGCCATATTATTGCTACGCATGGTGGATATGTGGAAAATATCGTACTATAGAGTTTCCCAGACCGCAGCGCCATCTGTTGTTGAAAACTGTAACTACTGTAATTTCGAAAGTTTGTCTGCCTGAAAATGTACTGTTGTCCCAAGCATATTGCAACAAACGGTGTATTTCTATCGCTGCTCGTTTAGTTTTTATTGCCGTTTCAAATACACCGGTCATTTTTGAAACACCCTGTAAATGAAAAACAAAAATAAAAGTAGTAATCAGGTTTCGAACATGGGGCGCAAATTTTAGAAGCCGCAATGCCAACTACTGTGTCACTATCTTCTTTGGGGACGCCGCACATGAAATACCTCGAAAACTTTGTTGTTTTTTCTGGAACTATCGAGTATCTACGAATAAGTCGAGACATGTGTTCGCTTCCCCTCTTCCACTGAACGAAGTTTCTGTCAAATCGGGTGATGGCATTTGCCGTGATCTGCTCGTTAGTAGCCCTCCCCCGCACTACAGACTGGAGTGCGCTTTCATGATTGGTAGACAGCAGTCGGTGTAGGGAGGGGTGGTGTGTAAATAAACCCACCGGTTCACCCATCTAGTTAGCGATCAAAATGACATTGCTGTTCACAAGTACATTCTATTTGACTGTTTGAAGACTGAAACGCATGATTGTTGGAATGGCGCCAGACCTCGAGCATGCCGTCATGGCTGAGTGTACAGAGGTCAACATGTATAAATGTTCATTTACATCAAACAGAATGCAGGTGCTTGTCAGAAAATCTGCCGTACATAGCAAGTCAACTCACTGAGGAATACAACCCACATGAGGTGAACATAAACGCTTTCTCAAAAAAAAAAAAAAAAAAAAAAAAAAAAATCGGCAGTGGTCATGTTACCACCTTCGTAGTGGCAGTGTTCAGTGGTAAAACACTGAAACTACTTGATCGCGAGACTACATACAGTGCACGTTTAGAAATCACAGTGTTTCAAACACATGAAGTGCATATGATGTTGTGTATTTTGCCACACACAGAGCATGTCAGCTAACCGACAGTATAAAAATAAGCGTTCATTTACGTGGTGGAATATATAGTGCGACATAAAGTTCTTGTGAGCGTTGCATTCGATGACTGCATAGCTGCATGTGAAAATGATCACATAGCCTACACACAAAATTTAACGTGTACAAAAGATAATAATTTGCTAAATAATACCATATGGCGAATGGTTGTAATTGAAGAAGAATAACCATGCATTAATAAGTTTGTGAATATAAGAGTAATAAAATTATTATTGTTCTTAAAAAGGTACAATATTTGCTTAATTTACTTTTGCATATATATTTTATTTCCACGTTCTATTTCTATACATGAGACATAACTCCACATTATAATATCAGTGTTAGAAATGTATAAAGGCGTTCTTACGTGAAGCGTAAGAATGGCTATATTCACTATTAACAGCGATGCATGATACGAAGATCAAACTAAGATTGCCAACAAGTGCTGCTTAAGTTTTAAGTTTACCAGTAGTGTCAATATGTGAGCAATGTGGTCGTTTTACTGCTGTAGTGCTACATATATGATTAACACTCAAAATGTTCAACAGGGAATGGTTTAAATCTATTTGACACATTAGTTCTTTTACTTAAGACTTGCGGGATAACATTGTTTGTGGGAATCAGTCCTAAGCATGCATATCTGTATTTGATGGAATTGTGCGGAACATTTCCTGAATTGACGATAGAATACGTTTCTCCATCTTTCATGTAACACCTCTGTAGCATACTGATGTCGTCTTTGTTGGAGTCTGCATTAGCGATCTCCACATAGTTTTCATGCAATTAATTAAAACTGTAGCCAGGGAGATATTGTTTATAATCTTTTCTCGTTTTTTATTGCCAGTAAGGTTTACTTGCACGCCAGTTGACTTCTGTGTGTCCTTATTGTTATAAATTGTAGCTTGTAGTCTGATAATGCAGTGTTCTTCAGCCAGGGCAGATATTAAGGTTTCTACTAGACGCATATCAGGGCACTTTACAAAATAGATGTAATAGTTACCAACAACTTTGCTCACTCCTAGATTTGACAAATATATTTGTTATACGTTTTTAAAGTTGGAGCTTGTGCTTTAAGAAACTGCATTCAACGACTATGATATCATCATACGTGTAACATAGTGATCATAAGAGGGATTAGGGCATATGGATAGTCATTTTTTCCTCATCAGTACGTAAGAGAAAATAGATAACACTGTTACGATGTACCCTCCACCATCCAGTGTTAAGCAGCGTGCGGTGTATGTGCTTAGATGTAGACGGAGGCTGTTCTCGGGGGATGCTATTGCCTATGTAGTAGGGAATTGCAGAGGATCGACGATTGATACAGAGATTGGATGCAAATAAATATACTGAACCACACAAACACTACTATTTCTGAAAACTGAAATACGCAGAAGTAATGGAATGAATTATACCAGTGCATTAGGGTCTATGGAACATTGGAATCATAGTAAGTGATCAAGACTGCAAACACATAGCATGCATGTGGGTCCAGCAGTGCCCTATTTTGTGCTCCCAACACGTCAGTATTATGCCACGCCCAGTTGGAGCAAAGCTTCAAACGAAGCGGAAACATGTTGCCAAGTGCCGGTGTGTCTTATTGATGTCAAAAGCTGGAATTTCTGTATGTGAATGAGTTCGAATGGGGTAGAATGATTGGTCTGTGGGAAATGGATCTATCCAACCATCACTTTGCAGCTCGTACAAGTGATGCCTGTGTGGAACCAGTGGATAGAAGAAGGTCGTGCACAATGAGTAGTGGGTACTGAAGTACGCAACATGGCCACAGTGTGGGATGGCCAGCATCTTTGACCATAGTGTTAGCTCGATGTTGAGTACTGCAATGCATGTCTGCATTGACGATTCAATGCTGGTTGCAGAGGGCTACACTGGAGGCATGCAAGCTATTGTGTCAGCTTCCACTGACCAAAAACCACTACTGCCAAGGGAAAGTGAAAGCCATCACTGGCATGCTGAGTGGTAGAATGTAGTGTTACTGTGGTGATCGCAGTGGGACAGACTGCACTGTTCAGTGGCATAGCAGACAAGTGCTAAGATTGATAGTTTGAGGTGCCATTCACTGTAACATGCAATTTTGCCTCTTACATATTGGAGGCAGTCAGAACAGCAGCCACTAGATCAGGGAAGTTTTAGAGCCTGAGGCATTGTCCTTCCTGCAGAGGTCCACATGACATATTTCAACAGGACAAAGCCCAGTCACATGTGGTGAGGAATGTGCAAGCCTTCTTCGAAGGATAATATATATGACTGCTTCCATGATCTGCATGTTGCCTGACAAGTTATTCATCAAATATGCCTGGGATATGATCGTTGGGCAACCTGTTCATTTAGGTCCTCCTGCAACCACTGTTGACACTTTATGAAAACGATTACAAACCATGTGGCAGTTGGTTGCCCAACTGCATATCCAGGCCCTCTTTGATTCCATGCCACGACATCTAGAGGCTCTAATTATAGCATATGGTGGCTTTACACCATACTGAATTCTAACTGTCAAAGAGTATGTACAGTTTCTATGATTCTAATCATTTGTGTATTGTCATGTGTCTAATCTATGAAATACATTTCATTATGACCATGTGTTTACTTCTTGGTGTTGCAGTTTTCACGATCAGTAATGTATACAGAAGAAGAAATCATTACAGCATTGGTGGAAACAATAACAGCCACATAATAACGAAATAAATCTCGGGTGAACAGCCTGGTATGCACCTGATGATGGCAACGTGGTAGATTGCCGAAATATTGTGTCCTACGCACACTCATACCAGGCTGTTCACCCGAGATTTATTTCGTCATAAAATACGCCTGGAGAAATTGAAGAATCACAATCACATAATACCTAAAAGTAAAAGTCCACAGTGATCTACAGTGGAATGACTAAATAAAGCAAAAGCATATGCTGCAGGACTTTGATTAATTTGGAGGAATCTTAGGCAAATGTAACTCATTCACAAAAGAAGAGCCGGCCGAAGTGGCCGTTCGGTTAAAGGCGCTGCAGTCTGGAACCGCAAGACCGCTACGGTCGCAGGTTCGAATCCTGCCTCGGGCATGGATGTTTGTGATATCCTTAGGTTAGTTAGGTTTAACTAGTTCTAAGTTCTAGAGGACTAATGACCTCAGCAGTTGGGTCCCATAGTGCTCAAGAGCCATTTGAACCATTTGAACCACAAAAGAAGAAATGCTTTACAAACCTTTTGTTCGACAAATTTTTGAGAATTGCTCGTCCGTTTGGAACCCATAACAGATTGGATAAAAAGACAATCCAACGAAGAGCAGCATGTGCGCAGTTCTTTAGTCGATGTGACCTGTGGTGGTCACTGCAAGAGAAGCATTGTGCATCAAGGGCAGCTTTCACTGCAGAAAATCTAGGAGAGTATATTGTGAGCAGTATGTTACTTCCTCTACATATGTCGTGCAAAACGACCGCAATGAGGAATTAGAGCCGCGCGGGATTAGTCTAGGGGACTGCAGTCATGGACTGTGCGGCTGGTCGCGGCGGAGGTTCGAGTCCTCCCTCGGGAATGGGTGTGTGTGTTTGTCCTTAGGATAAATTAGGTTAAGCAGTTTGTAAGTTGAGGGACTGATGACATTAGCAGTTAAGTCACATAAGATTTCTCACACATTTGAACTTTTTTTTTTCTTCTTTTGAGGAATTAGATCTAACACGTGAGGTAATTTTTGTTCCGTCGTTACAACTACAAGAAAATGCGTGTTTTTCTCACCAGACAAGTTAAGCTTTATTAAAATAAATCAGTGGTCTGTAATTAAAGATATTTACAGTTTGATTGGTTTTCTAGATCGAAAAACCATTCGTTAACAAATTGTTGGTTTTTACTTGCAGTAATTTCTGCTTGGTTTTACGCCTACATCAGGAAATGCCTTGTCTAGCACGTTTCTTTCTTCGTTGGGCACTGACAATTGTGGTGTAATTTTACGCTACTTTGCAGAACCATGTATCTTTGACATTTAACACAGCACAATTTCGTACACCACTGTTTACTGTTTATTTGTATACTTGTAAGTGTGCATCGTGTTTTGTAGTGTTACCAACAGTGCCTCTAGTTTTTCTTTAATCTGCATTTTTATTCTCTCTCTATGTAGTTCATTATATGTGTGTTAATGCTTTTTTTTGTATGGAAGTTTTCTTGGAAAGGGAGGAGGCATCTGTCTTTACTTATTTTTATGATGTTCATATCTTTTTCAATAGTCTTAGTGTGAGGTAGTACTGTTTAAAGGTGCGTCCACACTGCTCGTGTGGCTCGTGTGCTTGTGAGACTTGCGAGCCTTACGAGTAATGTGGACGCAGGTAGGCTCCGAGGGCTCGCCGCGAAACAAGCTTGCGAGCCGCCCGAGCATATGGCTTGCTTGTGGCTCCGGCCGTTGTCGGCACATCAGAGGGATGCGCGGCGAGCTGAGCGAGTAGTGTGGACGGCAACAAGCACTGACCAGTTGGTTCGCTGCACTCGTACAGCTTCGTCTTGGCGTTATTCTTTTTCTGTGTTGTGGACATCGGTTTTTCTCTTAAAATAGAGTGGACCTACGATTTTGCCATGAAATTCATAAATATATATGAACAATAGCCTGTGCTTTGAGACGCAACAAACTTCCAATATAAAATTAAATTTAAAAAAAGTGACGCATGGGATTCCATCGCCACAGAACTTCGGGTGGATGTGGCCGATTTAAAAAAAACAGCTTATTAGCCACTTACAGGAAAGTTCGCCAGAACAAAAATGAGGCTAGGCTGTCTGACGCTGGGGTTGAGGAATTAAACGCTCCAAACTGGCTCGCTTTCAAAGCGTTTGAATTTCTGCACTGCAGATATCAGCTGTGGAAGACAATCAACACAGATATAAGTAAAAAAGTATTTATTTTTGGAAATGTATAAAAAACCTATTAACAAACTTAATGAGGTTCGGTCCCTTTAGGGTTCAGTCGCCACAGCTACTTAACTTTTTCTTTCTCAGCTTACACTTCGGTCCCTGCTCATTTGTTATTTTTATATTTTTTGGTGTTATTCCCTTATATTCTATTAATCATCTCATATCTTAAGATATTTTTTTCATATTTATTTTAGCTCTCTACTATTTCTATTATGTATATACCTAACAACTGCTTATAGTTTTGAAATTAAAAAATTAAAAAAGTTCTAATTGTGATAAATTATAGGGCTTATGGGAAAATGGGCTCTGAACGTCACAGAGGAAAAAGGAGGAAATGGACTAACAGGATTGGAATACATACTGGGGCAACGCTGGCTGGGTACTCAGCTAGTAATAAATAAATAGTGATGAATAACATCTATTTTTCTAACACAATATATTTAAGCACATGTACATTTATGTATATTTTGTTTGTATGTTATGTTATTTGAGGAAATTTCCTATCTTATTATTTTTATTTCCTCAAATAACATAACATACAAACAAAATATACATAAATGTACATGTGCTTAAATATATTGTGTTAGAAAAATAGATGTTATTCATCACTATTTATTTATTACTAGCTGAGTACCCAGCCAGCGTTGCCCCAGTATGTATTCCAATCCTGTTAGTCCATTTCCTCCTTTTTCCTCTGTGACGTTCAGAGCCCATTTTCCCATAAGCCCTATAATTTATCACAATTAGAACTTTTTTAATTTTTTAATTTCAAAACTATAAGCAGTTGTTAGGTATATACATAATAGAAATAGTAGAGAGCTAAAATAAATATGAAAAAAATATCTTAAGATATGAGATGATTAATAGAATATAAGGGAATAACACCAAAAAATATAAAAATAACAAATGAGCAGGGACCGAAGTGTAAGCTGAGAAAGAAAAAGTTAAGTAGCTGTGGAGACAGGAATTAATGAAGGTAAAACTTCACATATATAGGTAGTTGAAATGTGTGCAGTCAGGCAGTCACAAGTACGTACACAGCTAGTAGATGAAAAAAAATTCTTTGTTATTGGTAATCATCTTGCCATGGCAATCTTCCCTCTTCGGAAACGAAATAAGCAGCGAATGCATCTTCAATGTCTTGGGCAGTCTGCGGTGTACGTCGTGGAATGTTCGCTAATCGTGTAAACGTTGCAGCAGGAGTGATCTCATTTCTCCAAGTTCCTGGCTTTAATGCCCGTTCTCCTCATGATCCACTGCTCCTACAGGGGTATAAATCTGTCTGGAAGCAGAACTTTTTCGCAATAAATTATGGAGGTATGCACAAGTCATAATAACACTTTGGATTTTCTCAGGCTGTAGTAATACAGGCTTTCTTTGTATCCGGAATATGGAAGAAAGTATTCCGAACGCATTTTCCACAATCCGCCGTGCTCTTCAAAGTCTGTAGTTAAAAGTTCTTTTCATTGCCCTCTGAGGTTGTTGCCCAATATACGGCTTCATGATAAGACTGTCCAGGGGAAACGCCGTCGTCTGCGACAGTAATATAGGCATCATCCACCACCTGCGTTTTCTTGGGTCTTTATAGCATCTTCTTCTATCTTCTTCCTCAGCTAAAAGGCGCGTCACAAGGAAGCTGGCACTTACTATAACCGCTTCGTCCATTTTTTAAACTAGGAAAGTGGCACTGACCAGAACTGTGAGTACGGTGCGGATTCTCACGAGCCAAAACCTGGCAAGCAACTGGAGTCGTGTGGACGAAGATAGAAACAGCACGAGCGCAACTCACAAGGGGAGGCCGCCAATTGTGAAATTCAGATTCGATTCATACTGCGCATAATAAAAGCTCATGGCCAGACGTGTAATGTGGCGAAGCACCAAGATGCACTTCTCAGCCGTTGTCGAGAAAATCGACAGTTAAAATAAACCGTTGCGGTGAAATACTCTCTACGATTACTTATTTTCTATGGCGCGATGGTGCAGCGGTAAGCGCTCGGGTTCGTAATCCGAAGGTCGCTGGATCTAATCTCGCTCCATGCAACTTTTTTTTAGTATTTGTTTTTTGTAATTCATATATATATATATATATATATATATATATATATATATATATATATATATATATATAATTCCCGGCAATCAGTTGCAACAATTATGCATATAATAAGTTGTTGAAAGTCGTTTGTCGTGGAAAAACTGGCGTCTTCGAACATCATTATGTTTTCCGCAAACAAAGTTGTATTTCACAAATGTTATTAATTGTCTTCATCATGTTAACCACGTATAGTTAACGGAAGACGTAGAAACGAATACGTATAGCGTAAGTCAAACGTTCGAATTAGAATAGAGACCCCACGAACGCAAACTTGCTGTGGCAGGTATGAAATATAAACTCCGTTACTCGCTCGTTACACTTGAAGGACAGATGTTGAATGGGCCGCCCCATAACAGCGTAGTTGCCTGCTAACTTCGAAAGAAGGTAGATGCGGTCCCTAGCGCAACTTATAACATCGTCGAAAATCAGTGCGGACGGGACAGCTTTGCTACACCCTGTTAAACAAACGGAAAAATGGAGGCGGTACAATTGGAGAGCGATCCGCCTTCACCAACATGCATAAGCAATTCATTAATAGTATATATATATATATATATATATATATATATATATATATATATATATATATTTGAATTGCAAAAAACTAATAATAAAAAAAATATTGCATGGCGCGAGATTCGATCCGGCGACCTACGGATTACGAACCCGAGCGCTTACCGCTGCGCTATGACGCTGCAGAAAATCATTAATCGTAGAGAGTATTTCACCGCAACGGTTTCTTTTAACTGTCGATTTTCTCGACAACGGCTGAGAAGTGCATCTTGGTGCTTTGCCACATTACACGTCTGGCCATGAGCTTTCATTATGCGCAGTATGAATCGAATCTGAATTTCACAATTGGCGGCCTCCCCTTGTCAGACAAGTTTGACGAGTCTCCTGCCAGACGAGTATGGCGAGAACAAGTCTGGCGAGCACGACTAGTGTGGACGCACCTTAAGATTGTCTGCAAATGTTGAATGGTTTGTACCGTATTTGGTTGCTCTGGTGTGTTTCATTTTCCACCAACTCACTCACCATCACACTACTACACACTCACTGCTCTCTCGTCTTTGCTTTCCCGCTATACCATCTAATCACCGCACAAAATTTTAACTCCATCGTTACTCCTTAATTTATCTTACACAGTATATAAAAACACAGTAACAATATTAAATACCGCCCATTGGAGTTTGCAATTTTGGGAGTTGATAATACGCAAATGGAATGTAGTCAAATTAAATCGGGTGATGCTGAGGGGATTAGATTAGGAAATGAGACACTTAAAGTAGTAAAGGAGTTTTGCTATTTAGGGAGTAAAATAACTGATGATGGTCGAAGTAGAGAGGATATAAAATGTAGACTGGCAATGGCAAGGAAATCGTTTCTGAAGAAGAGAAATTTGTTAACATCGAGTATAGATTTTAGTGTCAGGAAGTCGTTTCTGAAAGTATTTGTATGGAGTGTAGCCATGTATGGAAGTGAAACATGGACGATAACCAGTTTGGACAAGAAGAGAATAGAAGCTTTCGAAATGTGGTGCTACAGAAGAATGCTGAAGATAAGGTGGGTAGATCACGTAACTAATGAGGAGGTATTGAATAGGATTGGGGAGAAGTTTGTGGCACAACTTGACTAGAAGAAGCGATCGGTTGGTAGGACATGTTTTGAGGCATCAAGGGATCACAAATTTAGCATTGGAGGGCAGCGTGGAGGGTAAAAATCGTAGAGGGAGACCAAGAGATGAATACACTAAGCAGATTCAGAAGGATGTAGGTTGCAGTAGGTACTGGGAGATGAAGAAGCTTGCACAGGATAGAGTAGCATGGAGAGCTGCATCAAACCAGTCTCAGGACTGAAGACCACAACAACAACAACAATACGCAACTGGGAGATTACGTACATTGACACATACCACGTCCTCACAGCAAATGTTGGAAGTGCCCTCCACCAACATCGATGCAAAACTGTTCTCGATTCACCATATTTCGAGACGTTCTGTGAAGTGGAACCTCGCCAATGTTGCTTATTTCGTGAGCAATTGCCTCATGGAGTTTTGCAACTGTCCATGGTCTATTCTTGTACACTCAGATTTTAAAATACTCCCACGAGAAAAACTCCGGGAGGGGGTTAGGTCAGGTGATCGAGCGATCACTTTTTTTTTAAAGATTGTTCGGTCGCTAAAGAAATTAGTTACGAGCTGCGTGGAAGCGGTAGACGCATGAACGTTGCTCCATCTTGTTGGAGCCGGCCGCGGTGGTCTCGCGGTTCTAGGCGCGCAGTCCGGAACCGCGCGACTGCTACGGTCGCAGGTTAGAATCCTGCCTCGGGCATGGATGTGTGCGATGTCCTTAGGTTAGTTAGGTTTAACTCGTTCTAAGTTCTAGGGGACTGATGACCTAAGATGTTAAGTCCCTTAGTGCTCAGAGCCATTTGAACCATCTTGTTGGAAATAACCTTCTTTAAGTTCGACGTCCTCCAGCTGCTCCAAAGACGTATTGAAGATGGCCGAATAAAGTGTACTGTCTATGGCTGTATCAAAGGAAATGGGGCCACCAAAGCTGGAAGCTGATTCCGCGCACCACACTCCAACCTTTTCATCATGCAGTGGTGTTTCGTGGATGATATGGCACGTTTATACCAACCCAGAATCGGTTGTTTAGTGTGTTGATGTAGATGGAGCTGTGCCTTATCCGTAAAACACGTTTTGGGATTAACCTCTGGATGTTGAATCAGAAGCCCCTGAAATCATCGACAGTAATGCATTCTTTTCTCATGACCAGTTTCGTGCAATGCTTGCATCATGCGTACTCCTGGCTCAGTCGAGAAACGAATTCCATGGATGTTCTCCATGCGTCTTTGAAACCTGTGCACTCAATGACGGTCTGCTACACCATTATCACACAATTTCCCCAGCTTCCTTACTATCGGTAAAATTATTGCCTTTTTGGAACATCGCGTACATTGAGTTCTGTCCGGAATGCCCGTTGTGTTGTAACACGAGTCTGTCTTCCAAGTTGTTTTCACATTATAAACCCACTCGCGAAGTGTACATGCATGCTTCTACCAGCTAAAGACTGCGAATGAATCACTAAGTTGCTCGTTATTGTCACACGGCCCGAACTGCAGACTCATGGACTTCACAACCAGCGACCGACGATGCTGGGAACGAATAATACGAGCCGTGAAAGAGCGGCACTGTATCGGACAAAGGACCTCATGAGCAAAAACAACAATGAAGTTGCCAACAATGGGCGGTACTTTTGATTCTCCCAGAGCTACTGAGATTGTTAAAACAACATACCCGTTTCTACGAGCTTACGGAGGGAAATTGTGACCTACTGAAGTAGTTCAAGTTTGTATGGATCGCCGTGTAGTACTGTCCGAAATATGAGTCATGTTACGAAAGAAAGATGAGGAACGGGACAGTATGCGACGAAATCCATTGCCCGTCATTGTAGCCAGCTGAGTGTGGTAGGACCATAATCATATACAGTATACGTTCATGAGGCCGTTCGCAGATGATGCTATTGTCTATAAGATGCTCGTAACGCTACAAGACTAATGAAATACGGTATCATGCAGGGCCTGGTAATTGACACCGAACGTAAATTAAAGTAACGTATTCCACATAAGCAGACGAAAAGATTCAATTCAATTTGATTATGCTCTTAGTAATAGATTACTGAAGACAGTAACAATAAAATACCTTTGAGTAACCCTCAAGAGCGACCTTATGTGGAACTGTAATTGTAGGACATGTGAATACCAGGCTGAGATTCATTGGAAGACTTTTAAAGAAATGTATCTTATCTACAAAAGAAGTGGCTTACAAAACACTTTTGCGGCCATTTCTTAAGAGTTGCTCAACAGCCTGGGAGCCTCGTCGGGTGGCGTTAATTGAGGAGAAGGAGAAGATACAATGAAAAAAGGCTCGTTTCGTCACGCGTTCACTTAGTATGCACGCGGGCGTTACTGAGATATTTTCTTAGATCGTGGACTTAATTTCAGATTAAATCAATATAGTTGTTAAATTGTTATGATGGTACTTGTATCGCAAGCTTCCTTTTACGGATTCATGGTGTCACATTTTTAAATGTTAAAGTCAGTCTGAGGCTGGCTTTGTGGGCGATGAAATTTAAAAACAGAACTTTGTTGGCAGAAGCTATAGGAGAGGGGCATCACAAAGCTTTGCTGCTGATATTTGAAGAGCGTATACTCTATGCAGGGTCGGCAATAGATTACTTTCTCGTAGATACGTCTCCGTCTCGCGATATGACGACGACAAGAAAACGAGGGAAGCGAAGAGTTCGTGCGGAGGCTTAGTGACACCCATTCCTCCCACGCACCATTTGGGACTGGACAGGACAAGGAGCGTAAAGATGTATGAGACAGGCGAAATACCCTCAGACTTCAAGAAGAGTGTAATAATTTCAGTTCCAAATAAAGCAGGTGCTGACTGGTGTGAATATTACCGAACTATCAGTGTAATAAGTCTTGGTTGCAAAATACTGATACGAATTCTTTACAAAGAGTGGAAAAACTTGTAGACGCCGACCTCCAGGAAGATCAGTTTGGATTTCGGAGTAAAGCAGGAAGACGCGAGACATTACTGGGCCAACGACTTAGCTTAGAAGGTAGTTAAGGAAAGTCAAATCTACGTTTATAGCATTTGTAGATTTAGGGAAAGCTTTTGAAAACATTGACTTTCTTTGAACTTCTGGAGGTAGCAAGGATAAAATATATGTAGAAAAAGGCTATTTACAACATTTATGGAAACCAGACGGCAATTATAAGAGTCGAAGGGCATGAAAGGGAAACACTGGTTAAGAAAATAGCGAGACAGAGTTGTTGAAAGGGAAGCACTGGTTAAGCAACGAGCGAGGCAGAGTGAGACATGTTATTCAGTCTGTACGTTGAGCAAACAGTAAAGGAGACCAAAGAAAAATTTGGAGAAGGTATTAAAGTTCAGGGAGAAGAAATAAAAATTTTGAAGTTTGCCAAATACATTTCAATTCTGTCAGAGACAGCGAAGATCTTGGAAGAGTTGTTGAATGGAACGGACAGTGTATGGAAAGTAGGAATAAGATGGACATTAAGCAAAATAAGGGTAATGGAAGGTACGCGAATAAAATCAGGTGATGCTGAGGGAGTTAGATTAGGAAAAGAGACACTAAAAGTAGTAGATGACTTTTGCCGTTTCGGTAGTAAAATGAGTGGTGGTGACCGAAATAGAGAGGGTATAAAATGTAGACTGACAATTGCAAGAAAAGCGTTTGTGAAGACGGAAGATTTGTTAACATTGATTATAGATTTTTAGAAAGTCTTTTCTTAAAATATTTGTCTGAAATGGACGATAAACAATTCAGGCAAGAAGATATTTGAAACATTTGAAATGTGGTGCTACAGCAGAATGTTGGAGGTTAGATGGGCAGATCGCGTAACTAATGAAGAGATACTGAATAGAACTGGGGAGGCAAGAAATTTGTGGCATAACTTGACCAAAAGAAGGGATCGGTTGATAGGGCGCATTCTGAGACATCAAGGGATCACCAGTTTAGTACTGGAGGGAAGTAAGGGGCGTAAAAATTGTAGAGGCAGAGCAAGAGATGAATACAGTAACCAGGTTCAAAAGGATTTAGTTATTCGGAAGTGAGGAGGGGTAATTCTAAGGTACTAGGTTAAGGAAAGGCAAACCTACATACATAACTTTTGTAGATTTTGAGAAAGCTTTTGAAAATGTCGATTGGAATACACTCTTTCAAACTCTTAAGATAACAGTGGTAAAATACAGGGACCGAAACGCTATTTGCAACTTGTAGAGAAACCAGATAGCAATTTTAAGAGTCGAGGTGCATGAAAGGGAAGCAGTAGTTGAGAATCAATTGAGAAAGGGTTGTAGCCCCCTATGTAAAGAAAACGAAAGAAAAATTTTGAGAAGGAATTAAAGTTCATGGAAAAGAAATAAAAACTTTGAAGTTTACCGGTGACGTAATTGACAGCAAAAGACTTGGAGGAAAGGTTGAACGGAATAGACAGCGTCCAGAAAATAGGACTTAAGATGAACGTCAACAAAACAAAAAAAAGGTAATGGAATGTAGTCGAACTGAATCGAACAATGCTGAGGGAATTAGATTAGGAAACGAGACACTTAAAATAGTAGATGAGGTTTGCTGTTTGGGCAGTAAAATAACTGATGGTGGCGGAAGTAGAAAGAATACAAAATTTGGATTGGTAATGGCAAGAAAATCGTTTGTGAAGAAGAGAAATTATGAACATCAAATATAGATTTAAGAGTGATGTCTTTTCTAAAAGTATCTGTCTGCAATGTAGCGTCACACGAAAGTGAAAAGTGGTCGATGAACAGTTCAGACAAGAACAGAGTAGGAACTTTTGAAATGTGATGCTACAGGAGAATGCTGAAGATTAAACGGGTAGATCATGTAAGCAATGAGGAGGCGCTGAATAGAACTGGCGAACATGAAATTAGAGGCATAACTTGACTAAAAGAAGGGACACATACTGAGACCATCAAGGGATATCACGAATTTAGCACTGGAGAGAAGCATGTGTGTGCGTGAGGGATAGAAATTGTAGACAGAGATCGAGAGATGAATACAGTAAGCAGAGTCAGTAGACTGTAGATTCCAGTAGTTTTTTCGGAGATGAAGAGGCTTATACAGGATAGAGTAGCGTAGAGAGCTGCATCAAACCAGTCATCGGACTGAAGACCACGACGACAACACCAGTATACTCAACTAAAGATGGAGTCTAGAGTGCATCTCTTAAGATTTATGAGTACTTGTTCATTCGATAATGAGAAACAAATCTCTTCTACAGAAAAAGTGATCGTAGCGTTTAAGGAATGCATTTTAGAACCCATGTTTACTAGACATTTTTTTCTTGGTTTGGTCCATACTATCCTAAATATGGAAGGCAAAGAGCTTGCAGCAGAAGAGATTTGTTTCACAGTGTCAAAGATGAAGAAGCCCTCGTAGCTCATAAGGTATGCATTTAGAGCTCCTGTTTACTAGACTTTTTTTGCTTCGAATGAACATTCCTATAATATCCCTAAAAATTGGTCATTCATCCTGTATCATCTTGTACATTGTTTGAGCTCCTTGAAAACTTTCCACATGCACTGTCTGCATTTTTATACAGGGCTACTATAAATGTATTTGTATTGTAAGGCAAACACTAGGGCATATGGAGATTTGGGTCGCTCCTGGAAGTGTGCTAGGATAGCTGAAGTTCGCCGGCACGGTATCTCAGCGTGTTCGGTGAGAGGGTTAGCTGCCCTCTGGAAAAAAAAAAACTGAGTGAGTGGATCAACAATGAACGTAAGTGGGTGTTATGGGACGTCTGCCCCGAACGAAGGTAACGAGTAATTACTAACAACATGAGACCATAAAGGAAAAGAAAGGTTGTTAAGGTGATTGCTCGCGACAAGCGGGATATTCGGGTTCACAAATTTTAATGTTTCCAGCAAATTGCAAAGCTGTTGTGGTACCGTATTCGCAGTTTGTAAATACTTTACCTGACCACTGTAAATGATCCATCGTTTTCAAAGTTTTATGTTTTTTTGAGGTATTACATGAGCAAATATAATGCATGAATAAAAGGTAAACTCATCGAGCTTGCATTATGTCCACTAGTTGGCGTTACGAGTGCAGTACCTTGACAAAATGGCGACAATGTAACGAAAGAGTTTTTGTGTGTTGCAATAGGTAATAATGGAAATGTCGTGTGGCTAGGGCCTCCCGTAGGGTAGACCGTTCGCCTGGTGCAGGTCTTTCGATTTGACGCCACTTCGGCGACCTGCGCGTCGGTGGGGATGAAATGATGATGATTAGGACAACACAACACCCAGTCCCTGAGCGGAGAAAATCTCCGACCCAACCGGGAACCGAACCCGGGCCCTTAGGATTGACAGTCTGTCACCCTGACCACTCAGCTACCAGGGCGGACTTGCAATAGGTGAGATGCTTATATGTTGCAATAGTGCAGCGTGCATTCAGAGGAATTATCGAATAGAGCCCTCGTGCAAACAGAGCACTGTGCGTTGGTAGCGACAATTTTGAACCACTGGTTTGTCTCCGTTAAGCAGAAAAGTACATTTCGACCAAATGTGCCACATGCAACAGTGAAGAGGGTTAGGGAAAGTTAAGTACCCTGTCCAAAAACATCAACGATCCGAGAAAGCCACAAACTCGGAATACCACAGCAAACTATGTGGAAGACTTTGAGACAGCGGTAACATTTGAGGAGCGCCGGAACAAAACCCGATATATCCACTTTAGCTGTATTCGCGTGTTGGAGCTGTAGGCGGAAGATACGGGAGTAATAATACATGCTGCCACAAAATAATTTTCAGCACAACGCGACATCAAGTGTTTTATGGTGTGTTTCTTCTTTTTATAGCTTATGGAACCATTTAGAGATCACTGTTTGTTACCTTCTGTATTAACAAAAAATGCGGATTTATCGGTTTTTGTTCCGGCGCTCCTCATTTCAAACCGTACCGTCTGCAGCTCGTGCAACAATTAAAACCGGAAGATTATGGCCGGCACCTTCAATTTTACATCACAATGCAAGAAACACTTGAAGCTGATATTCATTTATGTGGAAAGGTTAATCGCCCCAATATGAGAGTGTGGGGCATCGAAAATCCTCATAAATTTGTGGCGCATGAATAAGATTCACCGAAAGTTAACGTTTTCTGTCCAGTGTCATAGACGAAGCTGTATGGGCGTTTTTTCTTCTGTAAGAAAACCATGCTTCTTACGCCCTATCGTGATATGTTGCAGCTGTTTGTATTTGTTTCCGCAACTGAATGCTGATTCCAAGAATGTTCATCTTCCAATAAGACGGGTATCCCTTAACTGGAGCATCAGTGTCGCTACCTAAATGACGACCTGTGACCTTTTCTTTTAGGAGCTATATTAAGGACCGTGTTTACATATTCCACTATGCAGAACACTGGAGCATCTCGGAGAACGCTTCAATGCTGCTGTGAAGACCACTGACAGGATGTTGTTACACAAGGCAGGGAACGAACTTGACTACTGCTTGTCTGTATGTCGTCTGGCCAAAAAACATTCGTATTCACAGAACAATCGTAAAGTGCAAAATAAAAACCTTGTGAGTTTGCGATTCTCTTCATGCACCAACCATATTTGTACATGTAATACTTTTGAAAACATAGAGTTTTGAAAACGAATATACGATTTATAGTTGCCCTGTACATTTTGTAAATAATTTCTTTTCTGTTCCCTCCAGCACCGCCCCCCCGCCCCCCAAGAAAGTATGAGGACTTCAGTAACCACCATTTTAAACAAATTATCGTCATTAGGCGTCGAATTCAAAAGACTTGCAATACGGCGGCTGAACGCCGAAGGGGATATCCCGGCCAATAAATGCCATACGATCATTTAATTTTCATTTCATCAAAACATTTTACCTATTTTTTTGTTATTAAAATCCTAAGCCTCAGTGGCATATCAAATGTGGAAGGGGGCGGGGGGGGGGGGGGGTGACGGAAGCTACACTGCCGGGGTTGAGGGGGGGGGGGGGGAGGGACTACCCTCTCCCCCCCCAGAACCTCACCATGGATCCGCGCCTGTCTCTGTCAACCATTGAACTTTCGAACTGTAATTCGCACGGGTAATTCTTGTTATTTAATTTTATCCATTGCTGTTAGTTTGCTTCCATGCTCGTATTCCTTTAACAAAATTAAAAACAAACCGCTTTCAATCACAAATGTATGAACTGGTTTGTCTTACGTGCTGTCGTGTATTTATATTTTATTGTGAGGTGAGCCGAGTAATGCAAGACGGTTATCAACCGGCACACAGTAAACACACCTATAATAGAGTTATATTATGGTGCAGCAGTTGCCCTGCATTCAACATAGATCAAACAGGAAGAACTCTCCAAACACGTTACGAAGAACACAAAGATGCTTTCAGACTTATCCCCTTCGACAAATCCTCAATAGTTAACCAAATTTATCTTGATAGGCACAAGATATTCACAACAGCTTAACTGTACTCCTTACAGAAAATAATAGTAAAAAACTTGGTCTGCGAGGACAATTAGAAATGATGTTACACAAAGAAAATTTCCCTGAAAACACGTTTAATAAATGAACAGAGATTAACAGACCCAGTTTTTGCAGCAATTTTAAAAGTATATTTTGTTCTAAAGAAAATCTTCGTATTATCTTAGAAATAATACCTATGTGTATGTAGAAATGTAGTATCTTTACATTTGGATGTTCTTGGACTATTCTGAATTGTTTCCAGAATGAGATTTTCACTCTGCAGCGGAGTGTGCGCTGATATGAAACTTCCTGGCAGATTAAAACTGTGTGCCCGACAGAGACTCGAACTCGGGAACTTTGCCTTTCGTGGGCAAGTGCTCTACCATCTGAGCTATCGAAGTACGACTCACGCCTGGTCCTCACAGCTTTACTTCTGCCAGTATCTCGTCTCCTACCTTCCAAACTTTACAGAAGCTCTCCTGCGAACCTTGCAGAACTAGCACTCCTGAAAGAAAGGATACTGCGGAGACATGGCTTAGCCACAGTACATATCAGCGCACACTCCGCTGCAGAGTGAAAATCTCATTCTGAAAACATCCCCCCGGCTGTGGCTAAGTCATGTCTCCGCAGTATCCTTTCTTTCAGGAGTGCTAGTTCTGCAAGGTTTGCAGGAGAGTAGCCGGCCGAAGTGGCCGTGCGGTTAAAGGCGCTACATTCTGGAACCGCAAGACCGCTACGGTCGCAGGTTCGAATCCTGCCTCGGGCATGGATATTTGTGATGTCCTTAGGTTAGTTAGGTTTAACTAGTTCGAAGTTCTAGGGGACTAATGACCTCAGCAGTTGAGTCCCATAGTGCTCAGAGCCATTTGAACCATTTTTTTGCAGGAGAGCTTCTGTAAAGTTAGGAAGGTAGGAGACGAGATACTGGCAGAAGTAAAGCTGTGAGGACCGGGCGTGAGTCGTGCTTCGGTAACTCTGATGGTAGAGCACTTGCCCACGAAAGGCAAAGGTCCCGAGTTCGAGTCTCGGTCGGGCACACAGTTTTAATCTGCCAGGGAGTTTCATATTCTGAATTGTGTTTACAAATGTGCTGTTAGACGAGATAGTCTGTACAGGTATGTAAATATGACTACTCAGACTGATCCAAAATCGTGTAGCCACTACTGGAGACATTACGCTAACTATTTTTTTCATGTTGTCTTAGTTTTCTAAAAATTGTAGTCATAATGCGCACTTTGCAATATATTCTACGTACTCTTAACCCGACCAGTAGTACCGCAAATTCGCAAAATGATGTAGACTGATAAATCACCTGTAGATGAGCCACCAGAGCTCGAAAATGCAACGGGCATTGAAATACAAATGAAGATTTGTTACTGAAAGCTATTTGTTTTTATTTTATTATTAATATCGATCTGCCTACTATATTTGCTCCCAGGGACGTACTTGACACTTATCTGTAGACTGTGCAGGTGTGTACACTTGGATATTCTTGAAAACCCCGCCGCATTTGTTACTATTAACGCGAGAGAATTAGTTGCCATTGTGCTGCTTCACTCTGGCGGCAACAGAGGGAACGAAGCAGAACACGCCCGCCATCTAGTGACGGGCTGCGCCAACTGCGCGGCGCAGTTGAGTTCCACGGGCAGTCCGACGCTGGCCATACGGCAGACAACAGTAGCTCCTGCGCGCGCCCCGGCGAGAGAACGACAGCCAGCATGTCCGCAGACGCAGAACTGAGCTCCTTGCTGTCTCGCAGACAGGCCATCAACGAGGCACTCGACGAGGGCAAGCCCGTCAGCCCACAGCAGCGGGCCAAGATCAGCGTCTACGCCGAGTTCCACGAATTCACAAGGAAGCAGATCAAGGAATACGAGCAGACCTTCCGAAAGTGAGTACAGCTCTTATTGTCGCATTTCGAGCTGCATTCAAAGCGTAAATTTTCCTCTGGATAAAATATTGCTGTCGCTTTGCTTGGAAATCTCGACAAAGAACATTTCATCGAAAAAGAGAGCTTAGAACGAGATTACAAACATGTCATGTCCGTATGTTTACATGTAATTGCCAGCGCCAAAGCACAGAAGACACCGCCTCCTTAACATCTCACTGGCATTTCTGTAAACTGTTAAAGCTCATGAGAGACAGTTCTCTAAGCACTGTTTCCTGCGAGCATGCTTGCTTTTAAATGCGTATAGTTGACAGACAAGTCAGCTGATGAAAACAAAGTTAAAGCTTGCGCGTTGACACCCTCAATGTTAAGTGTGTTGTGCGGGAAGACAGTGTCCTTGGCAGAAGGCCGTAGCCATGGCAACGGCATCTGTCTGGCTCCTGTTTAGGGGGCGTGGCATATGCCGACAGGACCGAGAGCACTCGCTAGCTAACCTGTTTTCCAAACAGCGACGAGTTCGTAAACTCACTGCGCTGTTACTGTTACAGAGTTAAGAATGTTGCAAGAGGGATCTGGAATAATTTGACCGTTGTTATAAGCGATGGCTTAATGCTGACACACGAGGCGGTAGTTTGCACCATTTTTTTTATTTTTTTCAATTCCCCCCGGAGGGGGGGGGGGGGGGGGCGCTGGCAGCAGCTTAGTACGCTGCTCTACAGCCTTATTTGCACCATTCTGTATTGATTTCTTAAATACTGCGTGTATGCCTAACTAACGTTGAGAATAGATTGTATGTTGTGAGAATGTATACGAAAACAATGTGAATCGTTATTTAGACGAGCGAAAATCATCGGAGAGAGGAATTGCTGTATTAACTTACTCATTGAATCTTCTGTCAGATCGTTTGAATCTATGCTCACCAAGTATGAAATGCATAGCGTGAAGTAGCTTGAGTTACTTCACTATAGGAAGGAATATGCAATGGCAGTGAAATCTGTTTGCGCCGACAAGATTGGGCCAGGTGTCGGATTTGATGGACAATGCAATGACCTACGAAATAGCGAAGACAGGTTTAAGACGACAACATAAGCGACAGTTATAAGTATTAGTCTTAATCAACCTCATGGTCTTCTTCCAAATATGACCCATGATTCAAACTACTTTGACACAGATGTGGAAGGTAATGTAAATGTTTCAGCAACTAGTGCCGTAGATAAGTGCTTGATTTATCCGATTAAAAGTTGACTTAACCGCAGCAAAATACAGTTGAAAACAGTTTGACACACTACTCTCAAAAGCGACATTTCGTCATAAAATGAGATAATCAGTGATGTGACATTTTAAATTAATAGGTCTGGAGGTAAGTGGACATCTTATAAGAAAGTATTAAATTCCCGGTATTAGGAAAAGCGAGCGCTGCTGTCATTAGAGTTATCAGCACTATCGCTGAAATGTAAGTGCGACAGTGTTTACATTCGCTTATTTTCGTATTCTGGTATCTTACACCAAGGTATTTAGTGGGATTTACAAATCTTGGAATGGATGTTTTTGGGAAGCTGCACGTTGTTAGTCCGCGGACTTACAGTAGGTTACTGTTCAAGAACATCGGAATTTTAGTTCTCGTGTAGCAACATTCACCTTGTGATTTGTACTTGAAAATGTGGACACTCTCAAAGAGAAGCACGGCATTTACCCAGTGAACATTAGTCAGCAAATTATCATTTTTATTTCATGTAATATTTTTTAACTATATATGCAGTGTCTCGTTACACGACCAGGAAGGTTTGCTTTTAATGATCGTACGAAATCAGAGAAAAAAAGTACACGAACGATCTACCAGTAGCATTTGTTTAATCTTTTTGTAAGATTTTAAGTTCATGTTAAGCTGCTTCAAAAGCCGCTATCAATCGTACTTCAGTACCAGCTGACGTACGGGCAGTGCTAACTACTCAGTAGTTCCAAACCTTAGGGCCAAGGAACTGTCAGCAAGAAAATCAAAGCTTATGTGTGAAATAATAAATTGAAAAATTACTTGCGATGGCAAATTTTGATACATGCTGGTCTAGACATATCACTGAGTGC
The DNA here is from genome assembly GCF_023864345.2 of Schistocerca serialis cubense. Classification (NCBI taxonomy): domain Eukaryota; kingdom Metazoa; phylum Arthropoda; class Insecta; order Orthoptera; family Acrididae; genus Schistocerca; species Schistocerca serialis. The sequence continues at coordinate 980,401,810 of NC_064639.1, read as the reverse complement.
CAAAGTCGACCTACAAACCAAGCATAGTGGAGTAGACAGTGTTAGATTGAAACAGAATGTTTGCTATTAGTCATACCGAGAGCACATATTCGAAACTAAGTCGCGAAGCACATTACTTCCTCCAGTACACAGGGATCGGACAAAAAAAATGTGGAAACGCCAAAATTAAAAAAAAAAAATTAACATGCCTAATAGTGTAGGAAAACCCATCAGCACCCAAAACAGCATTCACTCATCTCGGTCTGCATAAATACAGCTCCTGTATGGTTTTCAAGGATAGCGATCACGCGCCCTGCTCTCCAAATTAGACAACAAAGGCGGCATAATATGATCCGGTGACTGTGGCTAGGGAAGATGCAACAATTCATGCTCATGCGAGCTGTTTGAACAGAGGCACTGTCGTCTTGAAACGCAACATCACCATTGGGGAACAAACGTTGTGCACTGGGATGCACTTGATCATTCAAAATAGTCACATAAATCTTGGCAGGAATACGATCTTACAGGGTTACCACAATATGGCTCCCAGAATCATCACCGAACCCCTGTCAGTTTTCACTTCTGGGATGTAAAACCGGCCGGAATTGTGAAACAAAAATTATCCGACCAAATGACTATCTTCCATTCCTCCGTAGTTCAGATTTTACGACTTCGACACCACGTTTCCGTGTTATGGGCATGCTGCACCACTGAAGCGCGGTTTTAGCATTCCAGCCCTCCCTACAGTTCCCTGCTTATGGAGACCCCTTCCTGTTTTGGTGCTGACAGTTCGTGGGTACGACATTGAGTTTTGAAATAACTTTTGCAGCTGCCGTCTCTTTATTTTTTGTCACAATCCTCTTCAGTGAGCGTCCGTCACGATCACTCAACACCGCTTTCTGGCTTAGCGGATGACGTTTTCCCGCTTTCCCCGTATGCGGTATAAGTCATCGACACGGTACCTCTTGAAACACCCAACACTTCGACTACTTCCGTTACGGAGGCGTCAACGATTTACCTACGTTCGAATTCACTTAGCTCCGACATAATGCACTCGCAACTACACAGAACCCCGTTCTGACTATCACATTTGTAACATATTGAGGACATTTCACAGGTGCCGTTCGTGATCAAATACAACAGCGGAATGCCGGCCGCGGTGACAGAGCGGTTGTAGGCGCTTCAGTCCGGAACCGCGCGACCGCTACGGTCGCAGGCTCGAATCCTGCCTCGGGCATGGGTGTGTGACGTCCTTAGGTTAGTTAGGTTTAAGTGGTTCTAAGTTCTAGGGGACTGATGACCTGAGATGTTAAGTCCCATAGTGCTCAGAACCATTTGAACAGCGGAACCTGCAGGGTTGACTACCATTTGCACTTATGTTAAAGCAGAGTTAGAACAGAAAAAAAATTTCACATTTTCGGATTTTTATCTCATTATAAAATTTGCAATTTTCCGAATAAAATTATATACATATATATCACTTATAAACTCAAATGGGAAGTATTTTATTTTTTAAAAATTAATCTACACCTGTTGAAAATGTTAAAATTTGTATGTGCATTACTTAAAGATCCAATAAAATCGCTACTTTTTTTTATATAGAAGGCTGTGGATTGCTGTGTTACAAAGGTCACGTTCAGAAGAGGATGGGCACCAGGTTGAGGAAGTTGAAACAAAGTTTGAGAGACAAGAAACTTTCCGATGATAAAACCATAAGAGGCAGGCTGACATTCAAAATGATTGAACTACTGCAGTATTATGGGATGGCCATTAGAAATAATCCTGAGGATTTATTGCACTATGGGCTACCTTCTTCCGCAGACTGTCAACTGATGAAAAACTAGTACACCACCTTTACCCTCCTGGACCTGATTCATGGCGCAATTACCGCAATGACCAGTGCTCATAGTACATTTCCGCAGCTCGTAGTCTCACGGTCGCATTCTCGCTTTCCGAGCACGGGGTCCCGGGTTCGATTCCCGGCGGGGTCAGGGATTTTCATCTGCCTCGAGATGACTGGGTGTTTGTGTTGTCCTCATTTCATCATCATGAAAGTGGCGAGATTGGGCTGCTCAGGTTCGAAATTTGTACGGGCGCTGATAACCGCGCAGTTGAGCGCCCCACAAACCAATCATCATCATCATAATCATCATCATATCATATCATCGTCATCATCACCACCATACAGCCATAAGCATTCCATCCCAGCAGCAGTCATGGATATCATAAAACCTGTTTACAGAGACCTGGCAAATCCTGTATTACTGAAGATGTCAGACTCAACATCCCAATGAGGAATCAGTCGTTCAATAATCTTATATGAACTAGCTTACCAAAAAACGTTTTTGTTGGAATGAATAAAGTAGTGGCGGATCAGTGATGCTGTTATTGCTTTTAATGATGGCAACACTGGTAGGGTGAAAGTGCTACAGCATATGGGAATTAATGCTGGAGCAAACTGCATCAGAGAACTTGAACGGATGGACAAGGTTCGCATTGATAAAGCAGAGTATGCAGCACAGTTGGCCACCGAGGATTTCAGGAAGAAGAAAAGAAGAAACCTAACCTAACCTAACCTAACCTAACCTAACCTACAGTATGGTGCAGGGTGCTTCTGAGTGACTAAAAATAAAAAATAAGCATATATTGAGTTAGTCTTTCCAAACTTTAGAAGCCGTTCCTGAAAATTTACATTTTCTGTTGCATTTTTCCCAAAATCTCAGAAACCACTTAGAGTATTCAAATTTTCAGAGAGTAAGAACATACATATCCTGAGTCTACTGAACTAAAAGAACAACATAATGTTATGTATAATTAAATTATTTAGGATAACGCACAAAAAAGTACATAATTTTAACAGTGTGATTAAAAAATATCTCCGAAAGCAGTGGCTGAAATTCAATTATTGTAGTTCAGTAGACTCAGAACATACAGTTTAATGTCCTGTAAAAGTTTCATGTCAATGGCTACAGGGAAGAAAAGTAATGTCGGGATAGGGTACAGGGAAGAAAAGTAATGTCGGGATAGGGCGTTCCAACTCCCCTTAAACATGCATTTCTCACGGTGTTTCCATACTTTGGCCGATTTCTGTATGTGTCGCACAAAGATCACAACAGCAAAAATTTAAGAAATTCGGTTATACAGAGAGATACCAATACCCATCAGTTCCTGAAGTACGATACGGCGAAACTGATGCTAAGCTGGGGCGGTCACAGCTACACAACTCAGAAAAATCGAGGAAGTGTCCACCAATCCTCCGACGCAAATTAAGTTGCGCTTCAGGAAGAAGACTGCGCTTTATATAACGACAAATGCATGTGAGATTTTTCACTCTCGTCATGACTTCTTGTTTGAATCGGCTCATCCTAACATGTACATTACGGGAAACCTTTGCGAGAGACACGAGCATCTATATGTGACCTCATTCTCCTCCATGTAACTACCGAGTCTGCTAAATGGAGCAATGTGGCGCAATGCTAAGTCACTGGAGTCGCTTTCAAAAGGACATCGCTTCAAATCCCCGCCCGACAATTCAGGTTTAGATTTTCCTTGATTTTCCAAAATCGCTAAACACTGATAATGGGGTGATTCCTTTGACAGGACATGGCCGATTTCATTCCCCTTTCTCAGATTATACCTTGTCTCTAATGGCCTCGAGATCGACGCGACTTTAAATCATAATCTTCTTAAGTTTCCCCTCCAGTTAGTGTGTCTTTCCTCTAACTGTTGCAGATCGAGCCATCTACGTACAAAACAACTTACGCAGTTTCATTTAAAATTCTCTCTCTCTCTCTCTCTGTCTGTCTGTCTGTGTGTGTGTGTGTGTGTGTGTGTGTGTGTGTGTGTGTGTGTGTGTGTGTGTGTGTGTGTTTGGGGGAGGGGGGGGGGTAATTCCTTCTTGAATGTCATTGTGACAACATTAGGTGAGGGACTTTCGTCTGTGGTAAGCTGGTTAAAGGCCAATTAAGTGTGGAACCACATATAAGATGGAAAGAGCGGTATGGAAGAGATCGTAGAAATTTTTAATTTGGCGTGGCATTAATACCGAGAACGTTTTGTACCTTTTTACTTATCGCAGAAACAACAACTTGTGTGACGTCACGTTATGCCGAACTTGTTTTCTGCATTGCTATTTGCAGTGAATTCTGCTGTGGAGACAATTTTGCGTTGCACTATGAAAAATCTGCGCAAGTTGGTTTATAAAGATTATGCAGAAAACGAAATCTTGTTTTGTTGAGGGTGTGTCGACATACTACTAGCTGCTGGCAAGGTACGTTCAGAGACTGCGGCGTGGAGTATACAACATTGGACGAATCTTAACTCAGAGCTCGAATAAAACGTTTTGTACCTTTTTACTTATCGCAGAAACAACAACTTGTGTGACGTCACGTTATGCCGAACTTGTTTTCTGCATTGCTATTTGCAGTGAATTCTGCTGTGGAGACAATTTTGCGTTGCACTATGAAAAATCTGCGCAAGTTGGTTTATAAAGATTATGCAGAAAACGAAATCTTGTTTTGTTGAGGGTGTGTCGACATACTACTAGCTGCTGGCAAGGTACGTTCAGAGACTGCGGCGTGGAGTATACAACATTGGACGAATCTTAACTCAGAGCTCGAATAATGCTCCGCAAATCAGGTCTCTTTGCACTTCGAATGCGCAGTACACCTGTGGTGGTAGCAATAAAAAATGGCCGCCCGAGTATCCTACGTGGGATCTGAGAACGTAATAGCAGCGTTTTTCCGCATTACTCTGTGCTGGGAATGCAGTCTTGCCTTGTTCCACCAAGGCCTGCTCGTTCTCACGACGTAACCATTAAACTCGCTACTGTCATTGTGGCCTCCGTTCGTATTCAGCCAGTCACTGTCGAGAAAAGGCCGATGTATGCCGCTTATTACAATCGCAAATAGAGCGCGGCAGATAGTGGTGTGTGTTTGTGTACCTTTTGTAGTTACTGCAATGTTCTCGATATTCCTACGCGGTCGCAATAAAATGTACGACGAGCGTCTTTCCTTCTGCAGTAGGCGGTACGCTTTAGTGAAACTCGCACACAATAAACATGCTTACCGGATCATGATTAGAGCGTGTTTTAAGCTCGTACGTTAACGCGTTAGGGAATAATGGTGAACATGTTGCGGAAAAGGCGAAAACAAAGCTCAGATTTGTTGTGGAAGGGTTCTACGGAAAACGCTTTGCATCTGTGAAGGGAATCGCCTATAGACTACTTATGTGTATCTTTTGTAGAAAAACGAAATTATTCTCACAAAACCCTGTTGAGAAAATTTACAGAACAGGAAACCTGTACGACATACGTGCCGCACCCATCTACGTATGGCGTAGGGGGCTTGAGGATAAGATAAGGAAGATCCGAGCGCATACAGAGGCACATACTTTTTTTTCCTCGCTCCATGTGCGAATTAAGTACAAAGAGATCTGTATCGTATTGCCGACTGGAAGATCCCAAGGATTAGCCTACTCAACTTCGTTGTTTCCTTCCTCTGCCCACAATAATCCCCTTCCACGCGGTATATGACATTGTTATCTTACTGCGTTTCTTCGCTGAAACGTTATCTTAAAATACACTCTCGCGACTGAGTATGGCGTAAGTGAATCATCAGAGCGAGTGTGTGTGTGGATACTTTCGGTGTTACCACAAATGGTACTAAGTGCCTCCATTTGTTCTGGAGTAGCAAGACGTGTGTTGTCGCATCAAAGCAAAACACGGAAATTCCGAAACTGTCCACGAACGTGGCGGCTTCGAATAGCGAGCTCGTCCTAGTATAGAGGAAGCACTAACAGATCGTGAGTTAGCTTCTATTGCTGTGACACTGTAATGGAACTCATTATGTACCCCCTAAGTCTCACTGCTACTAAAATGAAAATCTGTCGGTTTTTTGGGACGCGATCGTCGTGTAATTTCACTTCATGTAAAGCCGAAAACTTATTGCAGATATTGTATTGTAACAAACGTATCTCTACAAAACTCACACGCACAGTAACTTATCCATATTCACAAATAATCCTTGTCCACTGGTAAACATCCCAGAAATTGTTGTACATCAAATTACACATCCTAAACTCAATTACTTTTGCTTTGCTCACAGAGCCACGATTTTCTATGCGCATTTAAATCCATTCCTATGTACTGTTCGGCCCTTCTGCTGATAACTGAAATTTCAGGCGCGTAACTTCAGACCGGAAGTGGGTTGCACGAAGTGTTTCACTTGTACGAGAATTTTATATATAAATCTTAATGATTTTTAAGTAAAACACTTTATTGACATTCTGCATCTTTACTCTTCATGTCTGCCTATCCACAGCCCTCTGCCACTGGAGGTCTCTACGTTGTAGCGTGTAAAATGGCGGTGTGTAACGCAACTATGTCGGTGCGTTAGAACCAGCGTGCAGTAATCGATTTTTGAAGTCGAAGAGTTCGTCCACACATGGAACGCAGTCTCCTTCAGCATAACCCCGGACCACACACGAGCTCCGCGACATGTGCGACAATCCGACGCCTTGGGCTCACTGTCATCAATCACCCTCCAGACAGTCCCGGCTTGGCCCCCTCGATTTTCATCTATTTCTAAACCTTAAAGAACACCTTCGAGGGCTACACTTTCATGTAATGAAGCGGCCCAAGCAGAGAAGAGGTAGTGGCTCTGTCAACAATGGCAGACACTCTAAAGTGACGGTATCAACAAACTGATCTCTCGTTGGAAGAAATATGTTAGTCTCCGGGCTTACTGTGTTGAGAAATAAATATGTAGACATTAAGAATAAAGATAATGTTAACAAAGTTCTTTATTTTAAAAAACTTTGAGCTTTCACGTAAAAAAATCGAAGACATTTTTCAGCACGGCCTCGAGTCGCGTTATTAAAATAGTTTTCAAAATTGATAGTAAAATGTTTTTGATGTGGGGGATAGTTTGTTGTTGAGAGGTTTCGCGTTAAGATTATAAGCGAAAACTGAGTTGTACTTCGTTAATAATTAGTTAATGAAAACGGGAGCTTTGGCGCCCTAGAGCGAGGGTAATCCCTTCTTTTATCACAGCAGCCAATCAGTTTTCCAAATTATTTGAGGCAATTTCTCATGAAATACGTACTCTTAATACCGACTAGTAATCATACCTTGCTCCACTTGTGACACCAGGTATCAGCTACTGAATTATTTCTCAACTGACAAGGGGAGGCCGCCAATTGTGAAATTCAGATTCGATTCATACTGCGCATAATAAAAACACATGGCCAGAGGTGTAATGTGGCAAAGCACCAAGATGCACTTCTCAGCCGTTGTCTAGAAAATCGACAGTTAAAAGAAACCGTTGCGGTGAAATTATCTCTGCGATTGATAACTTCCTAGAGCGTCGTGGCGCAGCGGTAAGCGCTCGGGTTTGTAATCCGAAGGTCGCCGGATCGAATCCCACGCTAGCTGGAGTACGGTACGAACCAGAGTGATAGTTATCATAGAAACATGGAAAGTAGAAAACAGCACGACATCGAGCACATCTGATAAGCGATGCGTTTTTACAAGAACAATTGTTTTTTAAATTATCTGTTGGGAAACACATCTGATTGACATTCTGAAAAATTGTTCTATCGTTCGCCTGGTTTGATGGATACCACGCGTATCGTATAATATCGGCAAAAATCGGAGAAGACAATTGGTGGTGGACGATGGATTGGATTTTTATACAATCGTCTCTGGAGTTGATGTCACGGTTTCACTCGATTAAAAATTCTATTCTAATTCGAACGTTTCACTTACACTATACGTATTCGTTTCGGAATATCGTTTCTACGTCTTCCGTTAACTATACGTGGCAAACATTATGAAGACGATTAACAACATTTGTGAAATACAACTTTGTTTGCGGAAAACGTAATGATGTTCGAAGTCGCCAATTTTTCCACGACAAACGACTTTCAACAACTTATTATATGCATAATTGATGTAATATATATATATATATATATATATATATATATATATATATATATATATATATATATATGTGTGTGTGTGTGTGTGTGTGTGTGTGTGTGTGTGTGTGTGTGTGTGTATACATTTGAATTACAAAAAACAAATACTAAAAAAAAAGTTCCATGGCGCGAGATCCGATGCGGCGACCTTCGGATTACGAACCCGAGCGCTTACCGCTGCGCCACGACGCTGTAGAAAATTATTAATCGTAGAGAGTATTTCACCGCAACGGTTTCTTTTAACTGTCGATTTTCTCGACAACGGCTGAGAAGTGCATCTTGGTGCTTTGCCACGTTACACCTCTGGCCATGAGCTTTTATTATGCGCAGTATGGATAGAATCTGAATTTCACAATTGGCGGCCTCCCCTTGTGAGATGAGTAGCGTTGGAATTCTTACGGCTTCCATTGCCAGACATGTTGGTTTAAATGGATCTTTTATTTTTTATATATTTTTAAGACACAATCAAATGAACATTTCACAATGCTGTTACCGGTTTCGAGAACCAGCTGTCTTCTTCAGACTAAACGCATCCTGCAGGCATTGACGTAAGGTTTCGTTGCGTTGTAAATAATACTTCATCTCCATGCACAATATATAATTTCTGTTAAGCGTTAGTGTGGGTACAGTGTGGTGCCATTTTCCCCTTCTATGACGACGAAGAGAAATGAGAAGGTAAAACGGGTACATTCGTCTTGAAGTGGCCGATGGGACTGTCGGATTTAACGTCATCAACAGTTCCCCATGCTGTGACTTAGTATGTCACTGCGAACACAATACAAGACTTGGCGCAAAGTCTGGTGATGAAGAACTCTACGCTACCACATCTCCTCCCCTTGCCTGCCAAATACTGGTAGCAATAATTTTCTACTACCACGATTCAAAAGCTACCGCACAGGTGTGCGTTAATATCCTCGGCTGTAAAGGTGGGTAATGGAATAGGAGAAAGTTGCTAATGTACCTCCGGCGGGCAATGTACAGCAGCTTATATTCATATGTAGTGGCCATGACTTAAATTTAGAAGTTCGTCCAAAAGAAACCACTCAAAAGAAGACATTAAGGCACAGTGAAATTAAATGCCGTCGGTGAAGGTTATAGCCGTGGTTGCCGTACTGCGGTCCACAGGCTGTATGTGGCTCGAATCCAGTATTCATGCGGCCCGCGGTTCTCTGCCGTATTTAATTATAACATGCATCTAGCAACTAACAGCCGAATGCAAAATCTTCAACTAACGTTAAGGGTTTCTTAAGAGTAGTTTTCCTGCTCAGTAACAAACAAAATTGTTTACAGCGACAACAAGATGTGCTTAATTGTAACTGACGTGGGTGAATTCGGCCGAGAGCTAAGTAAAGTTAGCCGCTTGAGACAGAGGGGTAAACACCAGATATGAGAGAGGGTAATGTTTTATTGTCTATCTTCCTGTACTGATAGCTCATGGACGTGTATATCTCTTACCGACCAGTCGCTGTGTTATAAATTACAAGCCGAAGTAACATGGACTCGCGAATGCGCTTTGTACAGATGAGGCTCTTCAAATCCGGCATGTATTTGTATCAAGGGATATGAAATTAAATTGAGCTTGCTGTGATACAATGCAATGGGTAGAAGAAAAATATTAAAAACATTTAGTAAGCATTTATGATTCATATTGCATAATGGATTTAAATGAAGATACAGTTAGTGTTATTAATCAAGTAATTATCCGCTCACACAATAACACAACACTTCGTCAGGCAATTAGTGTGACAACGTTGGGGTGGTTGAGATTGGCAGCAGTGTGAAACAGATCAATCGGCAGGAAGTGATCGCACTCTTACTACGAGGGTAATCCCAAAAGTAAGGTCTCCTATTTTATTATAAGTACATAGACCTGTTTATTTCTGCAATGGTTTACATCAGTTTACAGCTTGAACATTTGGCTATTTTTCGACATAATCACCATTTCTGTCGATGCATTTTTGTAGACAGTGTCAGTTTTTGTATGCCCCTTTCATACCAGCTCGCCGCCATGCTGTTCAGGAAGTTATAAACCTCTTCTTTTCCGTTAAAATTCTCTGAGCGGTGCTTCGGGAAACCTCAGGAACCAACGTGCAGAGATCATCCAAGATGATCCGCTGATCTTCACGCATGCTTTGCTCAACCTTGAAGACGGTCTCCTCAGAAATTGACGGTCACCGGCTCCTTTGTTCGCCGTGAATTTCGGTTCGACCAGCTACAAACTCTCTACACCACTTACGAACATTTTTGACATCCATGCACGACTCGCCATACACTTCCGTCAGTTGGCGATGGATTTCAATCGGAGCAGTGCCCTTTGCGTTCAAAAACCGAATAACTGCGTGCAATTCGCACTTGGCGGTAACATCCAACGGGAGCTCCATTCTCAACGGCTGCCAAGCCAAGACTGAGCGCCTCAGCACGATGTGTGCATGTTTACACACAACGCGTGACGCACTCTTCATAACAGTGTGACCAACTGCCACACAGAGTTCTGTACTTACAGAAAAGAATAGGAGACCTTACTTTTGGGATTACCCTCGTATAACTAGTCTGTTGGGAGCTCGTAACCCACTAATTTAATAACAAGACCGGTACGTAAGCGGCCCGAGATGTCGCCCCCACGATGTCAGTATCGGCCCATGAGAAAAAAAAAAGTTCGACGACAACTGAGTTAGTGAGACGTCTGGAGAGCCATTTACCCGACCTGGTATGTGTTAGAGACTAAGAGCGTTTGATATATACATCAGGCTATCGACACCGTTGCTGTTCACAGCAGTGAGACAAGCTGGTTTATTGCGCAGTCAACAACATAGATTTCTGCCGGCCAGAGTGGCCGAGCGGTTCTAGGCACTTCAGTCTGGAACCGCGCGACCGCTACGGTCGCAGGTTCGAATTCTGCCTCGGGCATGGATGTGTGATGGCCTCCTTAAGTTAGTTAGCGTAGTTCTAAGTTCTAGGGGACTGATGACCTCAGACGTTAAGTCCCATAGTGCTCAGAGCCATGTGAACCATTTTGAACATCGATTTCTGACCATAAACGGTACACTCTGTTAAAAAAAATTCCGGTACTTTGTCCATAAAATTTTTCTACTCTTACCTTTTACCGTGTATGGTCTCCGAAATACTCTCCTCCACAATTAATAATCCGCTCCCAACACTTGTGGAAGCAGTCTTGGTACGCCTCTTGCTACATCGCGCGAAACGCCGTGTGCGAATTTTCTTTTATCTCGTCTGTCGTTGTAAATCTTCGCTCTTTCAATGGGGTTTTCAACTTCGGAAATAAAAAGTTCGCAGGGGCCAGGTCTGGAGAGTACGGACGATGAGACAGCGCAGTGAATTCCATTTTTGTACAATAGTCACGCACCAACAGGATGAATGTGCGGGTGCATTATCATGATGCAAGAGGCATGAATTGTCTCGCCACATTTCAGGCCGTTTCCGTCTCAAATTTTCTCGCAGGCGTCACAACGCGTCCCGATAGTATCAGGTCTGTCCCTGTGGCACGAATTCAGGATGAACTAATCCTTCAAAGAAGATTATCAGCATGGCTTTGACGTTTGACGTGACCTGGCGAGCTGTTTTTGGTCTTGGAGAACTTTTCCCGACCCATTGTGAAGATTGAATCTTGGTCCCAACAGCATAACCGCAGACCCACGTCTCATCACCAGTTATGATTCCCTTGAGGAACATCTCGTTCTCATTTACGCGATACGAAAGCTCTTCAGACTGCAAGGCAGCACGGTGAATTCCAAGATACTTTGTTAGCATTCCATAACATGATCCAGCTGGAATGTTACATTCTTCTGCAATCTCTCGGAAAGTCAGATCGGCACGCACAATTTCGTTGATGTTCCTGACAAGAGCGTCGTCGGTAGACGTCGAAGGTTGTCCTGAAAGAGGGTCATCTTTAACTTCCATCCGACCACTTTTTAAACCGCGTGAACCATTCATAACACCTAGTACGGCTAAAGCACTCATCACCGTAGGCTTCCTGCATCATTTGGTGTGTCTCTGTAAAGGTTTTTTTGAGTTCTACGCAAAATTTAATGCCGCCGCGTTGCTCCTCTGTCATCTCAAAATTTGCAAACACTGCGACACACACAATAACAGACATACAATAATGAAACTTTCGGCAGTTACACATCAAACAGAAACGTGTGCAGGGATGCCAACCGCATTTCACTCCAACATATCATTGGCGCGAAGTTACGAATGTTCCGGGCTTTTTTTTTTAAAAACAGGCTTGGTAATGTCAATTCATTGTATTCGTATGACTTCATTTATTAGATGTCGCCGGAACGGTGAATTAAAAGGAACGAAAGTGTATCGCTGACCGTAGGCTTTGTCGAAGTCTGGAGGCAATGGACACTCCCAGTAGACGCAGGTCTGAAGTCCTTGTTAGCATCCAAGTGCGACGTTTGCGTCACAACAAATCCAGCTATCTGCTTGCTCGAGCTATTTTTCATCACCTTGCAGGTAGCCTTAAAGTCTGAGACGCGGTACGCTATGATACGCTATGAGAAAGTGTCGTCGTGCGATATCAAAATGTAGATGTACGTTCCACATCTCCCGCTAAACTGCTGAACCGATTTCAACCACACTTGGTACACATATAATGCGCTGTCTGGAAAGGATCGCTATGAGATAAGAACCACCCATCTATCAAAGGGGTGGGGGTGCGGATGAGAAAGCAGTATAGTCCACGACGCGAGACTCTCCATACTTTAGTCATCCATTATTGGGGAATAAGAGCACTGAGATTTGCAACAAATTTTACACATAATTTCAAACCATTGCGAATATTTCTCTCTGACGATCCCCACAAAAGATGAAAGAAAGTAAGTTTGTTACTTGCCACGTTTTCGCTGTTTATGCAGTAAGTCACGTGAAGCGTGACGTTTTAATTTATTACTTCTTTACTACTAACTGTATTCGTGACACATTTTTCAGACAGTATTCAAATGAACCAGAAAAATCATGTTATTGTACGAAACTTATTTCAGGAGATACGTCATAAACACTGAATACGTGAGAAATTATGAAATTATTACATCATGCAAAACATTTAAATTTATTACTTCGTTGCTACTATTTCTATTCGCAACTCGTTTCGCAGACAGTATCCACATTTTCCGCTGAATGTACCTACTAAAATCAGTAAGTAGTGATTTACCACCAGGAGGTGGTTCTTACTAATTGGTCCCTCCGCCACACACCGTTGGGTGGCTTGCGGAGTATAAATGTAGATGTAGATGACCACAGTAGTGTTAGAAACCGGCCACCGTAAATAAATTGTGGTCAAGACTGGTTTTGATAGTACATAAATCTATACAGAGTGGTTAAAGAATGTAGCATTACAGAATGTTTATAGACGAGAACGGCGATTATATAGAAAAATAGACATGTAGTAATATTTTACTGTAAATAAAAAACTTTTCTCATGAGCTTATTTTGTATGACCAAATGGACGTTAGTTTCAGTAAACGCCTCGTATAATTCTGATATTTTGACCACTGTCAGACTGGCTTCTAATTGTGATAGACCTTGCATACAGATTTTGTACTCGTAGTGTGGCGACCGAAGTGGCCTCTTCCATCGCTTGGCCGTTAATTGACCTTGCGTCCAGTAACCCTAGCAGTCCTTTGGTGAAGGGGAAAACTATTTGTTGTCGATTTTTGCCAACTCAAAATTAGCACTAATGTCTGCTGTGATAAAAGTTCGTAGGCTCAGTGAGGCGTGTAAGTGGTAAGTTTTGGCATATCTACCGCACAGACCAGGCGCGTAGGCTGTGGTTCACCTTCTGCTTATCAACGGTGGATGAGAGCGCGTGTACGCACCACTAGTCTGTCACCTGTTGCGCGCGTGAGCGACGTCACGCACTTGAGTGCCCTTCAGAGCAAAGAAGCGGGCGTTACTGAGGAGCTAGTACGCACATCGGACGGCGCCTGTCTGAGAGACTCGTAAACAACCTCGCATGTTCACTAATTCCACATACAGGTGACGTGTCTTCTTGCGTCAGCAAATTAGAACTTTAATGGCTGTAACGTAACGGCAGCATAGGGGGTCATTCATTAGCAGTAGTCCGCCTGTACCCAGTCAGTGCCAGAGAACAGCTGTCGGTGAAGGAGGCGAACTATTGATGGCGTTATTTTTCCCTGGTTATCAACGGAAACAGAAATTTTATTTGCTGCGCCGTACGTAAGCGCACCGGAGGAAAAGTTAAGTCACCCACAGGAGACATCACGCTAATGACGCGTCTGTGGCTTTCATAGCAACATTAATGCGGCGAGAAGGAGTGTCGACAAGTTTATACAGCGCTCCAAACTGATCATTGTGCTGTTTTAGTGATGTGACAAGTATTTTGTCCCGTGTGCTTATAATATTGAAACTTCCCCTTTGAATCCCCCCCCATGAACCATGGACCTTGCCGATGGTGGGGAGGCTTGCGTGCCTCAGCGATACAGATAGCCGTACCGTAGGTGCAACCACAACGGAGGGGTATCTGTTGAGAGGCCAGACAAACGTGTGGTTCCTGAAGAGGGGCAGCAGCCTTTTCAGTAGTTGCAAGGGCAACAGTCTGGATGATTGACTGATCTGGCCTTGTAACAATAACCAAAACGGCCTTGCTGTGCTGGTACTGCGAACGGCTGAAAGCAAGGGGAAACTACAGCCGTAATTTTTCCCGAGGGCATGCAGCTTTACTGTATGATTACATGATGATGGCGTCCTCTTGGGTAAAATATTCCGGAGGTAAAATAGTCCCCCATTCGGATCTCCGGGCGGGGACTACTCAAGAGGATGTCGTTATCAGGAGAAAGAAAACTGGCGTTCTACGGATCGGAGCGTGGAATGTCAGATCCCTTAATCGGGCAGGTAGGTTAGAAAATTTAAAAAGGGAAATGGATAGGTTGAAGTTAGATATAGTGGGAATTAGTGAAGTTCGGTGGCAGGAGGAACAAGACTTCTGGTCAGGTGACTACAGGGTTATAAACACAAAATCAAATAGGGGTAATGCAGGAGTAGGTTTAATAATGAATAGGAAAATAGGAATGCGGGTAAGCTACTACAAACAGCATAGTGAACGCATTATTGTGGCCAAGATAGATACGAAGCCCACACCTACTACAGTAGTACAAGTTTATATGCCAACTAGCTCTGCAGATGACGAAGAAATTGAAGAAATGTATGATGAAATAAAAGAAATTATTCAGATTGTGAAGGGAGACGAAAATTTAATAGTCATGGGTGACTGGAATTCGAGTGTAGGAAAAGGGAGAGAAGGAAACATAGTAGGTGAATATGGGTTGGGGGACAGAAATGAAAGAGGAAGCCGCCTGGTAGAATTTTGCACAGAGCACAACATAATCATAACTAACACTTGGTTTAAGAATCATGAAAGAAGGTTGTATACATGGAAGAACCCTGGAGATACTAAAAGGTATCAGATAGATTATATAATGGTAAGACAGAGATTTAGGAACCAGGTTTTAAATTGTAAGACATTTCCAGGGGCAGATGTGGACTCTGACCACAATCTATTGGTTATGACCTGTAGATTAAAACTGAAGAAACTGCAAAAAGGTGGGAATTTAAGGAGATGGGACCTGGATAAACTGAAAGAACCAGAGGTTGTACAGAGATTCAGGGAGAGCATAAGGGAGCAATTGACAGGAATAGGGGAAATAAATAGAGTAGAAGAAGAATGGGTAGCTTTGAGGGATGAAGTAGTGAAGGCAGCAGAGGATCAAGTAGGTAAAAAGACGAGGGCTAGTAGAAATCCTTGGGTAACAGAAGAAATATTGAATTTAATTGATGAAAGGAGAAAATATAAAAATGCGGTAAGTGAAACAGGCAAAAAGGAATACAAACGTCTCAAAAACGAGATCGACAGGAAGTGCAAAATGGCTAAACAGGGATGGCTAGAGGACAAATGTAAGGATGTAGAGGCCTATCTCACTAGGGGTAAGATAGATACCGCCTACAGGAAAATTAAAGAGACCTTTGGAGATAAGAGAACGACTTGTATGAATATCAAGAGCTCAGATGGAAACCCAGTTCTAAGCAAAGAAGGGAAAGCAGAAAGGTGGAAGGAGTATATAGAGGGTCTATACAAGGGCGATGTACTTGAGGACAATATTATGGAAATGGAAGAGGATGTAGATGAAGATGAAATGGGAGATACGATACTGCGTGAAGAGTTTGACAGAGCACTGAAAGACCTGAGTCGAAACAAGGCCCCCGGAGTAGACAATATTCCATTGGAACTACTGACGGCCGTGGGAGAGCCAGTCATGACAAAACTCTACCATCTGGTGAGCAAGATGTATGAAACAGGCGAAATACCCTCAGACTTCAAGAAGAATATAATAATTCCAATCCCAAAGAAAGCAGGTGTTGACAGATGTGAAAATTACCGAACAATCAGTTTAATAAGCCACAGCTGCAAAATACTAACACGAATTCTTTACAGACGAATGGAAAAACTAGTAGAAGCCAACCTCGGGGAAGATCAGTTTGGATTCGGTAGAAACACTGGAACACGTGAGGCAATACTGACCTTACGACTTATCTTAGAAGAAAGATTAAGGAAAGGCAAACCTACGTTTCTAGCATTTGTAGACTTAGAGAAAGCTTTTGACAATGTTGACTGGAATACTCTCTTTCAAATTCTGAAGGTGGCAGGGGTAAAATACAGGGAGCGAAAGGCTATTTACAATTTGTACAGAAACCAGATGGCAGTTATAAGAGTCGAGGGACATGAAAGGGAAGCAGTGGTTGGGAAGGGAGTAAGACAGGGTTGTAGCCTCTCCCCGATGTTGTTCAATCTGTATATTGAGCAAGCAGTAAAGGAAACAAAAGAAAAATTCGGGGTAGGCATTAAAATTCATGGAGAAGAAATAAAAACTTTGAGGTTCGCCGATGACATTGTAATTCTGTCAGAGACAGCAAAGGACTTGGAAGAGCAGTTGAATGGAATGGACAGTGTCTTGAAAGGAGGATATAAGATGAACATCAACAAAAGCAAAACAAGGATAATGGAATGTAGTCTAATTAAGTCGGGTGATGCTGAGGGAATTAGATTAGGAAATGAGGCACTTAAAGTAGTAAAGGAGTTTTGCTATTTGGGGAGCAAAATAACTGATGATGGTCGAAGTAGAGAGGATATAAAATGTAGGCTGGCAATGGCAAGGAAAGCGTTTCTGAAGAAGAGAAATTTGTTAACATCCAGTATTGATTTAAGTGTCAGGAAGTCATTTCTGAAAGTATTTGTATGGAGTGTAGCCATGTATGGAAGTGAAACATGGACGATAAATAGTTTGGACAAGAAGAGAATAGAAGCTTTCGAAATGTGGTGCTACAGAAGAATGCTGAAGATTAGATGGGTAGATCACATAACTAATGAGGAAGTATTGAATAGGATTGGGGAGAAGAGAAGTTTGTGGCACAACTTGACCAGACGAAGGGATCGGTTGGTAGGACATGTTCTGAGGCATCAAGGGATCACCAATTTAGTATTGGAGGGCAGCGTGGAGGGTAAAAATCGTAGAGGGAGACCAAGAGATGAATACACTAAGCAGATTCAGAAGGATGTAGGTTGCAATAGGTACTGGGAGATGAAAAAGCTTGCACAGGATGGAGTAGCATGGAGAGCTGCATCAAACCAGTCTCAGGACTGAAGACCACAACAACAACAACCCCTTTGAATGTAAAGAAAGACTGTGCTGGTAATCTTCTACGTTATTTGATACCGAAACAGCTGAGTAAAACTGAACGTACTCAGACAGTTTTCTCTTTACTTATTCTGGCCATTTCTAAACTGACACACAATATTTTACCGCAACGCAATCTGACTTTTAATAATCCCTACAAAAGAATAGTCCTGACTAACAATGACCTATACCCTTCATGAATCACTTACCTCACAAAAATCTTCGTTACTCGAACTACTGCAATACAGCGAGCGCCAATACTGCCAGCTAAATAAAAGATTCTAACTACTGAAGGCACTTACTACTTATAGGCATGTAGTTAGCAAATTAAAGATTTTGATAGAGAACAATCAATGTATTTATCTTAATAGTGTTCAAAAGTCATATATACTTGATATCTATTTTGGCAAATTTCCTTTTTCTGACTGACACACGTCCAATCGTCCGCTCATATTAGCATCTCAAAACTCTCTCCCTACATCCACCACTGCTAGCGGCTCACCCCCAACTGCCCAACGCTACGGGCTGTTAATATCCAATAGTCTAACACTACACTGGCGAATATTCCAACAATGAGTCCAACGAACCACAGGCTGCACACAGCGCAGTCAGCGATTTTCATACAAAGCGCTTAAGTGGCGTCACCAACATAAAAATCTAAACAGCGAACTTCCATTATCTATACACAGAAAAATTTTCATTTTTCTAATAGGGCAGCTGAACACAACGATAGTATGTAGAGAAAAAGGAATCAAGAGCAGAATAAAAATGATCCTGAGGTTTTGGCTAGTCTAAACGTAGTTATCCAAAGGAAGATTGCGATTTGTCCAGGCAAGCCTACATCCACCTGCGAATATCCAATCACGATGAAGACGACAAAGATTAATATATTTAAAAATACGTATTATCAAGCTTTCTGTGTACTATTTTTTAAATAACGTGATTCCTTACAAATATTGCTGCATGCTTAGCTAATCTACAACGAATTGATCTTTCACGCAGAAGCTCGACGATGAATATCATAAAGGTCAAGCGATAAATGGAATGGTCGAGCGAAAAGTGGTAGTATATTCAACGCGCTCAGTGACCACACATTTGATACTTCACACCTTCATGTGAACTTTGCCACATCACGAATTGAACATATGAACACAACTACAAACCATTGTATTCCATATGTCACTTACATAGTGATACATATAATTTAATTCCACTGATTTATCCGATCTCGTACATTCAGCCCCGTGTCTGGTTTTGACTTGTTCTGTTACTTTTACGGTTACATTATCGAAGATTACTTTACACCGAAAGTTTGCAGCACACCTTTTTCCTAAATAAATCTCTCTCGCTGTTGAATAGTATAAAATTGCTACGAAATGTTGATAATTCAGGTATTGTCTTCGTCTGTACCTGTCTTCGTCTGTAGCGGTTATAACGGGGATAGTTGAGCGTTACGGCAACTACCTATTAATAAAATGACGAATCCAAAAAACAAAGATAGTTTTATTCGAGAATACCACCTCGAGATACTTCCAGAATATTTTTTTCCAAATTCGTTAATCATTACGCTGTCATCTTTCGTCAGCTGTGTGGTGATGGTCTTGTAATCGATAAACGAGCTAACTGTTGCAATAATATAGGACTTGAAAGTTCGCGTTTTTTATTTGTATATAGGAAGAATGACTGCTGTAACTGTTCTGCATACAGCTTCGAATTGGGAGGGAGGACATTTTGACAGCCTCGTAATACCGCGAGGAATAAAACTTGTGCATTCGATAAGAATTCCATGATCTCATCGTTCCACGAGAGCGTTCACGTTGCGATAGCAAGGTTCATAGCCTCGAGTTGCTGCTTTTTGTTACCCATTGACCTTTCAAATGTCGCGTGCCTCAAATTCTTTTGGCATTACTCAGAAGCAGAGTTTCTGCTCGTCCGCTGAACGGTAGTCCAGCAGTACTGTCACGTCTTTGGGACGTGGTAAGTAGGTCTAACTATGAACGCAACATACACGAGAAACGTGTTGTAAAACATTTCAGATAAAAGGTTGCTGGGGGAGGGAGGGAGGGAGGGAGTGGAGATGATGATAGACGTTGGAATTTGAGTGTTGAATACTAGACACCGTTTCAAAAGAGCGCACTTATCGTTGTGGTCCACTTCACATTGTTCGGACTGGCATTAAACGGTCATGTGAAGCTCCGCCGCTGGCGCTACTGACAGTAAGTACTAGCAGTAAGTCATAACAGTGAGGTGGTGTAATCAAGTTGTCCCCATTTGCTGATACACAACGCGGAATGTCCAACGTGCCTACAAGGGATGTTGCGTTGCTCTCAGCCATTAATCACGACGCAAAGTTGGTCAGCTCGCTTCAAACGTTTAGACTTCAGTTCCGCGAAATCTCGTGTAAACTACGCTGCTACATATTCACCCAATGCTGCGGTGTCATTCAAGTCTCTAGTCGATGTGATACGCACCATGGCAGTTGAACGGCAAACAGTAAATCGAACTAAGACATTTTTTCAGATATTGTTTGTGTGGTCTGTTCAATGTATCACAGCAGCAATATATAACAGCGATCCTGCCTACTTGTCAGAGTACAATAAGGTTTTTAGCAGACCAGAAGGTATGTTTATCACATTTTAACCGGTGTAATACCGTACGTAGACTTAAAACCAACTACTACCAATATTATCCAAAATACTTGGCTGCAAAATTTCGTTGCGTGGCTCCACTTCTGTAACTGGCTTTCCTACTATCTTATTAGTATAGTTAATGAGTTCAAATGAATTTACGTACACAATTTACAGTTTTTAGTGGACGGCTATTTTCGTACAGCATTATTGCAATTATAAACTATTATCTACACAAGAAAGTGTCATTAGGGTTTTCTTTAGAATTCTTTTCAAGAAACGACTCGAAGAGCACAAGGGCAATTGCAGAAGAGGGGAGACTGAAAGATCAGATGTTGCGGAACTTGCATTACAGCCAGGGGACCACTACATTCATTTTGACCGGACTCAAGTACTGGCAAGTAAAAACGGACACCACAAAAGGCTGTACAAAAAGGCCATAGAGATAGTGAAATACCCCATGAATTTTAATGGGACGGAGGAGGGCGTGAAATAGAAGGAAATATGGATTCCCGCGCTGAAGATGTGTACCAGTCTGTCACCATGGGATGACAGTAACAGCGAACGACGGCAGTCGACAACTGCCAGTTGCAATCGGTTTTCAAATCATGTGACGTCACGCCAGTGCGCGGAAGTTTGCAGAGACGGAAATTTTGCTGTTGTCAGTAGTGAGCCAGGTTGCGAATCGGACATTCAACAAAGCTTCGATCCACCTTGTAAATGTCCTCTGCAAATGGGGACGATACGTCGGGTTTTAAAGTGAAATCCTTTCGACCACGGCATAATAACCCGGAATATTTTATTAATTATGACAATTCCGGCCGTGAAAGTTAAGATTTTACAATAATCTTTGTTCGCAAGTTGGAAAATAATTTTTTGCATGATTAAAATGGCCCCTAGTTATTTTGCGAAATGCTGCAGAACTACTCAGAGGAAACTAGAACTAAAACATATCTATCAAGAACTCAGAAAAAAGTGTAATTCTCGAAAATGGGGCGTCAGATTCATCAGACTCAAAATATTCTGCCAGATGTCGACATTAGTCCATATTGTTTTGATGGACGGATATGTCATATCCGAAGCTGCCGCATCGCCGATATAGGTCAGCTATATGAAGATCCACAGGAAGCTCGGAATAAGGGCCCCGGTGTTATCGAGAAGATGGATATCGTATTCTGTCAATTCTGGCATCGTCGGGTGCATTCACCCCGAGTCCAGAAAATGACAATTGAAGGTAAACAGACGCCACTTCAGGTGAAAGATCTGCTTTTCTAACAATTTCCCAGTGGACAATCCGACAGCTACCCTTCTGAAATCAATGACACAAGCGACGAATGAGACTGTGATTTCGATTGAAAATGTAAAATATCGAATAAAACATTTGAGTATGGCAATTTCGACTTCTAATTCGTTATCGGCGACCTCACAGTACTTTATACCGGGACTTTTGCTCCAGTCTGCTAAATTAGTTATTTTTTGATATTCAAAATTGAGTCCTCCATTCTTAATTTTGGAAATTCCGACTTCGGATTCCTAATCAGCGACCCAAACAATCTAAAAAAAAAGTGGAGTTTTGTAGGATTTTATATCTATTTTCCTGTTATGTCCAGGTTTTTAAGCGAGTTTGCTCACAGCGCACCGTAAGGACTGCGGTCGTACATGATCCTAACGAACAGGCACCGGAAAAGACTGCCGCGCCTCGTCAGTGAATTACAGTTCAACTCAAACTTGAATTGCTGCTGTCAGTGAATGCAAAACCATTTCAACCAGGTTCCGAGCGAGCATACAGAACGTGCTTGCATGTAGTGCACAATTGGGTCGGATATCTTGTAAAACACCATTGCTCACAGAGGTCTTCAATGGACCAAACAACCTACAAACTGGACATCAGCTGACTGGAGGCATGGGACTCATCGGACGGCCCAGTGAGACGTTCAACGTGCAGTGTGTGGAGGGTACAGTTGGGGGTCAGATGGTTCCGTAATGTTTTGGGCCGGTGTTCTTCGTACCACAACTAGGGTCCACTTATTCAGGTTACCGTGATCATCAAACAGGATGATTATTTCAACATTCTCAGTGGCCAAGTGTTGCCATTTCTTCTGCATCTCCGAGAGGACTATCTTCCAAAATGACAACAGCCGTGTTTACCGCACTACACGCATACTGTTAATGGGCTGATGAACATTCAGGCATCCTTCCGCACGTCTACTGGCCTTATAAATTTTGAGTTATCCGTTCTCTGACTGGTTTCATGCGGCCCGCCACGAATTTCTCTCCTGTAGCAACCTCTTCATCTCAGAGTAGCACTTGCAACCTTCCCTGATGTCTTAACAAATGTTCTATCACCCTGTCCTTTCTCCTTGCAGTGTTTTCCACATATTCCTTTCCTCTCCGATTCTGCGTAGAACCACCTCATTCCTTACCTTATCAGTCCACCTAATCTTCAATATTCTTTATTTATTTATTTATTTATTGTTCCGTGGGACCAAATTAAGGAGGAGTCTCCATGGTCATGGAACGAGTCAATACATGGAATTATAACACGATAGTAGAAACAGATGAAATGAAATACAAAAAACATATTCAGGCGATAAGTCTTAAGTTTAAATAAAGAAAATAAACAATGTAACACTGGAATTTGCTTAATTTTTTAGCTCTTCCAGAAGCTCCTCGACAGAATAGAAGCAGTGAGCCATGAGGAAACTCTTCAGTTTAGACTTAAGAATTTGGGCTACTGCTAAGATATTTGAGTTCTTGTGGTAGCTTATTGAAAATGGATGCAGCAGAATACTGCACTCCTTTCTGCACAAAAGTCAAGGAAGTGCATTCCACATTCAGATTTGATTTCTGCCTAGTATTAACTGAGTGAAAGCTGCTAACTCTTGGGAATAAGCTAATATTGCTAACAACAAACGACATTAAAAAAAAAAAATGTGAGGGCAATGTCAGAATTCCCAGACTATTGAATAGGGGTCGACAAGAGGTTCTCGAACTTACACCACATATAGCTCGTACAGCCCGTTTTTGAGCCAAAAATACCCTTTTTGAATCAGAAGAATTACCCCAAAAAATAATACCATATGACATAAGCGTATGAATGTATGCGAAGTAGACTACTTTTCGTGTTGAACTGTCACTTATTTCAGATACTATTCTAATGGTAAATAAAGCAGCATTTAGTTTCTGAACAAGATCCTGGACATGGGCTTTCCACAACAGCTTACTATCTATCCGAACGCCTAGGAACTTGAACTGTTCCGTCTCGCTTATAATATGCCCATTCTGTCTGATCAAAATATTAGTTCTTGTTGAATTGTGAGTTAGAAACTGTAAAAACTGAGTCTTACTGTGATTCAGCATCAAATTATTTTCCACAAGCCACGAACTTATTTTACGAACTACATTATTTGATACTGTTTCAGTATTACACACAAGATCCTTCACTACCAAGCTGGTGTCATCAGCAAACAAATATTTTTGAGTCACCTGTAATACTAGAAGGCATATCATTTATATAAATAAATGATATGCATCACATCTCACATGCTTAGATTCACTTCTGTTCCGGTTTCCCCACAGTCCATGTTTCAGTACCATACAATGCTGTGCTCCAAACGTATATTCTCAGAAATACCTTCGTCAAAATAAGGCCTATGTTTGATACTAGAAGACTTCTCTTGGCTAGGAATGTCCTTTACGCCAATGCTAGCCTGCTTTTGATGTCCTCCTTGCTCCGTCCGTCATTCGTTATTTTCCTGCCTAGCTAGCGGAATTCCTTAACTTCATCTACTTCGCGACGGCAATCCTGACAAGTTTCTCTCTGTTCTCATTTCTACTACTTCTCATTACTTTCGACTTTCTTCGCTTTACCCTCAGTCCATATTCTGTACTCATTAGACTTCATTCCATTCAGCAGAGCATGTAATTCTTCTTCACTTTTACTCGAGATAGCAGTCTCATCAGCGAATCTTACTGATATCCTTACACCTTGAACTTTAATTCCACTCCTGAACCTTTTATTTTATTTCCATCATTGCTTCTTCAATGTACAGATTGAACACTAGGGGCGAAAGACTACATCCCTGTCTTACACCCTTTTTAATCGTAGCATTTCGTTCTTGGTCGTCAACTCTTATTATTCCCACTTGATTCTTGTACAAATAGGGTACTATCCATTTCTCGCTGTAGCTTATACTTATTTTTCTCAGAATTTCAAACATCTTGCACGATTTTACATTGTCGAACGCTTTTTTCTAGGTCGAAAAATCCTATGAACGTGTCTTGCTTTTTCTGTAGTCTTGCTTCCATTATCAACCGAAACGTCAGAATTGCTCTCTGGTGCCTTTATCTTTCCTAAAGCCAAACTGACAGTCATCTAACACACTACCCGATCTTAATCCTACCGAAAATGTCTAATATTAATTTAAACAGAGCAGATCGATAGTTCCGCCGGATGCGGTGTACCCTTGGAAACTATGGTCTCTCCTCCTAGCCGATTCGATATCATTATCAAGGTGATATCTGTTGGGATTATCAATCTTTTGTTAGGTGTACTTAATAAAATCCCCTGTTGTTGTTGTCTTCAGTCCTCAGAGTGGTTTAATACAGCTCTCCTTGCTACTCTATCCTCTGCAAGCTTCATCTCCCAGTACTTACTGCAACCTACATCCTTCTGAATCTGCTTAGTGTATTCATCTCTTGGTCTCCCTCTACGATTTTTACCCTCCACGCTGCCCTCCAGTGCTAAATTTGTGATCCCTCGATGCCTCAAAACATGTCTTACCAACCGATCCCGTCTTCTAGTTAAGTTGTGCCACAAGCTCCTCTTCTCCCCAATCCTATTCAATACCTCCTCATTAGTTACGTGATCTACCCACCTTATCTTCAGCATTCTTCTGTAGCACCACATTTCGAAAGCTTCTATTCTCTTCTTGTCCAAACTATTTATCGTCCATGTTTAACGTCCATACATGGCTACACTCCACACAAATACTTTCAGAAACGACTTCCTGACATTTAAATCTATACTCGATGTTAACAAATCTCTCTTCTTCGGAAATGGTTTCCTTGGCATTGCCAGTCTACATTTTATATCCTCTCTACTTCGACCATCATCAGTTATTTTGCTCCCCAAATAGCAAAACTCCTTTACTACTTTTAGTGTCTCATTTCCTAATCTAATTCCCTCAGCATCACCCGACTTAATTCGACTACATTCCATTATCCACGTTTTGCTTTTGTTGATGTTCATCTTATATCCTCCTTTCAAGGCACTTTCCATTCGGTTCAACTGCTCTTTCAGGTCCTTTGCTGTCTCTGACAGAATTACAATATCATCGGCGAACCTCAAAGTTTTTATTTCTTCTCCATGGATTTTAATACCTACTCCGAATTTTTCTTTTGTTTCCTTTACTGCTTGCTCAATATACAGATTGAACGACCTCGGGGAGAGGCTACAACCCTGTCTCACTCCCCTCCCAACCACTGCTTCCCTTTCATGTCCCTCGACTCTTATAACTGCCATCTGGTTTCTTTACAAATTGTAAATAGCTTTTGGCTCTCTGTATTTTACCCCTGCCACCTTCAGAATTTGAAAGAGAGTATTCCAGTCAACATTGTCAAAAGCTTTCTCTAAGTCTACAAATGCTAGAAACGTAGGTTTGCCTTTCCTTAATTTATCTTCTAAGATAAGTCATAAGGTCAGTATTGCCTCACGTGTTCCAACATTTCTACGGAATCCAAACTGATCTTCCCGGAGATCGGCTTCTACCAGTTTTTCCATTTGTCTGTAAAGAATTCGCGTTAGTATTTTGCCGCTGTGACTTATTAAACTGATAGTTCGGTAATTTCACATCTGTCAACACCTGCTTTCTTTGGGATTGGAATTATTATATTCTTCTTGAAGTCTGAGGGTATTTCGCCTGTTTCATACATCTTGCTCACCAGATGGTAGAGTTTTGTCAGGACTGGCTCTCACAAGGCTGTCAGTAGTTCTAATGGAATGTCTACTCCCGGGGCCTTGTTTCGACTCAGGTCTTTCAGTGCTCTGTCAAACTCTTCATGCAGTATCGTATCTCCCACTTCATCTTCATCCTTTTCCATTTCCATAATATTGTCCTCTAGTACATCGCCCTTGTATAGACCCTCTATGTACTCCTTCCACCTTTCTGCTTTCCCTTCTTTGCTTAGAACTGGGTTTCCATCTGAGCTCTTGACATTCATACAAGTGGTTCTCTCTTCTCCAAAGATCTCTTTAATTTTTCTGTAGGCAGTATCTATCTTAACCTTAGATTCGGAAATACACTTGAAGTATGGGTACTGAGAACGTTACGCTACCAGTTGTCAAATGCGATTTTTTTAGCACAAGATATTTCGGGACTATGTTATTCCATTATCAGATGCTTAAGAGGGAAATCTCATTAGGAGGTTCAACAAATCCGACTTTTTATTGCATAAATCGTTAGCTTAACTATCCAAGAATAGGCTGTCAAAATTTCAAAGTGAAATTCGCATTCGAAGATATATAGTGTGTACAAGACATGAAAAAAGCAATTATGGCGACATACTATCATAGGATTTCCACGGAGGAAAATCCTCGGCACGAGTATTGCCCAGAGGGAGAACACAGCTGGTGCGAGTGGCAGAAACGATCAGCCCTTGGAATGGAGCATGAACCGCACCCTACTCCATTGCACCTCTACGTGCAGAAGGAAATTCTTCCAGTATATGAAGATTTATCAAGGGATGAATTGCTGGAGTGATGTTTAGGTGACCACACACAAAATGCGAATGAAAGTTTAATTCCAGTATTTGGCGATTAGCTCCTAAACACTTGCACTCCGGACTAAAAGTCGTTGAATTGGCAACGTATTTAGCAGCGGGCTTATTCACTGAAGGAAATTCATCCCTTCTGATGGTCCTGAACGAGGCAGGAATTGTAGTTGGCGCGCAAAGCTTCAATTACGCCGAACAAACGGATAACCAGCGCGTGAGCCGGCAGAATCGGCGTAGTTAATTGGAATCGAAGGAAGGTCGGAAAGCTCGGAAAGCGCTGCTGCAAGCGCAAAACGAAGCCTATGAGGAAGGAGGATTACTTTATGGTACTGGAATGGCAGATTAATTAGTAAGCATTTTACATTGTTTTTAACTTCCTTGAATTTCTAGTTTCAGAGAATTTATTTTTCAAACGCGTTTATCTCGAAATGACCTTTTTCACATTTGCGTGCAGTCTCTCAAAAAGTTTAGAACCGATCATTAAGAAAATTGATAGTATGATTATTTATAAAATTACGAATTACATGAACCAACTTGTGAGATAATACCATGATTTTCTGGGTATTTTTCTGTGCATAATTGGAGAAAAAAATCGTGAAAATCGAAGTAAATTGTTCCAACGCCTGCAAAATTTTTAATTTTCATTATTTTCACTTGCATTGAGGTTCATATTCATAGGAAATTTTTAATGTAAAATCAAAACCTTTTTGACATCAGATGGAAATCGGAATGGCTACACTGCACGCAGTTGGAGAACTATACTCACAACCTTCAGCGGAAATCACAACGTAACTTTATTTTCGGCTGAAATTATTTAAAAATTACAAAAACTGTTCGGAATATGAATGAAATGATTTAAAATTTGATTAAATACTAATTAATTCTTCCCAAGCCAAAAAAATCCCAAAAAAATCAGTGTCAAACAGCTTCCTAATATGGTTTCCCCCCTTAAACCTTCTATGTACCGAAACTTGGGCGAAAACTACCACACATTTTGCAGGTGGCGCAACATTCTAAGTTCCGCTGTATGAGACGGTTGTAGTATGGCTTCACAACAGATAATAACTTTTATGTCTGCGACAGATGGAATAGGAATGCACATGTATCCAAAACGATTTTGCTTTCTTTGTTTCGAGACACTTTACCACATTTTCTAGCGTTTTTTAAAAACAGGCTCCCGAATAAATAGCCACACTTAAAAGGCGCCAGCAAAATTATTATTATTTCTTTCTTGTCTCAGACGTTATGTCTGGTTAAAAATGGAAGTTGACGCGGACCTTGATCAAGCGTGACTTCGTTTTAACTGTATGGTATTATTATTATTATTATTATTATTATTATTTCGTGTAGGTTAGATTCTGATGCATGCCTTTCCGGTTGTCAACACTGCACTGGCAAGTGTGTCACGTGTCTTACGTGTACATATTCAGTATAGGCGTCTGATGTATGTACGGATGTTTAGTAATTGTGTTTGTGGGTTTGATAGATACGAGAAAGGAGAGGTTGAAACCTGGTTTAGCCACATAACACTCCACTCTCCAATAGCACCAGGAGGAGCAGCCGAGACTACCTGAAGATCCAGACTGCGGTTTTCGCTCTGCAGCGGAGTGTGCGCTGATATGAAACTTCCTGGCAGATTAAAACTGTGTGCCGGACCGAAACTCGAACTCGGGACTTTTGCCTTTGGCGGGCAAGTGCTCTACCAAGCGCGACTCACGCCCCGTCCTCACAGCTTTACTTCTACCAGTACCTCGTCTCCTACCTTCCAAAGTTTACGCAAGCTCTCCTGCGAACCAGAACTAGCACTCCTGAAAGAAAGGATATTGCGGAGACATGACTAAGCCATGGAGACGAGGTACTGGCAGAAGTAAAGGTGTGAGGACCGGGGCGTGCGTCGTGCTTGGTAGAGCCTTGCCCGCGAAAGGCAAAGGTCCCGAGTTCGAGTCTTGGTCGGGCCCACAGTTTTTATCTGCCAGGAAGTTTCATACCTGAAGATCATATCACTCCACGCAGAGGTCGTTATTATCCTCGTCATATCGTGACAGCATTACGCGGCTACATGCGCTACTCACTTCCCACCTACCCGACAGACACACACACACACACACACACACACACACACACACACACACACACTTCTTCAGCTAGTTCTCCTTCCAGGAGGGCTCTGGACATCGTCTTGTACACAATTGTCTTACACGTTATGAGTGTGTCCCCTCTTTCTTTTTGTCGCTTCGCATTGGGCACAAGTTTTGGTCTAACCTTCCTTGATAGCGGATCCACAATATCTGTTTTGTTTATGTGGTAACAATTATCGTCTTCCTGGCTACCATACTACTCGTATTATTCTGCACACGGTCAGTCCTCAATTTGCGGACTGTTCCGGAAGTCTATTTCCAGTGCCAGCAGCCCCAATCTCTCCCTCTGTCTCCATTTCACCTCCCCTGTATATACTGCGTTTTGTCAAAGGTTAATGAGAGCCCATTTGCAGAGAACAACTTAATGATTTTCTGAAAAACATCGTTTACAATTTCACCAGTTAATTCTTGTCTGTCGGGTGTGATAGCTATACTTGTATCGTCGGCAAAAAGTACCAGCTTTGCATATTCGTGAATATGGACAGTAATGGTCCAGTCAAGTTCCAAGGGAAAAGAAAGCAATTCGATAGCTGCTCGGTGGCTTATTACGGAGCGGTTCTTCTATTCGAGTAGAAAGTGTCTGAGGTATGAACCACTGCAGATCGTCTCGAAAACTGCGAATCACTGTCTAGATTGTACGGGCGGGTGTAGCCGACCTCTCGCCGTTAATGAGGTCTGGGGTCTGGCCACTCGTTGAGGCGGCGCTCCCTTTCGCCTGGGCCGCTTTTCGCCGCGTGCGCTGCTGGAAAGCGACTGCGTAAAGGTCGCGAGCCGCAGCGCCGGCCAAGGTGAAGGCTGCGAAGGCCGCTCCGCCGCCGCCGTGCGTGACGCACGTGCGTGCGCCCGCTTTCTACGTGGCGCGCATCGCACAGGCCGAGCCAGCTCCAGTTTCACGGAGAGTAGCCGTTGGAATTCCGGAGAACTGTTAGAGCACGGGAGGTAATACTGCGCCTAAGACTTAAAAGCCAAGTTGAAGAAAGGCAATCCTATTTGGCTGTTTCTTAATTTTATCCATTGTTTTCCAGTGTTTCGTCCGCGACTGTTTTACTTCCGTAAAATGAAGAACAAACCGCCTTCAGTCACAAGTTGTTTATTTACTGCACTATGAATTTCGAGCCATGGAGGCTCATCTTCAGGTGCTTTTTAGTGACTTGCATCAGGTTTTTTTTAGTTGTTTGCCTGTTGATATTAAATTTTTGTGTTACAACATGGTGTATTGTAGATATCAGTGTAACAGCGTTAATAATATGAAACTAACTTAGTTTAACATCGTATGATGTCTGCTTCTGTTATGCAGTTGGTATACGCAATACACATCTTTAATTTTGTAGTACATACATAGTCACACACTTTTTCAAACATTGTAGTAGCAGAACGTAAACATGTCAGATTCTCGTTCATACAGATGTTCTACTTCTAAATATAATCGATTTTCTTGTTTCACAGAAGATAATATGGTATAATATTACTAGTACACATGTATTATTAAAATAATTATTTGGCACCATGTTTTAGGTTGTCAGCTGTTTGTACTGTTATAGATTTGATTTCTCAGGAAAAAATAAACTTTTAAAGGTGTGGAAAAAATTGTGGCTGTTAAACTCTGTTTCTTAATTCAACAAGTTTTCGGAATACAACAACAAGAACATAACTTGTGCATTTACCGAAAACCAACCTACACTGACATCACAATACATGAATCTTCATACCACCCGAACTCACATAAGTATGCTGCATTTAGATCAATGTTGAACAGGGAACATACATTACCTTTAAAACCCCTAGCACTAGCACAAGAAATAGATACTAGCAAAACAATTGCAGTAAATAATGGTTACTCTGTGAAAACAAATGATAAACTATCTAGAAAAATTCAGACCATTATCACTCACAAAAACACTGAAAAGAAAACTACCGACACAAAACAAATCTTCACAAGCATTCCTTACTTAGGCACAGTATCACAAAAAAAGCAAACTTGTTTAAAAAATATATATTAAAATATCTTTCTCCACAAACAGCAAACTTGGATACCACTTACCTCAGACAGTGAACACAAACAAGCCAATAACACAACACAGTGGAATATATAAATTACAATGTAACAGTTGCCCTGCATTTTACATAGGAAAAACTGGAAGAACATTCCACACACGGTATAAAGAACACACCGAAGCCTTTCGACTAAACCATTTTGAAAAATCTACAATAGCTAACCACATGTATATTAATAAACACAGACTTGACGACGCCCACAACAGCCTAACTGTACTTCACACAGAACCCAACAGTAAAAAACTTAATCTACTAGAACAGTTAGAAATAATGCTACACAAAGAAAAATATTACGAAAACTTGTTGAATGAACAAACACAGTTTAACAGCCACAATTTTTTCCACACCTTTAAAAGTTTATTTTTTCCTGAGAAATCAAATCTATAATAGTACAAACAGCTGACAACCTAAAACATGGTGCCAAATAATTATTTTAATAATACATGTGTACTAGTAATACTATACCATATTATCTTCTGTGAAACAAGAAAATCGATTATATTTAGAAGTAGAACATCTGTATGAACGAGAATCTTTGACATGTTTACGTTCTGCTACTACAATGTGTGAAAAAGTGTGTGACTATGTATGTACTACAAAATTAAAGATGTGTATTGCGTATACCAACTGCACAACAGAACCAGACATCATAAAATGTTAAACTGTAAGTTAGTTTCATATTATTAACACTGTTAAACGTATATCTACAATATACCATGTTGTAACACAAAAATGTAATATCAACAGGCAAACAACTAAAAAAAACCTGATGTAAATCACTAAAAAGCACCTGAAGATGAGCCTCCAGGGCTCGAAATGCATAGTGCAGTAAATAAACACAACTTGTGACTGAAGGCGGTTTGTTCTTCATTTTACTATTTGGTTGTGCATGAGTTCGTAGCGTTTTTTTTTTTTTTTTTTTATATTGGTACTCCGGTTGCTGTGGACTTACTTATGGATTGTCACTCTTCATTTGTAGTTCACTTTTGCTGTTTAATATATTGTCATTTTGTTTTTGGAAAAAACTACATTTTTGTCTATGGAACAATCACATGATTATGACAGTCATAACCGGTTTCGGCCATACAATGACTATCTTCAGATGCTAAAACAATACAAAGGAAAATTTATATTAAAACGTAAAAGTAAGTGCAATAGTTAACCACGCTTATTAGTGATCTAACTGAATCTATGCGAAATACGTATAGTTCATACCTAAAGGCGGCAATCACCTGTGTTCGGTGTATGCCACCTTTACGTATGAACTATATGTATTTCGCTTAGATTCAGTTAGATCACTAATAAGCGTGGTTAAATATTGCACTTTTAGGCTTTAATATAAATTTTCTTTTGTATTGTTTTTAGCATCTGGAGATGGTCATTATATGGCCGAAACCGGTTATGACTGTGCCATATACATGATTGTGTCTATAAACAAACAAAAAATTGCCATGGAGCTGTGGACGCTAGAAAATTGAGTACTCAGTGGCTAAATCGGAACATTTCTGACATATACCTCTGTTTGAGAGCAGTAGAGGGGTGATAACACCCAAGACAGCCAGAAACATTTGCGGTCGTGTGTAGGGATAATGCCACTGGACAGAGCATAGAAGGAAAAAGCTTTGTTTTCGGGAAAATCGTTTTGACGTTGGTGACTCTCTACGTTCAGTAAGACTTTTTGGATTTAGTAAAGATCGTTTAAACACATTAATCCACAATGATCCCGAGAACTGGCAAATGTGATAAGTGATTTCCGTTCAGGTGCTCTTCTTGAACTTAAATTCTCTTCCTAGAATTATCCTTGGTTTCCTATACTGCTTGCTCAGTGTACTGTCTGAATAATACACTACTGGCCATTAAAATTGCTACACCAAGAAGAAATGCATATGATAAACGGGTATTCGTTGGACAAATATATTACACTAGAACTGACGTGTGATTACATTTTCACGCAATTTGGGTGCATAGATCCTGAGAAATCAGTACCCATAACCACCTCTGGTCGTAATAACGGCCCTGATACGCCTCGGTATTGAGTCAAACAGCTTGGATGACGTGTACAGGTACACTGCCCATGCAGCTTCAACACGATACCACAGTTCATCAACAGTAGTGACTGGCGTGTTGTGAAAAGCCAGTTGCTCGGCCACCTTTGACCAGACGTTTTCAATTGGTGAGAGATCTGGAGAACGTGCTGGCCAGGTCAGCAGTCGAATATTTTCTGTATCCAGAAAGCCCCGTACATGACCTGGAACATGCGGTCGTACATTATACTGCTGAAATGTAGGGTTTCGCAGGGATCAAATGAAGGGTAGAACCACGGGTCGTAACACATCTGAAATGTAACGTCCACTGTTCAATGCGCACAAAAGGTGACAGAGATGTGTAACCAGTGGCACCCCATACCATCACGCCGGGCGATACGCCAGTATGGCGATGACGAATACACGCTTCTAACGTACGTTCACCGTAATGTCGCCAAACACGGATGCGACCATCATGATGCTGTAAACAGAATCTGTATTCATCCGAAGAAATGACGTTTTGCCATTCGTGCAACCAGGTTCGTCGTAGAGTACACCATCGCAGGCGCTGCTGTCTGTGATGCAGCGTCAAGTGTAACCGCAGCCGTGGTCTTCGAGCTGATAGTCCATGCTGCTGCAAACGTCGTCGAACTGTTCGTGCAGATGGTTGTTGTCTTGCAAGGGATCGAGACGTGGCTGCACGATCCATTACAGCCATGCGGATAAGATGTCTGTCATCTCGACTGCTAGTGATACGAGGCCGTTGGGATCCAGCACGGCGTTCCGTATTACCGTCCTGAACTTACCGATTCCATATTCTGCTAACAGACATTGGATCTCGACCAACGCGAGCAGCAATGTCGCGATACGATAAACCGCAATCGCGATAGGCTACAATCCGACGTTTATCCAAGTCGGAAACGTGATGGTACTCATTTCTCCTCCTTACACGAGGCATCACAACTACGTTTCACCAGGCAACGCCGGTCAACTGCTGTTTTGTGTATGAGAAATCGGTTGGAAACTTTCCTCATGTCAGCACGTTGTAGGTGTCGCCAGCGGCGCCAGCCTTGTGTGAATGCTCTGAAAAGCTAATCATTTGCATATCACAGCATCTTCTTCCCGTCGGTTAAATTTCGCGTCTGTAGCACGTCATCTTCGTGGTGTAGCAATTTTAATGTCCAGCGGTGTAGCTAGTATACACAACAGTTCTCTCTCGGTCACGTAACTCCTTAGACTCCTTATACCTCCAGTCTAGTTTCCGCACAAGCTGTGAAGACCGTTTCGCTCTATGTATTTTATTTTAGCTGTCTTCAAAATTGCGAAGCGTGTAGTCCTACAAACATTGCAAAAGCTTTCTCTAAACCTATAAATGCTGTAAACGTACTGGGCTGGTGCTTAAATTCGTAGCGTTTTCCCCATAAGTTCAATAAACACAACAGATACACGTAACAGGGATTTTAATCATCAACAATATATTCCCCTTCACTATTTAAAAGTCTGCCAACGTTGGGGTAACTTTTCGATTCCGCAATTGTAGATAACGTGTAGTT